>NC_137097.1:41700894-42089014 GCF_949357685.1 Gobio gobio
TCACCATACTTTATCACTCAACTCTTTATTGGAGGATACAGTATACAGTTGATAAAGTAGCATAAAGAAAAATTAGATTCAAGATAAATAAAAATGGGTCTTCAAAAATACATTAACATCATATTCATCCATTCACAGCTGCTGAAGCCACACAAATGAGTGCCACAGAATCCCATCCAGTCAACTATGATACAGAAAACAGATTTGATATTGTGTTGAAAAATAATGATTCATTATCACAGCTAGACTGGTTTCTTGCTCTTCCCTCTATCATGTTCATGTTCTATCCTGTTCTTCTTCTTCTAAACAGTTTGCCCACTTGTACCCTACAGTGTATAACTGATAAACAGATGATGTGGTCACTGATGTGGTGTCGCCTTTTCTCAACCAGAGGAAGAAGTTGTAACATCCCATTGTCAGGCATTCTCCAGTCCTGGTCTAAAAGTAAAAGAAAAAACACAATTCAAATTAAGTTTAATGTAGTCAGGTTAGCATATGTTCTGCATGATTTAAGCAGTGGTTGGCTACTCTGGGCCTCAGCATCCATTGTCCTGCAGATTTAGCTCCAACCTCAAACCCACCTGCCTATAATTATCTATAAGTAAACCTGAAGACTTTAGTTACAAATTCCAGGCATGCTCGATTAGTCTTGGAGGTAAACTCTCCATTTCAAAAGGCCCAGATTTGCCCATTCCTAATTTAAATTTACAAAGCCGCAGTCAGTACATTATATAATATACACATTGAAGCATTATGTATATAATATTGCAGCACATTATATTAGCCAAGTACTGACAAAAAATATTTTACCCATATCAACAGCAACCTTTTAAACAGCAGATCTTTAAAAATATATTTTAGAAAGGCATGGTCTCTTCTTAGCCTTTGCCAGCGATGCTAGATTTCTTTTAAGACAACATACTCTTCTGTCACTTGTTTCAAGAGCATCACTTGTGATAGCCTGCACAATGTAAAATTGTTAAAATAAGGCAATACAATAGGTACAGAGGCACAAGACTTACCATGCTTATGAAGCACCCATGGCCATGCATAGTTCTCAGAGACTGGAGTTTTTGCCTCTTGTATTCCTCCTTGGCTGCACATTAGTCTTTTCCTGTAGAATCTTCTGAAGTGTGTGCCTTCTCTTGCTATCCATCTTAACACACAAATGCAATGTGTTTTAGTCTGGGGAGTATAAAGCCTTGTTTCAAGCCAAAAAACTAACCAGATATTTCACATAATTCAAAGAACATTTACTATTTGATTCCTAATATATGCCACAACTCATTATCTTCCAAAGCTACACAGAACCACCCATGGTCTACAAAACAATAGAGAAATACCTGGAGTTTATACCAACTAAATGCTTTTTTAACCCTTCAATACATGTCTGCTTTTATCTAAGACAAACAGACGGTGCCATTTTTAAGAATTGAAGGCCAAAAGTGTTCCAGCCTTTAGGCTAAAAGGCAATCATTTTAATAATAATTGTATCAAAAAGGGAAACAAATATTTACCATTTTAGATAAATCCAAGATACAGAACCTAATTTGCTCATTTTAGGAGTTATAAAAAGATTTAGACATGAATAATGGTGTGTATTTTATCAGAGTATAGAAAGAATGATCACAGCTGTCCTTTGAGAGATCAACATCAAATTCTGTACTACATATTAAAGCAAGACAATACATCAATACAAGACATACCAATGGACTTGCGCACTTTTCTGTCGTCTTTGGGCACAAGATGGCCATGTTCCTTCCTCACCCTAAACAAAGGACTTATTCGATTAGCTTGCTTCGATATAAGGGTCTGGTCTTTCTTCTCTGCTGTAAAACAAGAAAGTCTCACTTACTTTATGTGCAATTACTATTGTTTTTGAAACATATACATTAAGACAGTTACAATAAAATGAATTTACATACAATTCAGGGGAGCATTTCATGAGTAAATACTGATATACTAAAAATATTATTTACCTGATTACGGCAAGATTCACTACAACTAACTAGTAGCTCTTGTGAGGGTTGGCTCATAAAAGTAATCTGCAAGTAATCCTGCAAAACAGAAAGAAAGGAAATTTCATTACATTGCATGCAAGTTGTGATTTCATACATAACTGTTTCTTTCTTTAAAAAGTGTTGCATAATTAAATGTTAAATACATTTATGTAACAAGTTCACTGATAGGTGTGCATTTCCATTATTAAAAGTATATTTTTAGTAGCACATATGAATTTGTTTAAAAATGTTGATTATTTACTTGATCTTTTGATCACGTAAATTATTTACATGCAAACAGGACGTTATCAGCAGTGCAACTGATGACAAAATAATTGAATATCTGATGTTATGTGAGCATTTCCGCTCTTGCAAACAGAGGTAGGTCATGAGGTGTGAAGAGACCTCCCCAATGGCCCAATTTGTAATCATTTTAAAGAATACATTGGACCTAATATAAACTTTTCTTTCTGGGACTGCTTTCCAAGAAGGGGAGCAACTGATTTACAAAAATCATGATAAATATGTACAGGAATTGAGGCTGTAGCCAATGGCAGGAGTCGGAGTAAAAGCTGCAGGATTATGTACGAGTATCATATGAATTTGACAGTTTGTTAAATCTTGTGAATTATTAAGACTTTGAGAACATGTTCTCACTGATTGAGCCATGGGGTTTGTAAGAATATGTTTAAGAAATAACAAATGCTTGATAAAGAGTTCAAACCAACACATACTTACCATTGCAAATATTTGCTGTTGCTGCTTTCGGTCTTCTCCATTACTTTTCCATGAACAAGAATGGGCTGACTGAGTCCGAAAGGCCCTTTTGGTCGTTTCAGGTAAAAAAAAAAAAAAAGAGAAAAAGTCATAATATATAACAGATACATTATATACAGGACAAAGTACTATTTACATCACAATATTTGGATTTTACATTAAAAGGCATTAAAAAGCATGGTAAGTGTTGTGGATACTGTCTATTTACAACAATCATCACATTAAAACTAAGGTTGTTTTTATTGTGCTTCTACTACAAATGCCACGTTGGAACTACACTAGTTGTTATTATTAAATATGAATAACTGTTTAAAAGGTCTATAGCACGTCACGTGACAGTGTTTAATCGCCCTATTAGCAAGGTGTGTTGATTTAGAAAGCAAAGAAAAGCGAAGCCTGAGTGGAAATGAAAGATATAATGCAGTGACTGAACATAATCTGATCAATAACGACAGAAAATACTTTATATCAAATATTCATGGCTACTCACCAACATGTGGCCCACGTGCACTGATGCCAAACATCGCGATGTATTCTGAATGAGACTTCTTCAGCGAGATTTCATACCGATAGAATACCGGCAAAGGTTTCCCATTGAAAGCAATGGAGTTCCCAGTTCGTCTATAGACTGACGCCGAGGGGTATGGCCGTGCCTGTAGCGTCTTCACTATGACGCCGGGGTGCGGAGGGAAACGCAGATCGCTTTTGGGTCTTTTCTTCACACAAATCAATCGTTTGGCCTCGGAACAGTTGGAATACTTGACATTTTTCAATAAAGTGTGCATGTTGTCTGTTATATTCTGTGTTTTATATCATATAACGCAAATGGGTAGGTTAAGGGGCGGGGTTGGGCTACTTTCAAACGTGTCTGAATAGCGTAAATACAAATCAATAAATGTAAATAAAATAATGCTGGCTGATTAAATTGAGAATCATACTCCAACATGTCATAATGGAAAAATTATAACCATATAAATAGTTACATCATGATAACATTCACATGCCCAATACGTCTGTGTATGACGCCAAAGGTGTCTCATTGGAATCACTGCAGTACCCTTAACGTCGAAAAATGCCTTTCAAGGGGTACCCTGTACGTAAAAAAGTGACGACGAGGGGTCCTGACCAAGCGTCAATATGTGACGAGTGGGAGTGAGACTGTGTTGGTCATACAAAGAAAATATGAACTCAACCAACACAATATTAATAACTGATTTATGCTTTTTCCTGTGAGCTTTTTGTTTCTGACCTTCTTGTTCCCACATGTGACAGGAAGCATTCTCTTGTGTTTGTCCCAGGGATTCACTTCTTCCTCTTGGGCAATGAGCGTAAAAAGCACAATTAAAATGATAAAAAAAAAAAAAAAAGTGTTCAGCAAATGGGATTCTACACACACACAAAAAGATGCTTTACGTATGCAAGGAAGGTCGGGAAAATGACTTTGATTCCGTGGTAGAGTCTGAAGAAGTCTGAAGATCTGAAGAACTTTTAGAAATACCAAACAGTAAGTTTGCAGACCTCAGACTAATTTAGACAAAAGACAAAGACAGTGACTCAATTAACTGAATACAGAATTAAAGTGAACAGTGGACAGTTCTTAAAAGAAAATAAAAAATCTTAGTGTGAAGAACATTAAAAAAATAACTCATTCTAGAACCTTTGTCCACCATAAAGAACATTTTGTGCATTGAAAAGGTTCCATGGATGTTAAAGGTTCTTCATGGAACCATAAATGCCAATAAAGAACGGCTCGGGTTATGTATATAACCCTTGTTCCCTGAGAAAGGGAACGAGTACTGCATCGGAACGACGAATTTGGGGACACTCCCTAAGCAACAGCGTATCTGAAGTCTGAATGAAATCATGCCAATCCTGATTGGTGTTGCGTCATGACGTAGCTATGAAGGCATACCCGGAAGATACATAAGGGGAGCCTGTGCATAGTAACGGCAGTAATCGCGATGAAGCATGTGCTCCAGGCGTGCCGAGGTGTGGCGACGAGATGCAGTGCTCATTCCCTTTCTCAGGGAACAAGGGTTATATACATAACCCGAGCCGTTCCCTTTCGAGGGAACTCGCACTGCATCGGAACGACGAATTTGGGGAACGAGTACCCGCTAGGCCATAACGAGGGTAGCGCCTGCCCTAGTGTGAAGCCGGAGACCGGGCACAGCTAGGACTGGAGCACCCTAGCACCAGGCGTCACAGGGAGGTGCAAGCTATAGACAGCTGTACAGATCTCCTGTGCAGACTTCACTAAATATACATTATAAGAGCTCTGATCGGCAGAGCAGGTGAAGTCTCCCTTCTTCCGCCGTCACGTGAGGAGGAGGATGAAATGCCTGAAGAACCAAAGGCCTGACCACGCTTGATGGCACCTTGGGCACATAACCGGCCCTAGGGTGTAAGATGGCCTTAACTTTGCCAGGGGCAAACTCCAGGCAAGTTGGCGTAAGCGCCAAGGCCTGAAGGTCCCCCACTCTCCTCAGAGAAGTGATGGCTAAGAGAAAGGCCTTCTTAAGAGTCAAGCTCTTTGGGTCTGCTGACTCTAGCGGCTCGAAGGGGGCCTCAGCCAATCTTTCGAGAACCACTGCCAGATCCCAGGTTGGGACTCTGGAACAAGCCCCGCGGAGGAACCGTACAACCAACTGGTGCCTACCCAAAGTCCCATCACCCAACGGTGTGTGGAAAGCCCCAATGGCAGCCACGTACACCTTGAGTGTGGACGGGGTAAGCCCTGCAGAGAAACGCTCTTGGAGGAACTCCCGCACGGAAGCCACTGGGCAGTTAACTGGGTCCACCTCACGCTCTCTACACCAAGTGGAAAATACATTCCACTTGAGGCTGTACAGTCTCCTCGTAGACGGAGCCCTGGAACTGAGTAAGGTCTCTATCACCTCTACCGATAGGCCAGCCTCTAGGTACCCGGCCCCCTCAGGGGCCAGACCCAAAGGTTCCAAATCTCCGGGCAGGGGGAAAAATATCGTACCCGCCGCCTGAGATAGGAGATCCCTCCTCAGAGGAATCTCCCACGGCTGACCTGCTAGCAGAGCTATGATAACCGAGAACAAAACTCGAGTCGGCCAACGGGGTGCTACCAGAAGTAGGCTGACCCCGTGTCGCCAGACCCTTCCAGGACTCCTGGGAGCAGAGCAATCGGGGGAATGCGTACAGACGCAGCCTCGGCCACGTCTGAACCATGGCATCCAACCCCAGCGGGGCTGGATGCGTGAGGGAAAACCACAGTGGACAGTGGGACGTCTCTCGAGACGCAAACAGGTCCACTTCCACTAGGCCGAACCCCTCGCACATGGCCTCCACCACCTCTGGGTGGAGTCGCCACTCCCCGGGCCTCAGCCCCTGCCTCGACAGGATGTCTGCTCCCTGATTTTGGACCCCCGGGACATACATTGCCCTGATGGACAACAGTTTCCCTTGGAATCACAGGAGGATGTGATGCGCCAGTCTGCATAGAGGGCGCGACCTCAAACCCCCCTGATGCCGTGCCCCAACCAGTGAGGGAGGCGTCTGTTGAAACGGATTTCCGGCAACAGGACGCTCCCAACACTGGCACCTGGGACAGAAACAAAGGTTTCTTCCATATGACTAGGGAACGAAGGCCACTGCACGTTACCCTGATCATACAGAATGGATTTCCCCTCAAGGAAAGCCACTTGGTTTACTTCCGTATCAGGACATGGTGGCCGCAGAGGTCCGGGAAAAAGCTCCTCAGAGCTTTGTAGACCGCCAGCATTTCCAGGCAATAGATGTGCCAGGAGAAATGCCGGGTCTCCCACAGACCTCTCGCAAGCGGCCGCCATGACCGCATCCCAGCCAGTGAGGGAGGCGTCTGTTGAAACGGATTCCCGGCAACAGGACGCTCCCAACACTGGCCCTTGGGACAGAAACCAAGGTTTCTTACATATGACTAGGGAACGAAGGCCACTGCGCGTTAAGGCCCGGGTATACTTCGGCCGTCCGCGTTTGTGCACCGCCCGCATGACATAATTTTCGTCACTCGGAGGGCTCGCGGCCGGCCGCACACCCCGTCCGCGCGCAGCCCAAATTTTGTGACCGCGCGGACGGTCCGCGTGCTACAGCGCATGCGCCAGCAGTACAGAAGAGTCCACTAGGTGGCAATAAACACAGTATTGAGCACAGTGTTCAGCCGTCGAAGAAGAGTGTGCAAAGACCGATTTAAAAACAACACGCTTGGAAAAAAAGAGAGAATTTTTGATTCTTCAGTGTTTCTTCCAAACTATGTAGCAATGGTGGATGCACTACAGTTCTTCTCCGATCATGCCCAGCGAATGTCCCGTTGATGACAGGACTCAGTGCTGCCCTCCGATGTCTGGTGGAGCATAGACACTTTTTTACTGCGCATGTGTCGAACGCGATCCTCCGCGCGCATCCGTTGTGTAGTATACTTTGAAAGACGCGCGGACAGGGCTGCGCGCGTGACGCGTCCGGGCGCGGTAAGTGAAGTATACCCGGGCCTTTACCCTGATCATACAGAATGGATTTCCCCTCAAGGAAAGCCACCTGGTTTACTTCCGTATCAGGACATGGTGGCCGCGGAGGTCCGGGAAAAAGCTCCTCAGAGCTTTGTAGACCGCCAGCATTTCCAGGCAGTAGATGTGCCAGGAGAAATGCCGGGTCTCCCACAGACCTCTCGCAAAGCGGCCGCCATGACCATGTCCCAGCCAGTGAGGGAGGCGTCTGTTGAAACGGATTCCCGGCAACAGGACGCTCCCAACACTGGCCCTTGGGACAGAAACCAAGGTTTCTTCCATTTGACTAGGGAACGAAGGCATCTGCACTAGGGCTGCTCGATTATGGAAAAAATCATAATCACGATTATTTTGGTCAATATTGAAATCACGATTATGTAACACGATTATTTCACATGACTTTGGGAATGTGTTGTATTTATTAAAAATACACCTTTCAACAATTCAATTGAAATTGTAACATTTGTTGTACTTTTTGAACTATTAAAATAAATAATATAACATATATTCAAATCAAAGTATAAAAGTATTCACGTAAAAATGATAACTACAAATAAATAAGATCAACAATACGGCTAGATATGCTTTTCAGGTACGTCTAACATTAGTTTTCAGGTACAGAAATGTATCAAATGTAAAATAACATTGCATATTTGAGTGCATAAATTAAAGATTAATCCTATGAAACTTACAAAAACTATTCAATCAAGAGCAGTGTGATGTCCTTGTCTTTTGTTGTTTGACATTAAACAGACAGCAGTAAAGGCTACTGCCCCTTTAAGACCTAATGATCGGATATGCGTCGTCTTTATCGACTGTATAAAGTTCACTTAAGGCATATACAGACTATGTCTGCTAGAATACTCATCAAGATGGACATGTTGACATACGTTTTGTGTGAGTTTGTCCGTTCAAGAGCAAGACTTGAAAGAGAACTCAATATTTGCGCGCTGAGAGACGTGTGCGCACTCTCGTATGAGCGCACAGAGATACATTTTCTCACAGCGCGCACGGCTTCTCATTCGCGTCTTCTGGCACTAAACCCGGGTGATGACGGTGAAAACGACTGGTCATATTCGAAAATATGGCAGCACTCGCATACATTGAACAAAGTTTACAAAGAGAGAATTATTTGAAAAATATGAGGGAAAAAAAGGACGTTTACACGGCACCCCTGCTCTCGTCAGTTTTAGTTTCTTTATTAGATTGTCATAGGTCACTCTGTTTAATTTTCAAGTGGTTAAAACAAATTCGTGGTGTTCCCTTGCGTTGCAGCCACTACCATGTAGCAAATCTTGCACGCATGTTTCTGCTCGTCGTCTGATTCCTCGAAGCTAAACTGTTCCCAGACAACGGAGTTGGTCTTGCCTTTTTTGCTCACCAAACGCTGCTGTAACTGCCCTCCTTCTGCCATCTTTACTCGCGTCGAGTTTTTAAATTCCAGCAGATGATATGCACACGAGACTCACGACCTGAGAGAGATTTGTGGCTTCGGGAGGGGCGGATGAGCGCGTGCGCGTTTCATTCAGAACGCAAGACAAAATAAGAGTGTTCTTGCAAAACTGAACATGGCAAAATAATCGTTTTTTCTCGATTGTACTATTTTGGTGATCGTTGGGAGGCAAAATCGAAATCGAAATTCGATTAATTGCACAGCCCTAATCTGCGCGTTACCCTGATCATACAGAATGGTTTTCCCCTCGAGGAAAACCCCTTGATTCCCAGCCACCACTGTAAGGGTCTCATGCAGCAGGCCAAGAGATATTCTGTTGGACGCAGCCACAATGAGCCCCAGCAGTTCTTAAACTGCTTCACAGTGATGCTGTGGCCTAGCTTCATTTTAGAGACCACCGTATGGACTCGATACGTGCGGGAGACAAATGTGCCCACAACGCCGAGAATCCCATACGACTCCCAGGAACACAGTTCTCTGAGAAGGCGTCAACACGCTACTGCGTGTAGAGTCTCAAAGGGCTAGGCCGCCTGGAAGAACCCGATATTGGTACGCTTTGCCCCCAAAAGCGAACCTCAGGAACTTCCTGTGACACAGAAGGATGGATACAGGGAAGTATGCGTCCTCTTCAGACCCATCGTGAAAGACCAGTCCTCAGACTGGATCTGAATCACAATGGAGGAATTGCTAAGCATCTTGAATCTGAATCTCCTCAGAGAACGATTCAAGTACCTCAGGTCTAAAGTTGGACACAACTCGCCATCCCTCTTAGGAACTATGAAGTACCGGCTGTAGAACCCGGACTCCCTGTCTGCCAGAGGGACCCGTTCTATGGCCTCCTTGGCTACCAGGGCTATACTTCTTGTTCCATAACCCGAACCTGCTCTGGGCCGACCAAAGTCCGGACCACCCCGTTGAACTTCGGGGGAGGAGAACCGAACTGAAGCCTGAAACCCAGCTCTACAGTCTGCAGGACCCACGTAGACACACTCGGAAGGCATGACCATGCGCCGAGATAATCTACTAAGGGAACCAGCCACTCGAGGCTGGCCTCGGGTGTCAACCGAAACTCCTTCCCGACCAACCGGCAGGGAGCAGTCGAGAATGATTTTCGGTGGGCGCACACGTTCGCTGCCCAGACGCAAGTCCTATTGGAGGCGACGAAGGCGGCGTGCGTGCGCGGGAAATCAGTGAGGCCTGAAGCGTCTTTGACGGCGGGAACACAGCACTGATTTCCCGAGAGCTCCTGGGGGAAAACGACCTCGGTCGCTCCTACCTGGGAGAGGAGGCTGGCCAACAGGGGCCTCATCTAAGGGAGCAGCTCGACAGGGCCGCAACACTAGGGCGGACTCTGCGAATAGCAATTGCCTGAACCTGATGTGTCCCGCAGGCCACAAGGCGGCGAGAACGACACCAACTTCAGGAGGGCTCCATCTTAGATGAATATCCAGTTCACAAGTTAAACACGGTTGGGTGACAGAATTAAAGTATCCAACTTATCAAAGTCGGATAACATGACACTCAATTCCTCGGAATTAAAATGCCATCATAATCACCAAAACCCGTGCCACCTGATCTGAATGACAGGCTGAATAAAAATACATCTAACTCCTCAAAGTCAGATAATATTTTAATTTAATTCCTCAGAATTAAATGCAGCCACAATAAGGTGAAACATAATCTGAATGATAGGCTGAATATCTAACTCCTCAAAGTCAGATTATATTTAATTTAATTCCTCAGAATTAAATGTAGCCATAATCATCAGACAACACTGTTTTATTTGTATTCATATGGACTCATAAACCCCGTGTTGCCTCAGCAACGTGGTTCAAGCCATCATAATACAATTGGCTTTCATCCCTCGAGAAAAAAAAAAAAGAAAAAAAAAGAGTATCAAACAATACGGTGAAACATGGTCTGAATGATAGGCTGAATATCTAACTCCTCAGAGTCAGATCATATTTCATTTAATTCCTCAGATTTAAATGCAGCCATAATCATCAGACGATACTGTTTTATCGTACTATACGGACTCGTAACCCACACGTTGCCTCAGCAACGTGGCTCAAGCCGTTAAGCCAACAGTATCTCATGCACACCGATCGCGTGTGTTCACTTTAATTGCAGACCCATAACCTGCGCGCTGCCTCTGCAATTGCGCTTAAAGAATCTTGCATACATATAAAAGTGCTTATAACTTCGACTGCCTCGATGCTGAGCACGTCTAATTCCTCAGAATCAGACCGCTCAAGCATTGGGTCCTCCGCCCCGGGGGAAGAAGCCGCAGCGAGGGCTTCCACACGGGGAAGGAGAACATCTGAACTGTCAGACAAAGACTGGGAAGATGCCTCAGCAGTCCCAAGTCCCGCTGACAGTCCATCCGTGAGCCCCATGACCGGCCTCGCCCCGATCCACGGGGCTCACGAGGCTGGCCGGCCCCATCGAACACGGCCAGCCGAGAGCGGAGCAGCCTGAGTGTCAGCTTTCACACAATGCTCGTAAGCGGCTCCCTCGAGAGCCGCCCGAGCATGCTGAACACCCAGACACTGCACACACAGCAGGTGTTAATCCGAGCCCGACATGTAACAGGGACACGGATGCACACACTGCTTAAACTCTCTCACTTTTCAGTCGCCATTTCACACACACTTTCACTTTTTGACAAACAACAATAAATAGACAGACAGTTTCACAGAGAGCGCTATGCTGAAGAGTGATAACTGCCGTTACTATGCACAGGCTCCCCTTATGTATCTTCCGGGTATGCCGTCATAGCTACGTCATGACGCAACACCAATCAGGATTGGTATGATTTCATTCAGACTTCAGATACGCTGTTGCTTAGGGAGTGTCCCCAAATTCGTCGTTCCGATGCAGTGCGAGTTCCCTCGAAAGGGAACCTTGATTTTGCCAGAGAACTCGCCTGTCTCCATGTGTTTGGCTTTCTTCTTCTGGCTGTTGGTCTAAATCTAGCTGCTGGTTCTGGTGTGTTTATTTGGGGTTGGAGCTAAACTCTACAGGACAGTGGCCCGCCAGGACCGAGTTTGGAGACCCCTGGTCTAGTCTCTTTTCCTTTTTCTTGCTCCACCTAAACTACACCTTTCAGTAGATCTGCCAATGATCACATGCCATTTCAAAAATCTTTATATAAAAAATGAGAAGTATAATTTAAATTAAAACAAACACTCTTTGCATTTTAATACAAAAATATCAGTTGGTGTCAGGTGTAGCGAGCATATTGCGAAATGCTGATTCAGCCATGCAGAATTCAAACTAAAAACTTTTTAGAATTGGTAATAAGAATCAGTTAATTTTCTCTATGCCCCTACAAGAGCTGCAGTTTTGGAGATGCTGGCATAATTGTCTGTGTTAATGTATGTTCAAGCTGAAAAGAGAACTCAATTCTGCTGCATTATCTGTGTGTGGGTTACTGGCACGCGTCTTTCTGTGCAGCGTGTGTGTCAGGACATTCACAGACAGCGCGTTCCCTTTTGTCTTGTCGCGCTTAGATGGTTTAAAAGCATTTACATGAATAAGAGCGTGATCATATAATGTAACACTAGCCAAAGGATGACTGAAAAAACAGATGCTGCGGTAAATGTTTTTAATGCATTAAACAAAACAAAAATTACTAAACTTTGTCATCAGTAAGAGCAGAGTGTGAATCAGCTGAGCAATCGCACAGCTGCACATAAAACATTGCAATCCACACAACATAATGGGAGACATATCAGAGCTCAAAGAGGACAAAATGTTGGTGCGTGTCTCGCTGGCTCATCTGTGACCGGGACAGCAAGTCTTTGTGGTGAATCGAGAGCTATGGTATCCAAGGTTAAGTTGGCATACAGCCCCAAAGAGACTCAACACCCAGAGTGAAGCAAGGGGAGGATCAGGATCAGTGATGGTTTGGGCTGCAATATCATGGCATTCCCTATTGTGCTTGATGGGCACGTGGTTCCCAGCACATGGGTCACTGCCAAGGACTACCATATGCACCTAATGGTTCAATCATTGTACCCTGAAGGGGGTGCAACGTATCAGCAAGATAATGCACCAATACACACAGCAAGACTTGTAACAGAGTGCTTTGATGAACATGAAAGTCACGTTTCTCCCATGCCTGCACACTCACCAGATCTAAATATTTTTGAGCCACTTTGGGGTATTTTGGAGAAGCAAGTCAGAAAATGTTTTCCTACACCAGCATCACATAGTGACCTGGCCACTGTCCTGGAAGAGGAATGTCTCAAAATATCTCTAACCACTGTGAAGGAAGTCACTGTGAAGTATCTGTTTATTCTGAGCCAGACATTTCTTAAAGGGTGAAAGAACACTACCCTATAGTAAAAAAAAATTACAATTGTTCAGCTTATAATCAAGTCAAGTCAAGTCAAGTCAACTCAACTCAACTTTATTTATATAGCGCTTTTAACAATGCAGATTGTTTCAAAGCAGCTTTACAGTGTTAAACAGGAAAATAATGCAGCACAATTTTATTCGGCCGTATAGCCATTCCGGAGAAAACGGTGATGTCAACTGTTCATTTCAATTACCATACACTCACAGTGTGGGCTTTAGTTGATATGGTTAATTTAGTTTAATAATTAGATTTATTTGGATATTTAGTGTCCCCAACTAGCAAGCCAAGCCAGAGGCAACAGTGGCAAGGAAACCAAAACCCCATCAGGTGACCAAATAGAGAAAAATAAACCTTGGGCGAAACCAGGCTCAGTCGGGGTGCCAGTTCTCCTCTGGCCAATTAACAAACAGCGTATGATTATTATTCTGGCAACTTTACAGGTCAGAGGTCATGATAGATCGGAATATTCGAAAGATCGGAGGCAGCACGCAGGAGACGGGTTTATTGAGGATAATGTGTTGATTAAATAATTGTTAAATAGGAATAATCTAAATATCGGGAGTCATCACGCCGGAGACGGGTTTATTGAGGATGCCGTATTGATTAAACAATTATTAAACTGCAATATTTGAAAGATCAGAGGCAACACACCGGAGACGGGTTTATTGAGGATGACATATCGATTTAACAATTTGTAAATTGTAATATTCGAACAATCGGAGTCATCACGCCGGAGACGGGTTTATTGAGGATGCCGTATTGATTAAACAATTATTAAACTGCAATATTTGAAAGATCAGAGGCAACACACCGGAGACTGGTTTATTGAGGATGACATATCGATTTAACAATTTGTAAATTGTAATATTCGAACAATCGGAGTCATCACGCCGGAGACGGGTTTATTGAGGATCAATATTGATATGTTATTAATACTATTTAATTATAATTTATTTAATTTTATTTCGTTTTGTTTTGTTAACTTTATTTCAGTGAACTGTTAAGTATTTCACTAATTCACACTCTGATTGTTGATAATTATAATTGTACTTAAGAGTGCATTAGTTGAAACCAGTCTTATGCACCTGTATGAGTTTCTGGAGTGGAATGCTGTTGAAAAGGATGCTGATCTTCAACTTTTTGCTCCTTTCCTTTCCTCCAAACTTCTCAAACTCATTGGGTTTGAACCACTGGCCTTCACTGAAGATGCACTTCTGCTCTACAGACAGAGAAGATGATGAACAGTTTATTCAGCCAATATACTGGAAGGACTTTTAATTTGTTTTAGAGCATCTGTATATTCTGAACATGTCTAGATGCTCCAGAATAAATGATCAATGATTGCATTAAAGAGGTCCTTGATGATTTCACTTTAGTTAGTGTGTGATGTTGCTGTCCGAGGATAAACAACATCTGCAAAGTAGCAACGCTCAAAGTTTCATGCAAAGGGAGATATTTACTTTTACAGAAATATTTTTTTAAGGACTACAACAAATGGCTGGTAGGGACTACAGCAAGCTTCTTCACGGGTTAGTGACATCACTAACCCTAAAATTTACATAAACCCTGTTCCTGGGAACACGCAACAAATGGGGTGAGGGAATGTTGGGCTGCTTTAGAGAAGAGGAAGAGTAGTTGTAGTAGAGCACATTTGGCAGTCTGCTCAAGCTGTCACATCTTTTCACATTTATTGCAATACAGTATGTAACACAAATACAATAGCATGTCATAAAAGCTAGATGAAACTAAACTATACCTGTTCTATCTTCAAGCAGCATATATTCTCTGGCTCTGAAGGCATCTTACAACAGTTCCCACATGAGCGATTTACAGATTATCATGACAGAACATGCTAATAAATGACTTGAAGATAGTTAACGCCACATCAGCATAAATTCATCAACTAACCGTTCAGAAACGTCCTGTTGCATTCTACATGTTGTCACTTCTTCTTGAGTCTCTCAATCATTGTCCAACTCCAGTTTGAACAGAAAAGGCTGAACAGTTTCGGACATTTTCAGTGCCTGTCTGCATGAGGTAATCAGAGATGCTAACTAACTTGAGCTCTTGAAGCTCCGCCCTCTTCCTGAAAGTTGGCAAGGAGCAGCAGCTCATTTGCATTTAAAGGGGGACACACACAAAAATTGTTGTTTTGAAATATACTGCATTTTGGAAAGCTCACTTGAGTTTTTTGAGGTCTGTACCTTTGGCTTGGCTCTTTTTGTTGGGTATACTGAGGGAGTGCCGCCCTGTCTGTTTACATCTCCCTTTTTCCCTCGTTTTCCTCTCCTTTCTCTGTCATTCTCACCCAGACTGCTCTCCGGATCACATTCAGATTCAAATTCAGACTCAGACGTTATGTCTACGACTAGCTCCCTCTCTCTATTTCTTGTGATTCTCTGAAACATTTTACATGGAGCAAATCAATGTTGTTTTTGCACCTTTTAATATGATCATGGAAACTCACTCCCTGTATACAGTATGTTACGGAGTCAAAATGGGTAGCAACGATGATCATAGTGCTTACAAGAATATGATTGTGTTTCAAATGATTATAAGTACATTTAATAACTTAAAACCCATTAACAGGTTTTTACTGTATTTTTCTTTATATTCTTTAAGAGTTATTACTTTAAATTCATTAAATTACTATTTTTACTGTGCATAAAATGTGGTGTGATTGCACAAACTGAAAACTGAAAGTTTAAAACTGAAAGTTATTTCCTGAACTCGTGTTTTGGAATTTGAGTGACAGAAAGGTAATAAAAAGGAAACAACACAACAGAAGAAGAGAGAACTTACTAGATTAAAATTGTATTTACTCCTAATAAAATGAACATACTCACCTTGCTGTGTCCTCGATTTTCCATTTTGTCTAGTTACCTCTCTCTCTCATGCACAGACAATTTCTGTATGTACACACACACACACACACACACACACACACACACACACACACAAATATAGACAAAAACTTGTGTGTCACTTATAATTTATTTTGAGAATTCCTATTTGAATTTGAATTGAGTCCACTGTACATTTAAATAAAAAGCAATTTATCAAGAAAAACTGACAGAACAATAGATAGACAGATCCCCTTAATTCTGCAAAAGAGTGCATACAGCGACCTTGACCTACTGTATTTGACACAGGCTGATACAGAAATTAAACTTCTGTATTAAGAAATTGAAACACTTTTTTTTTTTTCTTGGACCACATCTCCCTCTCTCAACAGTACTCCCCACAATTTGGTTTAACCTCAAACCTTAGTCTTCTACTCATGTTTTTAATCTTAGCTTGACTAAGGAGTTATACTGTTAGATTGTGACAGTGAGTCATGTGACTACTTTTCCACCAGCTTCTTTAAAGACAAATCAATTGATTGCAGGGTGTTGTTGATGGTGTTAAACTGTTTTGTCAGTAATTCATATAATTGCAGCTGCCTTGTTTCCAGAGTCTCATCAGAAGCAACAGGGTTCTGCCATTCAGCAGGGGAAGCACTGAGCCTGAGCTGCCCTGCTCCGGTTGGGTCATCTGTGGTCTGGACGGCCTCCTCAATGACAGGAGAGACTCCAGGTTCGAAAGCATCAACAGGATGCACAGGTGAATCTTGGTTTGGGGAAGGACAAAGAGTGTGAATTTAAACCATTTAATTACGGTATGATTCACATTAATATATAAATAGGAATATTCATAAGTCACCATTCAAACCAATACTTTTAAAAGTCTAAAGGTAAAGTACCTACTCATTTTGAGTATATTCCAGTCATCCAAAAAAAAGTCTAATAAAGATAATAAAAAAATGAAAAAAAGCCTCATAGTCTAATAAAAAATTTTGGAAAAAAATTTATGGATTCTAAGAATGATAAGGCTTATTATAAGATAAATAAATAGGGGAAATTACAGATCTCACCAACCTCTGTCACTGTCAGTAGATTCTACCGGTTCTGTGAATGTTTTGCTGACAGCTTCAGTCAACATCGCAGTTTTTCTCCTGTTCTGTGATGAAAATAAATTATAGGAATTACCTTATATTTGTTAGGATTTAGTAATTAATCCAGTCTTCATTGTCACATGCTCCTTCAGAAATAATTATAATATGCTGATTTGCTGCTCAAGAAACATTTCTTACTATTAAAAATGTTAAAAACAGTTCTGCTGCTTCATATTTTTGTGGATACATATTTTTCAGAACTATATGATTAATAGAATGAACGTGCAAAAGAAAAGCATTCATTTGAAATAGATATCTTTGTAACAAATAAAATGTAATGCATCATATCAGTAAACACACATTGCTCAATGGGGAATCTTAACCCTGGAATCTTAAACAGCTGAATCTTACCAGTTTGAGTCTTTTAGCGACAGATTCATCTGAAGAACTGTCTGTATGTGATAGAAAACATTCACTTTATTTTAAGGGTTAGTTCACCCACAAATAAAAATTATCCCATGATTTACTCAGCCTCAAGTCATCCTAGGTGTATATGACATTCTTCTTTCAGACGAATACAATCGGTGGTTAATAAAGGCCTTCTGAAGCGAAGCGATGTGTTTGTGTGAGGAAAATATCAATTTTTAAAACTTTATAGACTAAAATAACCAGCTTCGGGCGGTCAGCGGTACGCAAGTCAACTTGCGCTAAAAGAGTAACCCCCGACGCTACATTTTGTTTTGCTCTGTCCTTTTTGCTTCTGCATTAGTCAATATGCATGCGTCAAGGGTTCAAGCATTGCTCTTTTAGCGCAAGTGACTTGCGTACCGCTGACGGCCAGAAGCTAGGTATTTTAGTTTATAAAGTTTTAAATATGGATATTTTTCTCACACAAACGCGCCACTTTGCTTCAGAAGGCCTTTATTACCCCTCAGAGCAGTGTGGATTACTTTCATGATGGATACATGCCCTTTTATGGACTTTAAAAACGAAATAACAATCCACTGCCATTATAAAGCTTGGAAGAGACAGGACATTTTTTAATATAACTCTAAAAAACTATAAAAATTGTATTCGTCTGAAAGAAGAATGTCATATTCATGTAGGATGACTTGAGGGTGAGTAAATCATGGGCTAATTTTCATTTTTGGGTGAACTATCCCTTTAAAGGTTTGATCAAAGTGAATAATAAATCAAATAAAAGAAAAATGAAGCAGAAAAAAGACAAGCAAAAGTGACCTTCACGAAAAAAAAAGATTCTAATAATGATAAGACTTATTATAAGAGAAATAAATAGGGGAAATTGCAGAAATCACTAACCTCTGTCCTTGTCAGTAAATTCTAACGGTGGTGTCATTGCATTTCTCCTGTTCTGTGATGAAAATAAATTATAGGAATTAGGCCTACCTTATATTTGTTAAGATTTAGTCATTAATCCAGTCTTCAATGTCATGCTCCTTCAGAAATAATTATAATATGCTGATTTCCTGCTCAAGAAACATTTCTTACTATAAAATTTTTTTAAAACAGTTGTGCTGCTTCATATTTTTGTGGATGCATATTTTTCAGAACTATATGATTAATAGAATGAATGTGCAAAAGAAAAGCATTTATTTGAAATAGATATTTTTGTAACAGAATAAATGTCTTTATGATCTTTTAATAAAATGTAATGCATCATATCAGTAAACGCACATTGCTCAATGGGGAATTTTAACCCATCTTTCGTTACCAGAGAGATGAATCTTACCAGTTTGTGTCTTTTAGCGACAGATTCATCTGAAGAACTGTCTGTATGTGATAGAAAACATTCACTTTATTTTAAGGGTTGGTTAATGTAGATGACCACATTAAAAACAAAAACAAATTTTTTTTCTTAAAAACAGTAGCTACATTTACATGGACAGTTTTTTGTTTTAATCTGAATTAAGTCATTCCAATTGATAAATCAGAACATAGTGTTCCCAAGAATGCTAAATAAAGTGATCGGTTTGATGTGCATGTTTATATGACGAAAGCAGACTTAATATTTATCTATTTTGGGTTCTGAGTCTGACTAGGAGACGACAAGAACATGAAGCTTTGTGCCATGCTGCTTGTATTTATCAAGCAGTAAAACTGCTTCATCCCACATTAAAAACATCATATCTGTGGTTGAGAGTCCGAAGCAAGGACTACTGGAAAAGGGTTAAACAACCCCTTACAATCCAAATTAATTTAATCGGATTTGGGCAATTCAATCCAATTGGTTTGGTAGAGAGAACTATAGGTGAGCTTGTGTAAAAATATGAGAGCCATAAATCATTCAAATTTGACACAAGCTCGTCTATAATTCTCTCTTGTGGTTATCTGTGACTTTTTTATTCCGACTGTGCTACTAGTCCAATTACAAACGGATTATTGGGGTCCATATAAATGCAGCTACTGACAATCAGAACAAAGCACTTATTAGCTGCCTTAAAGGATTGGAAGCTCACCAACCTCTGTCACTGTCAGTAGATTCTACCGGTTCTGTGAATGTTTTGCTGACAGCTTCAGTCAACGTCGCAGTTTTTCTCCTGTTCTGTGATGAAAATAAATTATAGGAATTACCTTATGTTTGTTAAGATTTAGTCATTAATCCAGTCTTCAGTGTCACATGCTCCTTCAGAAATAATTATAATATGCTGATTTGCTGCTCAAGAAACATTTCTTACTATTAAAAATGTTAAAAACAGTTCTGCTGCTTCATACTTTTGTGGATACATATTTTTCAGAACTATATGATGAATAGAATGAATGTGCAAAAGAAAAGCATTCATTTGAAATAGATATCTTTGTAACAAATAAAATGTAATGCATCATATCAGTAAACACACATTGCTCAATGGGGAATCTTAACCCTGGAATCTTAAACAGCTGAATCTTACCAGTTTGAGTCTTTTAGCGACAGATTCATCTGAAGAACTGTCTGTATGTGATAGAAAACATTCACTTTATTTTAAGGGTTAGTTCACCCACAAATAAAAATTATCCCATGATTTACTCAGCCTCAAGTCATCCTAGGTGTATATGACATTCTTCTTTCAGACGAATACAATCGGTGGTTAATAAAGGCCTTCTGAAGTGAAGCGATGTGTTTGTGTAAGGAAAATATCAATTTTTAAAACTTTATAGACTAAAATAACCAGCTTCGGGCGGTCAGCGGTACGCAAGTCAACTTGCGCTAAAAGAGTAACCCCCGACGCTACATTTTGTTTTGCTCTGTCCTTTTTGCTTCTGCATTAGTCAATATGCATGCGTCAAGGGTTCAAGCATTGCTCTTTTAGCGCAAGTGACTTGCGTACCGCTGACCGCCAGAAGCTAGGTATTTTAGTTTATAAAGTTTTAAATATGGATATTTTTCTCCCACAAACGCGCCACTTCGCTTCAGAAGGCCTTTATTACCCCTCGGAGCCGTGTGGATTACTTTCATGATGGATACATGCCCTTTTATGGACTTTAAAAACGAAACAACAATTCACTGCCATTATAAAGCTTGGAAGAGACAGGACATTTTTAATATAACTCAGATTTTATTCGTCTGAAAGAAGAATGTCATATCCATGTAGGATGACTTGAGGGTGAGTAAATCATGGGCTAATTTTCATTTTTGGGTGAACTATCCCTTTGTCACAATTCACCAGTGTGAGTGCCCATGAGAACCACCTGAGGGCACTCCACTTCAGACTGTCACTCCACCCCAGACTTGTCACTTCACCATAAACTACATTACCCATAATCCTTTGCCCGGACTCATCATCACTCATTGTTTCCACCTGTGTCTCATCACCTCATTACCCCATTACCCCAGCCTATATAAACCATGTTCACACTGTCTTTAACTGCGAAGTCTTGTTTTGTTGTAAACTGCATTTCTGAGTGTTTTCCCTGGTTTCATGTCTCTGGTTTTGGATTTCTTGCCTGTTCCGTGGATTACCCGTTTGCCTGTCTCTCCTGCCTTGTTTGCCTGTTTGGACTGCTTGCCTGTGTATGACCTGTTGCCTGTTTTTGACTACGATTGTGGATTACCCCTTACAAATAAAGGCCTGTTCACACCGGGACGATTTTCGCACGCGTTTATCGCCGACGTTTAACGCCTCGGGACTAAACAATGGGCGCCAATGTGAGTGTTCACACCGACGCGCAAAACGCCAGGCGTAAAAGCGTCATTTTTAAAAAAAACGCCTCGGGTTCGTTTTTTTATTTTGACGCGGCGCGTAAAAAACTGTCCGACCAATGAGATCGGCGCTTTTTTTCACGTGCCTGGAGCTGCTGAAGTGACAGTAAAACACGACTTGGTGGCGCTCAAGCACAAAACGGTCTTGCCGAGCACACATTGATACGACGAAGAAGTAGTAAGTAGACAAAGAAGAAGATGAACTGCTAATGCTGCTTGCCAGTTAGCAAAAAGTGTGTGAATGGTTTTGTCCATATACATAATATGTCTATGGTTTTGGCAAGCACGTAAATACTGTCTCTCTTCTCCTTCTGTGTGACAAGCGAGTGTCAGAGGCTTAAAGTGCCGCAGCACCACCTTGTGTACCGCGAGCGCATCGACTGAATGTGCACGTTCACTCGGCGCAGCGCCAGTGAAAATCGCTTGGGTGTGAACACTCAAGACGCGCCGAAAAACGGCACGAAAAACGCTGGCGATAAGCGCGCGCGATATTCGTCCCGGTGTGTACAGGCCTTAAAGCTGCATTTGGATTCTCAACCTCTGTCTCGGAGCAGTACGTTACACCCTTTAAGGGTTTGATCAAAATGAATAATAAATCAAATAAAAGAAAAATGAAGCAGAAAAAAAGACAAGTAAAAGTGACCTTCAAGAAAAAAAAAAGATTCTAATAATGATAAGACTTATTATAAGAGAAATAAATAGGGGAAATTGCAGAAATCACTAACCTCTGTCATTGTCAGTAAATCCTAACGGTTGTGTCATTGAATTTCTCCTGTTCTGTGATGAAAATAAATTATAGGAATTACCTTATATTTGTTAATATTTAGTAATTAATCCAGTCTTCAATGTCACATGCTCCTTCAGAAATAATTATAATATGCTGATTTGCTGCTCAAGAAACATTTCTTACTATTAAAAATGTTAAAAACAGTTCTGCTGCTTCATGTTTTTGTGGATGCATATTTTTCAGAGCTATATGATTAATAGAATGAATGTGCAAAAGAAAAGCATTTATTTGAAATAGATATTTTTGTAACAGAATAAATGTCTTTATGATCTTTTAATAAAATGTAATGCATCAGTAAATGCACATTGCTCAATGGGGAATTTTAACCCATCTTTTGTTACCAGAGAGATGAATCTTACCAGTTTGAGTCTTTTAGCGACAGATTCATCTGAAGAACTGTCTGTATGTGATAGAAAACATTCACTTTATTTTAAGGGTTGGTTAAAGTAGATGACCACATTAAAAGCAAACTTTTTTTTTTCTTCTTAAAAACAGTAGCTACATTTACATGGACAGTTTTTGGTTTTAATCTGAATTAAGTCATTCCAATTGATAAATCAGAACATAGTGTTCCCAAGAATGCTAAATAAAGTGATCGGTTTGATGTGCATGTTTATATGACGAAAGCAGACTTAATATTTATCTATTTTGGGTTCTGACTAGGAGACCACAAGAACATGAAGCTTTGTGCCATGCTGCTTATATTTATCAAGCAGTAAAACTGCTTCATCCCACACTAAAAACATTATATCTGTGGTTGAGAGTCCGAAGCAAGGACTACTGGAAAATATTTAAACAACCCCTTACAATCCAAACGAATTCAATCGGATTTGGGCAATTCAATCCAGTTGGTTTGGTAGAGAGAAGTATAGGTGAAAAGCTCGTCTATTGTCACAAACTCGGCCCCTGTGACTCCCTCCGATCGCCACCAGAGGGCTCCCTCACCTGAATACTGATCTTGCTGGACTACACGTCCCATCAGCCTTCACTCGAGCTCATCACACACACACACACACACACACACACACACACACACACACACACACACACACACACACACACACACACACACACACACACACACACACACACACACACACACACACACACACACACACACACACACACACACACACACACACAAACAAGTTTCCAATTACCTGGACTATTTAGGCCAGTGCTCACAAACGCTCATCGCGAAGTCTTGTTTTGCCACGGCTGACATTTCTGAGCGTTCTCCCTGTTTACTGTTACTATCGTGTTTTGGATCTTGGACTGTTTATGACCATTGTGACTGTTTTCTGCCTGCCCTGAACTCTTGCCTGTTTCTTGGATTACTCTGCCTTGCCTGCTGCCTGTCCTGACCCATTGCCTGTTCCTGTTCACGATCTGCCTTGCCCTTGATATTGTCGTTGCTGGTGTTTTACCCCTGCCTGTATTATTACGGTAACTTCTTAATAAAGCTGCAGATGGATCCCACCGAGTCTCCCGCCTCGTCACAGTCTATACTTCTCTCTTGTTCTTGTTCTTGTTCTTGTTCTCTCTTCTCTCTGGTTACCTGTGACTTTTTTATTCCGACTGTGCTACTAGTCCAATTACAAACGGATTATTGGGGTCCATGTAAACGCAGCTACTGACAATCAGAACAAAGCACTTATTAGCTGCCTTAAAGGATTGGATGAATCTGAAAGGCAAATGTTCATGCAAACTTACCCAGCTGACTGGTGTCCTGTCCACGCGCAGGTTTTTCATTATTATTTCTGCCATCTGTTTGCGCCGCCTATAAAATAAAATGTAGGACTATATTCTGTAATTCTGCATAATGATTACTTAATAGATCATTAACATCAAAATTCATCTTTAAAAAGTAAAGTAAAAAAAACTAAACAAAGATGGGTAAAACTGAACAAATTACAATCAATATTTTCAAGCTCAAGTTAAACTTCAACATGAATATGGTTTATGTTTAATGGCTTATTACTTTTGTTTTGTCACTGTACATAAGACATACCGGTCTAAATAATGACTCCTTCAGGTGTCCAAACTCTGGAAGAACCCCGCTCTAAGAAAAGCAGGAGAGTTCATTTAAATCAGATGAGGATCAGTCAAATGAGATTTAAATATGTTTATAAAATGTAAAATAAATTATATACTATACATGCATACCTGTATGAGTTTCAGTAGTTGCACTTGTTGAAAGCCGTTTGGATTGTAATAGATGCTGGTCTTCCACTTCTTGTTAAGCCCCTTTCCTCCAATAGTCTCAAACTGATTGGGACTAAACCACTTCTCTTCACATAATATACACTTCTCTCCTTAAATCAGACAAACATGATACAGAACATATGAATGGGTGCACATATTTAAAACAGTAGGCCTATATGTCTTTCAAAAGTAAATATGCCGTTCAATTTGTTTCTGACAATGTGAACAATAAACGTTTTATCTTCACAAAACTTACCAATGTAGTACTTTTCTCTGTGTAAATCACCTTTCATATTTCCACAACATACTGACAGATTTGTCTGTTTTTTGGCTTCCTGAAAGATTTCCGTCAGGTCTAGCCATTGAAAAAAGAAAGAATTCTGGATTTGACAAGCGACCAGACTTAAATAGATTTTTCGTATTTTTCAATAAGCATTGCTTTTTACCTTCAACAGCTTTATTCAAATAAAAATGCCAAAGCTGTAATTTAACTTTTTAATAAAAAAATTAAAAAAACATGTTTGATGGAATAACATTCACAGACAGCTTTTATGCACACCTGGGGCCCGTTCTTCGTACCTCGCTTAATACATCTAAGATGATTTGACAGATCCCAGATCTTTTAATCATGATAACTGATCTCTGGCTAATTTGGTTCTTCAAACGAAT
The DNA here is from genome assembly GCF_949357685.1 of Gobio gobio. NCBI lineage: Eukaryota > Metazoa > Chordata > Actinopteri > Cypriniformes > Gobionidae > Gobio > Gobio gobio. The sequence goes on from NC_137097.1 coordinate 41,725,792, forward strand.
TTGCGGATTGGATTAAAATATCTGGATTAAATGATCTAAGATTACTGAGCGTTCTTTTTTTCCCTAAAGAGGGCAGATGCATCGATACTCGAAACCACGATCAGCAATGCAGCGATTGGCTGGCGTCAAGACAGCAACGTAATGACATCATATAATTAAAAAGCCACCTGGCAAAAAACTTGACAAATTACACAAAAAACCCCCACGAATTTCTGAACCTTTATAAGGAAACAGCCAAACAACCAAACCAACACAAAAGTTATAATAGATAAATGATAAATGTTTTTTTTTAACATGATTACCAATTATTTATATTCACGATTTTATACAGTATTTGTACACCCTTTACATTTTTATTTCAATGTTGTAATTTAATTTTTAATTCAATTTCATGCAGATTTGTAACGTGACAGTATTCAAGTTTCTTATGGGTCAAGATCAAATTATCCTCTCTTGCGCTGCATCAAGCCACTCCCATAATATCCGTGATCACTTAATGCACGGCTCAGATTAACTGTACAACATGTGATGTGTGTAAACCAATAAAAATTAAATTGTATAAAGTAATTATTCCATCACAAATAAATCGCTCAATCAAGTGGCTGTCTATAGTATTATACACAACATTATACATTCTCATATACATATACAATATAACATTTTTATATTATTATTTAAAATGATTATTATTGCCCCTGGTTCAGTAATGCACTCTTGTAATAAAGTAGCAGTGGCTGGGACAGATTTTCAGTATCACCTCAAGATGCAATCTAATCCTGTTTACATGAAATAAGCCTGCTCCCGAGCAGGTTTAAGCTTACGGACCTGTTGCTATGACAGCAAGTCCAGGATGAGCTTCGAAGAACCAAACAATCCAAGATCATGCCAAATCGTCAACAATCAAATCCAGCTAACTGAGTTAGCGAGGTACGAAGAACGGGCCCCTGGACTCACTTACTGTTTTGTTTATTGTTTTAGTTTTTTGGGATATGTTGCTTTCTACTTACCAGTTTGTTCCTCCATCTTTCTTTACCCCCCTTGTTTTCCTTTCTTTTTTTCACATCACTCATCCAGTCAGAATTTGATGTGCTGTCTGTATCATGCTATGAATGATAGATGATGATACCTCTGTTAAGAAAGAATCAAATATGTCTTTCATCAAAAACATTCACTAAGTAAACATATCTCTCGGCATAATTAATGAAAGGAAAAGACTTACCTGTAAAATATGGAATTCCAAAGATGACATAATAATAAATAAATAAATATACACAGAAATGCAAAAAAAAAAGATTGTATTTCCCCCATTTATTTCTACATTTATTTATTTCCACGTTTATTTATCTCTACATTTATTTATTTTCACATTTATTTATTTCTTGTTTAGACATAGCAATTGAGCTAAGAGTGGCAGTGCTGAAGCTTTGAGGCCACAGTGACACCTTGTGGTGTCATTTTAGAAATCCCAACCGGACAATGTTTTACGGCAATATCCAGGATAAAGAGTATGTATGTTCACCCAATATACAGATACAGTAAGGGTGATATTAATATGAGTTGATATTAAATGAGTGAAATAAGATTTTTGGCCATATTGCCCATCTGTAATTTATTCATTCCTTGTGTGACTTGCAAAGGCTTGCGTTTCATTTGGTCAAACCACAAGGTGTCACTGTGGCCTCAAAGCTTCAGCACTGCCACTCTGAGCTTGATTGTCATGTCTGAGGTAAAACACGCCCCCCTCATTACCATAAGGACAAAGAAATGTGGAAATAAATACATGCAGAAATAAATAAATGTGGAAATAAATAAGACATAAATACAAATATACATACACTGTAAAAAGTGAACATGGGTGTAAGTTGGATTACTGGAACTATTTGAGTCTATTTACTTGGTATTTCTGCTTTCCTAATTGATTATTGTACACTCTTTCAACTTGAACGCATAGAAATTCAGAGATACTCAAATATCTAATTTTCACCCAAAATATAATTTTCCTTTAAGGACCCCTGCATCAGACATTTTAATTCATAAAATGAATTAATGTTAATAAATATTTCTAAAGCAATTTGAGTTTTGTGTGATTGACCTAGTGAAATTAAGTTGATAAAATGTAATAATTTAAGTTGAGAAAACTTTTTTTTTTAGGTGTTACCAATTTGAAGTATTTATTTTATTTGATCCAACTTTAGGAAAAAATACTACATTTAAGTTGGAATGCAGTGACATTAATTTAGACTCATTTAAATAATATGATTGAATGAACTCAAATAATATAAGTGTGATTGACCTAGTGAAATTAAGTTGATAAAACGTAATAATTTAAGTTGATCCAACTGTTCACTTTTTACAGTGTATTAGGGAAATATTTATGCATATATTTATTTATTATTATTATTTTTTGTTTTGTTTTTTGTTTTTTTACATTTCTTCATATATTTAATTATTTATTATAATGTCAGCTTTGGAATTCCATGAAAACACAGAAATTAACCTGCACAGAGAAACTAAATGAAACACTGCCATCGGACTGGATTCTCTATTCTGGTGTTTCAAGTGTGACGTCAACCACAACAATGCAGACTACACAGAAACACAACTGAAACTTGCTTCTTGGACTGTTTGTCTTGGCAAAAAAGGATGAAAAAAAGCCCAGGCCAGCCGTGGCCGAAAACCGTTGGCCGGTGGCACAAATTTTAATGTCCCAACGGCGGTCCGCCGGAAGCTGGTTATTTTAGTTTATAAAGTTTTAAATAGGGATACTTTTCTTACACAAATGCATCAATTCACTTCAGAAGGCCCCGGAGCCGTGTGGATTACGTTTATGATGGATACATGCACTTTTCACTGCCATTATAAAGCTTGGAAGAGCCAGCACATTTTTTAATATAACTCCGACTGTATTTGTCTGAAAGAAGAAGGTCATATACACCTAGGATGACTTGAGGGTGAGTAAATAATGGGATCATTTTCATTTTTGGGTGAACTATACCTTTAAGGTGGCTGGCATTGTGATCTGTTGGTGTCTCCATGTTGTCCTGACTGATATTGCAGCTTGGCTTGTATATGGGACATTCTACCAGAAACGTACATTTCCACTTATAAAAAAATCTTGGGGGAAAAATATCTTCTTAAATTTTATATATATATATATATATATATATATATATATATATATATATATATATATATATATATATATATATATATATATATATTTAAAATCATTAGAAAACCATTCTAACATATACAAATTTTTCTGTATATATATATATATATATATATATATATATATATATATATATATATATATATATATATATATATATATATATATATATATATATATATATATATATATATATATATATATATAAAAAAATCATTGGAAAACCATTCTAACATATACAAATTTGTCTGTATATATATATATATATATAATTTTCTTATTGGTCACATGTCCCTGATTGTATCTAACATGGTTTTGAATATAAAAACTTTTAATTTAACATTTAATTGATTTAACAATTGTATTCAATAGGCATTTGCATGTAATTTCCTATATAATAATATAGATATTACCATGGTATCACCCTGTTATTACCAAGCTGCTGTAATATGAAGTGGTACTGTGATGGTAGCCCTTTCTAACCTTGAAGGCCCTGGCCCTGGAACTTCTGCCTTTTTCTGAAAGGTCCCATGGCATGACATTTTCAATTTATGAGGTTTTTCAACATTAATATGAGTTCCCCTAGCCTGAATATTGTCCCCAAGTGGCTAGAAATTTTGATCAGTGTAAACCGAGTTCTGGGTGTCTTTCTCTGCCTTTGAGAAAATGACAGCCCAGACGAGCTGATCTTGAATTTTCCTGTTATGACGTCACAACAGGAACGGTTACCTCCCTTTCCTCCGCCCAGAGAATTTGGCACGCCCATGTGAGTGCCATATTTGTTTGTCCTCGAGAGATCATGGCTTGTGAACAAGTGAATGCTGGCAGTTTCTCAGTGTTTGGATGTACAAATTAAAACAGAAGTCTTTTTTCAGTTCCTTCTGATCTGTGGTCAGTGATTTCTGATGTGTAGCTAATAGGGATGCCACAATTCTCAATATAACATTGAACCGTTCGGTACGGCATTCACGGTTCAATACGCGCTTGTGAATTGCGGTTTTCTCGGTTTTGCATTTAATAAATTATTTTTCTACAAATTCTATAATTTGCCTCCTCCATCCCAATATAGCCTACTGAACAACGCGAAATACATTCAAATCACACGTTAGTGGTGGAGTTATACTCACGGAATACAATAGTTATTCACAATCACGAAAGTTCATTATTTGCATGCGCTTTAAAGCCTTGCCGGCTCATTCGCGTGCGCGGTTTTAATATGGGCTTTTCGGAGCTTGCGCACTAAACGCCTGTCAAACACGTGATTACAGGACTAAATAGACATTTTACTGCGCTAATACTGTCAAATACACACAAGGTTAACATAAACACAGTCGGTTATGTCTAAAGTGAAAGTAAAATCGGCGTGTCAGTATATTAGATGCGCAGGTCTTAAATTGACAACAGTGCAGTAGTGAACAAGCGATCCTTAAAGGGACAGTTCACCTCTAAAATTATGTCATTATTTACTCACTCTGATATTGTTTCAAACCTGTATTCATTTCTCGATGACAGAATTTTCATTTTTGAACGAACTATCCCTTTAATGTTAATACAACAACAAAAGACAAAGAGAAAATCCCTCACTGCTCTTGACTGAAAAACTAATACAGCTAAGAATCAATATATATTTTATAGTGAAGTCTATGTATTGTTTTATTTTTACATTTATTCATTCAATTTCATACTTTAATGCTGCTGTACAGCTCTGAGCTGCCAGTGTAAATCTTTATATTTATATATATATTTATTTTATATTATACAATACACTAGGAATACAAGGGTTTTTTTTAAGTAAAGTTTTAAGTTTGAGGTAGGTTTTTCAATTCTTTTAAGTAAAATAAAGAATAGTCTTTTTTTCTCCTTAACCTCTTGCTGTTCCTGTCACCTAAGAATAGAATAACCAAAAATGTATGTGACAAGCCATCAGAACCGAACCGAAAACCTTGGTTAAAAACCGAGGTATGTATTGAACCGTGGACTAACTGTATTGTTGCATCCCTAGTAGCTAATTATTCAAGTTCACACAGAACTTTATTATTCGTGCACACGCTGCGGCTTCTCTCTCTCCCGACAGAACAGTGTTTTCGTGTTTTCTATCTTGTGATTCAGTGTTTTTGTACGTCCTCGTCGCGTCTATCTGTTCTAAAATGTGCATACAGTCGTGAATTTCTGCTCAACATCGGCAGAGCCACATCTTTAGAGATAAACCTCACACACGCCGAGGCTCGGGCTGCATTGGCCGGTCGGCCTTCAACATCACCGACCCCCAGTACTGCATCTGGCCCACAGCGGAGGCACCAAATGCGGCACAAGATTAAGCAGACGGGGGGTAAGTGCGAGCGTATGCGTGCTAGGCTAGCCAGCTATCCCCACAATAAACTGGATTACATTCGATTACTGTCTTTGTTTGCGCTGTGTACTCAATGCTGACGCTTTTCATATGATAGGAAAATATCTAAAAATAATGCTATAATCAACACTTACTCGTTCATCTCGACAGCTGTGATGGTACATTACATGTGTTACAAAGTTGAATAAGGAGGAAGACGGACTCGGCGTGACTGGAACTCGTGTTTATTCAGAACTCTCAGATACAAACACAATAAACTCGCGCTGACAGCCTCTCACAACTCAGTAGTTACAATATAACTTTGTTAGCAATCGCTCCGTCTCTGGTCCGTGATGTCCGGTTCGCGAACTAATCGTTCTTTTGAACCGGTTCTTTTTAGTGAACCGGTCGAACCAGTTCATCAAATCGGACTGAATCGTTCTAAACGGTTTGTGTCTCGAGTCAGCGCTGATCCATTATTTACTAAAGTTACTAACTTTCTGACATGAGTGACAGCCCCTCCGACTAGAAATAAACTAATAACCTGAAGTATATGCTAGTAACTACAACAGTTCACCCTGAACTGAGACATGCTGAGAGAACTGATGAGAAGTGAACTCAGGTCCATCCGTCTCTCTGGCAGCAGCTCGTGCCCTATGCTCGTACCTCGTAGACCTTGTTAAACCAAATGCAAAGATGTCAGCCAATCACAACAGTGGGCGTTTTTACTGAAGTCTCACAGCAGACACGCCTCTTGAAACAGGGCATTCAGCCAGAGGGCAAACATCAGTATAGAAAAAAATGCCTTTTATTTTAATTATTACTTTTAAAAATTATGACATTTTATGAGGTAAAAATAATACTAACAATATAGTACACCTCAGAATACATTATAAAATAAATAAAAAAATCCATGCCATGGGACCTTTAAGCCTAGATGTTTTCTGTTGCTCTCTCCATAATTTGCACCTGTCTTTGATCTTGCTCATTCAACTCATGAATACTTTTCCTTTTTCTGCCTCCATCTATCCCTTTTTGTTCCCACAAGAGTGAAAGAGGTCTTGCACATTGAATATTTTCGTTGATATATTTTTGAACTATATAGTTATACACCATAATGTGCCAAAATAAGTGCAAGGCGGTTTCTTCATATTTGTCACAAAAAATACAATTCACATTTATGCCTTTTTTAATTTTTTTGTAAATAATGACTTGCTGGATAAAATATAAGCTTATAAGAAACTTTAATCTTATTTCTAAGATGATATTTCTGTGGTAATAACCATACTTTCCTCCAGCTAATCAATTTTCCATTTAGTAAAGAGATCCTATGAGACAAACATAAGGTACAGTAACAATTTCTCTCTGGAAAAGAGTACGAATAGCTATATTATTATTCTTGGAATTTAACGAAAAACAAATTTTAACCAACATATGATTTTTTTACATCAAAAGACACTAATTCATGGGAATGGTTTTAACCTCTAAAAAGCTAAGTGTACCTGAAGGAACTGAACCAAAAACAATTGAAAACTCTCTTGGAGTAATTGGTATTTTATAAAAAGAAAGGAATTCATCATAAGAGAAAAGCATTCCTTATTTGTTGTATAACTGACTACAATGCAATTTTATTGTCAAACCAGTTCTTAAAAGAAGAGATTTATGTTTGTATAGAATATTTCTATTATTCCAAATAAAATAATGATGAGGAGAAAAATTATGCTTATATATTAATGACCAAGATAGGTAGCCTACCGAGTTTCAGCATTTTCCTGCTAATGCTTCACATCTTATTGCCTGTATTCACTGTTGTCTTGACAGCTTATTAAAACTTCAGTTTTTTAGCTCGTTTGCTGTACACCCTGCCACATATCAGCTATTAGACATTGGCCCCCGGTGTGGGCGTGGCCTAAGGCGCTCTGTCAGACAGGTCGACGCGCCTTTGAAGTTGATATAAAGATGAATTTAAACCCGGAAGTTGAATATAGCGCAAAAAGGTTTAAAACTTACTCGTTTTCTCTTATAATCAAAACGAATGGATTGTAACATTGACTTGTATGATGCTCAACACTCATAACACTGTTAAAATAAAATAAAAAATCACGCCCTGCAAATAATAATAATAATATATTGTCATTGTACAACGCGATTACATAAGAGCATCAACCAACGGTGCAATTTCATGAAGTGCAAAAGATCAGCAATAGCATGGGCAAACCACGTATGGCAGACTTATTCCCTGCTCTTGATCGATTAGCTTTTGTAAAATATAGTCAAATATGCATGGTGTTTTACATTTGATTACTTTATTTAATTTCTGTACCTGAAAACAAATGTTAGACTGTTGAAACTATTCAAATTGCTAGATTGATATGATTGTGGTAATGTTAATTGTGGAAGTTATGCTATAGCCTATTTTGTTCAGATCTCATTGCTTTAGCCTACCTTACAGCTTCGGGTTCCTTCAGAAGATGAGTTTAGATCTTCCTGTCTCGCACTCGTGCAACCACTCACAGTTGCCAATCAAAGGAAAATAGATGAAAGAACAGAAGAAGAAAAAAACTAGAGAGAAATTGTTTCCGGTAGTCAGAAGAGAAAAAAAAAACCCAGCCAAATTTACAGTCACTCCCTCAGCAGTTGTAGGCTGCTCTCTGTTGAACAATAGATGTAGGCTATCCTCGCAGAAAAAAATTCTTCTTTCATAACTGGATTGATAAAGATGTTTGGTCTATTGTACTATTGAAGGGGACTTGCAGGATTTTACTGGAAAGTTTACAGTACTTGCAGGATTTTACTGGAAAGTTTACAGTACTTTGTACACAGAGATTTTATTTGTCTAGTTATAAATCTTCTGGGTATTGTTCAGTTGTTCACTTTAAAGTTATTTTTACATTATCTTATTTATTTTTTTTATTGGGCAAGTTGAACCATATAATGTAAATGTGGCCTCACTGATCAAATGATCTGGTCAGAGAACGGGAGATCCTCGGAGCTTGAGCATCTTCCCCGCAGTTTAAAATTATATAAAACTCTATTTGCATGCAATATTTGGACCCAGTTCTTGGATACAAAACTCATTAAATTACTTTACAACTTTAGGTTTCTTCACAAAATGATTTTAGATCTTCATGTATTGTCTTGCAACCACACTCACAGAAGTAAATCAAAGAGAAAAGTCAGAAAATGTAAAAAATTACAGTCACTCCCTCTGCACTGTATTACAAACCCAGTGGTGGTAGCAGTGTTGACTTTTTTAAAAAGTGTAATATAACAAAGTATATTGCTATACATTTTATTTTATTTAACCTTTATTTAACCAGAAAAGACTCTCTGAGATTAAGAATCTCTTTCGCAGGAGTGTCCTGGCCAAAATGGGCAGCAATACATCAGTTTCATCATAAAATATTACAAAACAAACAGACTAAAAAACACTCAAAAACAGTTACATATGGTTGAGTCAGTGTCCATTTGTCGAATAACTGTTTTAAAATTATCCAAAGACAGCAAATTTTGTAATTTCAATTTCGATTGCAAAAGATTCCAGTCAGTAAGAGCTGCATACATAAAAGCCTTTTTGCCTAATTCAGATTGAACAAAAGTTCTGCCAGAAAGACTCGGGAGAATAAATACTGTGACAATTATCCATTTATTAACAACCCAGCAAGCAATAAAGTATATTGGCATAGGCCCCGTCCGTAGCTCGCAATCTGAGGGTCCGGACTCTGCATATCCTGCCTGAAGACGAAGGCAGAGGCGCAGCCGACCCCCACGTGAGGTATGGAAGGGACCATCCTGGTGGTGGTGGGGTGGATGTAGGGAAGGATTTGACTTGGAGGTGGTGGGGAGGATGGCGGTGAATGGGAGCGTCAGCATCTGCGAACTCAGACATGAGTAAGTACCGATCTTTTATACCCAGGTATTTAGCATGTGATTGGATAGATAAAATTAAAGTGACATGACAATTAAGTCTTCCTGGCAGAACTTACGCTAAAGCTTCCATTTCTGCCAGAAAGACTCGGGAGAATAAATACTGTGACAATTATCCATTTATTAACAACCCAGCAAGCAATAAAGTATATTGGCATAGGCCCCGTCCGTAGCTCGCAATCTGAGGGTCCGGACTCTGCATATCCTGCCTGAAGACGAAGGCAGAGGCGCAGCCGACCCCCAAGAATAAGTGGAAGAATACTTCCACCTGGACGGAGCCTATCCTACCCCCAAAAATGGTGAAAAATAAAAATAGACCCACCGGTCTTGTATCCTGGGATTCCTACAAAGAAGAAGAATAAGAGTTAACATGTTAAGCGTGAACATGGAACGCCAACTGCTGATGGCTAAAGGCCGCTTCATAATTAAACAGAACTTGAATTTATAGTTGTAGATGAGTACTACACGTGAGCAATTCATATCTGCTGCTGCATAAATGTACATTTGGCCATTTTTGTTTTATATAATATATATTTATATATAAAACATGTATAACCACAGAGACAAGGCCGCAGGGCCATGAAGACAAGGCCGCAGGGCCACAAAGACGAGGCCGCAGGGCCACAGAGACGAGGCCGCAGGGCCACACGGCCTATTAGACCACAGAGACGAGGCCGCCGGGCCACACGGTCTGTTAGACCACAGAGACAAGGCCGCAGGGCCACAGAGACAAGGCCGCAGGGCCACAAAGACGAGGCCGCAGGGCCACAGAGACGAGGCCGCCGGGCCACACGGTCTGTTAGACCACAGAGACAAGGCCGCAGGGCCACACGGTCTGTTAGACCACAGAGACAAGGCCGCAGGGCCACAAAGACGAGGCCGCAGGGCCACAGAGACGAGGCCGCCGGGCCGCACGGTCTGCTAGACCACAGAGACAAGGCCGCAGGGCCGCACGGACTGCTAGACCACAGAGACAAGGCCGTAGGGCCGCACGGTCTGCTAGACCACAGAGACAAGGCCGCAGGGCCGCACGGACTGCTAGACCACAGAGACAAGGCCGTAGGGCCGCACGGACTGCTAGACCACAGAGACAAGGCCGCAGGCCGCACGGACTGCTAGACACAGAGACAAGGCCGCAGGGCCGCACGGTCTGCTGGACCACAGAGACAAGGCCGCAGGGCCGCACGGACTGCTGAACCACAGAGACAAGGCCGCAGGGCCACAGAGACAAGGCCGCCGGGCCACACGGCCTGTTAGACCACAGAGACAAGGCCGCCGGGCCACACGGCCTGTTAGACCACAGAGACAAGGCCGCCGGGCCACAAGGACAAGGCCGCAGGGCCACAGAGACAAGGCCGCTGGGCCACAGAGACAAGGCCGCTGGGCCACAGAGACAAGGCCGCTGGGCCACAGAGACAAGGCCGCCGGGCCACACGGCCTGATAGACCACAGAGACAAGGCCGCCGGGCCACACGGCCTGATAGACCACAGAGACAAGGCCGCCGGGCCACACGGTCTGGTAGACCACAGAGACAAGGCCGCAGGGCCGCGCGGTCTGCTAGACCACAGAGACAAGGCCGCAGGGCCGCGCGGTCTGTTAGACCACAGAGACAAGGCCGCAGGGCCACAAGGACAAGGCCGCAGGGCCACAGAGACAAGGCCGCCGGGCCACAGAGACAAGGCCGCCGGGCCACACGGCCTGCTAGACCACAGAGACAAGGCCGCCGGGCCACACGGCCTGATAGACCACAGAGACAAGGCCGCTGGGCCACACGGTCTGGTAGACCACAGAGACAAGGCCGCAGGGCCACAAGGACAAGGCCGCAGGGCCACAAGGACAAGGCCGCAGGGCCACAGAGACAAGGCCGCCGGGCCACACGGCCTGATAGACCACAGAGACAAGGCCGCCGGGCCACACGGCCTGATAGACCACAGAGACAAGGCCGCCGGGCCACACGGTCTGGTAGACCACAGAGACAAGGCCGCAGGGCCGCGCGGTCTGCTAGACCACAGAAACAAGGCCGCAGGGCCGCGCGGTCTGATAGACCACAGAGACAAGGCCGCAGGGCCACAGAGACAAGGCCGCCGGGCCACACGGCCTGATAGACCACAGAGACAAGGCCGCAGGGCCACACGGTCTGCTAGACCACAGAGACAAGGCCGCAGGGCCACACGAAAAAAGGTAAATAAAATAGACCCACCGGTCTTGTCCTGGAGTTCCTACAAAGAAGAAGAATAAGAGTTAACATGTTAAGCGTGAACATGGAACGCCGCCTGCTGATGGCTAAAGGCCACTTCATGATTAAACAGAACTTGAAGTTATAATTTGTAGAGGAGTACTACACATGAGCAATTCATATCTGTTGCTGCATAAATGTAACAGGTTTTTATATATATATATATATATATATTTTTTTTTTTTTCTTTCTTTCCAGAGACAAGGCCGCAGGGCCACACAGTCTGCTAGACCACAGAGACAAGGCCGCAGGGCCACACGCCATCTTTGATATAGTAGAAAGACCATGCTATCATAACGTACCGAGCCGAATTGGCCGGAACACCACCACCAGTAGTTGCATAGGGATTTACCAGAACCATTACTGGAGAGCTTGCTGAGCTTCAAGGATGATTTTAGAATCTGTCTTATATAAGACTTGAATGCAGAAGAACATCATCTTCACGGTAGCTTAAATGCTGGCCTAGAATTTCCGCTGTCGTAGCTGTAGAAAGTCTGATATGAAGAGAAGGAGGTAAACTGCAGCTTTTAAGTCAGTATAAAAGTGGGTCTGAACCAGGCCTTAGAGAGAGGTGCTCCATTAGATAAAATAGGGGGGAGTGGTCAGAAGTCTTAGGATGAACGTGAAGATATTTAACCTTAGAAGTGAAGGGACAGTAATTATTCTTCATCTTAGAAATTGTTCATGTGATACCAGAACCTTTAAAGTCATTCTAGAATGCTTAAGTAAAAGAGTAAAGAAATTGGGTGAGAAGTGACGATCAGAACAGGAAAGACCGAGAGTAGAATCAAACTGATTAGTTTCTAAAGTGATTTTCCCTGGACACATGAAGCCGAAAGGCTTATAAAACATGGCTTCTATCGGAATATCGGTGTAAGTGGAAGATCAACCTTAAAAGCTTTGAACGTACCTGATGTTTGTTAAGACAAGTAGGTAATCCTAGTTTTACCTTTGGAATTATGGGAGAGTTTAATGAACATGCCTGATGGTTTAAGCATTGCTGAAGAAACCATCTTGACCATCATGGAATCCTGCATTCAAATGCTTCTTGATAGGAGAGACCTTAGTAGAGGATGCCAACTCTGCGCGTTGAGCTATGTTCGTAGCAACACCAATCTGAAAGAATGGCCCATGCACAGGCGAGTTAGAGATCACACATCTTTCCATCTGCAGTTAGGAGGATTCTAAACCCCTGGGCGTAGCTCCCGCTCACATCTTGATAGAACACCATCTAACCGTCAACCTGCTGAGAGAACACCCAAAAGAAAATAAACCAGAACAGCATGACAAATACATAACATGCGCATGTGATTGAGAACACCGGACGATGCCCTTGCAAAAGGAAAAATTATGTTTTATATGTTTAAGCTTTACTAGCTAATAAAACCATAACTAGCTATATAGGAACCGACACCGCTACCGAACCTATGGAAGAGATCGAAGCGAAATCTTCATTTGATACCTAAGCCAGGATAATACTGTGTGATTTTAGCCACGTTTGGCAGTATGAGACAATATCGCAATCCTAAAAATTCCTAGAATAAAATCTGATGTCTTTAATAATTAGTTTGACATGTTCCCCAACGCCATGATAATTTAGTGAATTAGTTGATGTAAAACTCCAGACACGTCTTCGTGCGTCTGATTAACATACAGCCTGCTGTAAATGCACTGAGATCCCCCAGGGTGGCATCAGGATCGCAGTCTGAAAAGCAACAAATCACAATGTCTATAAGCGCACCGTGTGTGCCAGCTTTAGTGAAGAGAAACTTACTGCGAAAGAACTCGCTGTTTGCGGCGCAGCCAGAAATCAATACGCATATGCAGACTGTGCAACAGTCAATGCTATATTTACTCCCCTGTATATTGTTTTAGTCACGATAGAATTCAGTGTGAGTGTAACTGATCACAGGCATGTCTTTTCTGTAGCTCAAACAGTAGAGCATGGCACCAGCAACGCCGAGCCGCGGGCCCGATTCCCAGGAAAAGCAAGACCCGAAAACGCCAAATGTGCACCCTGAATGCAACTCAAGGTGCCCGGACAAAAGCGTCCGCCAAATGCATAAATGTAATGTCCGTTGGGCACTCGAATACAATGCCCAATTGGAGGCGCTACACAAAACACACAATCAGGATTGAATGGTTCAGAGCTTATTCTAACCGCTAATTCTGCCTTCCAGTGCATACGTTTGACCAACGAATAGTAGAACATCCAATAGATCATGATTCGGTGTAGTCAGATTGACCACAGCAGTTTCCACTGAGTTTATCTGAACTGAAGCATCTGGCAGTTTCATGCGTTTATAAAGGAGTGCACTCTGCTCACTATATTCATAAAAGATTTGAATAATTGTATTCCCGTGCTGCCATTTAGATGCAATCTTATGTTAACAGGTCGGATTGAGTAAGGAATTAAATTAGTACTGCTATCGAATATCAAGTCAACCTTGTTTTGTATGCAAACCTTACCCAACATATGATGCTGAGAGTACAAGCGAGATACACATATGTTTTATTCATGAATGTAGCCATGGCGTCCTAGCACGGAAGACCAAGGGAGACATAACACCAAATTCTAAGTTTCTAGAAATATAAGGGTGATTCTTCAATTGGGGGCTATTTTGCCATCTTACATTTTGATGAATGAAATTTGGTTGAATTTTGTTAAAATTATGTCAAGACAATGTTTACATGCTTGATGTAAAGATATAAAAATGGCCACGACTGAGCTTAAAATGTAATTTGAGTATTTTATATCCATTTGCCAACTGGCACTGCAAAACGTCATTACCATCACAACATCAAAAAGTATCATAATGCAAAGAATGTATCAAGGAGATAATTTAAACTCATTTATCTTGCAAACATTGTTAACCTTCAACAATACGTATAAAAAACGAAATGTTTCCATTCAGCGAATTACATATATTTTCTTGTTCTCACCATCAAAATGTGTTTTTCTGTGTTCATCAAAGCACACTTTTGTTTAATTTCTAGAAAATTAATTTGAGATGTTTTTTCTTTGAATAGGTGGATGAGTATTTCATTAGGCTTTCCATGTAGCACCTGAAGATTGAACATAAAACAGCACCTTTATATGAGCACAGAACGCTACAGATCTTCCTCATAGGGAAGGAAGCCATATCGAATCACGAAAGGAAGCCGGTCCAACGCTTGGTGCCCCGTATGTTTGAGCAAAATATGTACTCTGCTGGATGACAGCCAACACTTCAAGCTTGAAACTTTGTTGTGACAGTTAAATTGCATATGTGACGAACTCACAACACTTGGAAGATGAATCTAACGCCATTGAATCAGACCGGATCAAAGCACTGATGTCGGTGCTGTACCTAAATATGCTTATTTGCTCAGCATAGTTTTTAAATTCAATTTTAATGATCTGATAACACTGAACCCAATCGCGATTTCAGCTTAACTTCAGTTCAACATGAAGCCCCGATTATTTGGGTGCATGTTGCTTTAAAACCCGTGTTAATTTCCTTGCATTCGTAGGGAGAATGATAGAGTCAAAATATGCTGTGCATATCTGTTCTGTTTCAGTTTTATAACAAAATACTATCTATAGCGGTAACCGGTGTCATGCGAATCATTTACGAGCACTATGGGCACAAACGAGTCACAACGAGAGATCACGTTGCACGAGCAGACCGGCAAACACCTGTGCGCGTCTCACACGATGCATGTGTGTGCTCTATACAGACATGCTTGTGTAACAGGTATTAATTATAACTTGTGTTTTAATTTAGATTCACACAAAATCCTAGTTTTTCTATTACATATGTACGTGAGAAAAGAAAAGAAAATGTATTTTATTGTGTCTTTAGTAAGTTTTGCGTTCGTCGCAGTTGTGACGTCATTGGCGCGTCGCGCCGCTCGCACGCGCTCTCTCGCGCTCTCTCAAGCCGCCTTTCCACTGCACACGACAAAGGACAGCCGTCGTACCGGAAGTCATTCATTTCCAATGGAGAGTCGTACAGGGGTTGCGTGGGGTGCCGACCATCTGCGAATGCGGAATTTTCGGATCCGATTTGAGCTGCGGATGCGTTCAAATATTTGAACTTGAACGACTACACCGTATGCGACACGCCGACCGGATGTGATGTATTCCAAAGTTGTCCAATCAAATCAGTGTGCGCAAGTTGAGAATTATTAATCTTTTTGCTTATCACATTTTATTTTGTTTTAAAACATTACAAAAAAATGCATAATAGATTAATATTACATTAGTAATTGAATTATATTATTTTTAATGTCTTTATTTTCACTAAAATTTTTGGCGGTCATTTGTCCTATATATAGGCTAACGTTACCTGTTTATTGTTTGGCATTCAATTCATTTCACCATGGTGAATGTACGGAGGATAAAGGCTCTTGCTCTTGCACTCCTTTACTGGAGACACAAAAAGAAATACCGCAAATCAGTGTGGGTAAAACACTACCTGGCTCGAAGGAAACATCTTGGCGAGTATCACCGTTTAGTGCAAGAGCTGCGCCTTAACGGGGAAGATTTCCGTGAGTAAAGTCTCTGTATGATTCTAGAGAAGTATCATATAGAATGGGGTTTTCTGAGACCGCGAGGATAAGCTTCTCTCCCATGTTGCCGTGTACGATCAAAGTGAAATTTACGTGCGACTGCCACTAGGGGGCAGATTCCGACAGTCGTGTCCGAATGTCGTGTGCAGTGGAAAGGCGGCTTCAGTCCGCGGGAGGTCTGAGCAGAGCGAGGTATGCATTGTGTGCACTCCTGTTCAAAAGACTGTTAGAAGTGAACATAATCACTAATTAGTTTATTTGTTTCGATAAAAATGTCAATGAGTATGCACTAGTATGTAATCTATCCTCTTAAAGATGTTTTTCCTGCATAAGTGAGAGTTTAACCGAGTGAATGCAGTGTCACGTTGTATTGTATGTTAGTGTGAAAGTTGGCCTGTGAAGCGTGTCTGCTGATATCTTTTCTATGTTCAAATGTTTGACAGGAGAGGGCTGATTAACTTTGCACAACACTGAATGCAACATATTTACTGCATATTTTCAACTCATGCAGGTATGGTTATGAATTGTTTTTGTGATTTCTTCGTTATGTGTTCAACCATATTGGTTATATAAAATGCTGGAATGTGGGTGATTTAAAGATGTATATTATATGAGTTTGGTTAGTGTATATATATATATATATATATATATATATATATTGTATTATTTCACTGACTGTTGATAAATCTGATGTGATATTTTCTTTATATTTTCTCTGACTGTAAATGAGATTGTGTATCGTGAACTCGCCGCAGTCCGCGGGAGGTCTGAGCAGAGCGAGGAGAGGGCTGATTAACTTTGCACTACACTGAATGCAACATATTTACTGCATATTTTCAACTCATGCAGATAAAGCAACCTTTGGACCAGCAATTCGACTCCAGTCTTTATTCTTAACACAACACAACGCAGAGGGGTAGCCGAGCTGTAGTGACAGAGACACACGCGAGGCGCAAACCGGCTACATTGGTGCCGTGACCCGGATCCCCAGAAGGATCGACGTCAGATTGACCGCCGGATGTTGCTGAGTACCGCATAGTTCTATGGACTGGGTCGAATTCTTCTTTTCCTGTTTAATCTGCTGGAGAGAGAGGTACAAAGACTGAGTATTATAATACACCAGAAGAAAAAAAAAAACTGTATAATCTCATCTAGGGGAGATTTACAAAGACTGAATTTCTTGCTTCAAAAAAAAAAAAAAAAAAAAAAACTGTCATATTGTTGTAATTCTTTTTTTTGTAACGATGTCATATACCTATCTTGTTGAAGATACGCAGGATGAAGTATACATTGGTGGGGGGAGAGGGCAGTTATTTAGGGATATGGCTCACACTCCTGGAGTCACAGGTATTGCTGACCCTCCAGTGTTCTGCTCCACACGTATAAAAACTGATAGACAGGATCCCAAGTCAGACACAACTTCCGCTGACTTAAGCAACCTAATTACGCAGTTAGCTCATGAAATAGGACAGTCCATTTCAGAGCAGCTTAAGAAGGGAAGTGAAAATGAGAGAATGACTAGCAGCCAAAATATAGGTTTAGAACCACTTTCTGCTGACCCTCATTCACTAACCATGACTGGTGTAAAATTGGTGATGCAATCTGATGTGAAAGAGCCACCAAGCTTTCGTGGAGATAGCACAGATAAACTTTCTATCCACGAGTGGGAAGAACAGATTGAACTCTATTTAAGAAAGAGAGGTGTGCCCACAGGAGAAAAGGCTCAGGAAATTATGTCAAGACTTGGAGGAAGAGCGAGAGACATAATCAAAATCACATTACGTAGTAACCCATCTCTAAAACCTGGTGAAGACCCAAGAGTGATTATTGATATACTAAAGCAACACTTTAGTGAACTGACGTATTCTTCTATGCCACTCGCCGACTTCTACAATACCCTACCTACAGTGGGAGAGAACGCGATGGATTACTGGATTCGCTTAAATAAAGCTGTTGACGTGGCAGAGGAGTGCTTGAAGAGGCAGGGACGCAACCTTGAAGATCCAAGTAAAGAGGTAACCATGATGTTCGTTAAGCACTGCCCAGACCCAGCTCTTTCTGCAGTGCTGAAGTTCAAAACTGCTGACAAGTGGAGAGCTAGTGAAATTCAGGAACGCCTTGATGATCACCAGACACAACTGAAGATTCAGCAGCAGCGAGCCAGATCAAAACGTTCAGGGGCTGAGAGATATGCTTCTGCAAATGCGCAGGCTACTGCAATTGATGAGTCAACTTTGGTGGGTGCTTCAATGAGATCACAAAGCCAAATTAATGTTGTGAGTGATGTTGGCACATCGTCTGATAATATCAGCCTTCAGAGTCTCATAGCTCAACTTGATCGTGTGTTAAAGCAGAACCATCAAGCAGCAGTCCAGGCACCGTACATGTCAAGCGGATTCCAGTCTTTCCGAAAGTCATGCAAAGTTTGCAAAGCGACTGACCACTCTACTACCATGCACTGCAGGCGAGATGGGTTGTGTTTGTATTGCTTCAAAGCAGGACATTGGAAGAGAGAGTGTCGTAAGGCAGGATCTGGAGCCAGTGGTCCTGGGATGCATTCAAGCCAGGAACAACCACCGTTAAACTAACAAGCCTGCATATGGAGAGGGGATGTGTGGGTGGACAAAATCAAACCCTCGAACAAAAAGATTATGATGATGACTGGGAGCAATGGTATGAGCACACATCCCAATCAGAAGGTGTTCAAGTAGTTCTGCAGAATTCACAAAGAATTGAACTATTTAGTGAATTGTTCTATGCTCCAGTGATCGTGAATAAGACATTCAGAGTCAAGGGAATGCTAGACTCCGGCTCAATGGCTTGTACAGTAAACGAAACAACGGCATCTAGGATGCTAGAAGAAAATGTAATTACTACTGACAAGCAGTTAAATGAGAAAATCATCCTGATCGGTTGTGGGGGTCATCAAACTCACCCTAAATGTGTGTATGAAGTGGAGATAGAAGTGTATGGTGTACAGTGTATCGTTCCCATTCTTGTGGTCCCAGGGCAGAAAGATGACCTCATTCTCGGATCTAACGTCATAAAGTACATCATGCATCAAATGAAGAGCAGTGACGATTATTGGAGGGTGACCGGTCAGAGCTGTGGCATGTCGTTGTCTCCTGACGCTTCTCAATTCCTTGACATGATGGCAGGGTTGACAAGATGGCAGGGTGTCGATACTCCTAACAAGATCGGGACTGTAAAGTTGACACAAGCTGTAACACTCTTGGCTAGACATGAGCATCTTGTATGGGGCAAACTGCCGAATAACACCCCTATGTCCCCCGGCAGCACAGTGGTTGTCGAACCCACATCTTCAAAATCCATGCCGCGAAACATTATGGTTGGACGGGTGGTTACACCCATGTGGGGTGACAGATATGTCCCCATGAGGATAGTGAATCTCTCTGATCGGCCTGTGACTTTGAAGAGGAATTGCAAGTTGGCCGATGTATCACCCTGTATGGCAGCTGAAGACTTTACAGTTTTCCAGAACTCCAGTCAGGTTGAGGCTGGTGATCAAGCAATGAGGTATCCCGAAGCAAGCAATGAGGATTTTGAGAAGAAACTTGCAGAAGCTGGTCTGAAAGATCTAGACCTCAAGTCGTGCCAAGTTAGTCACTCTATCAAAAGGGAGTTAGTTCAGCTTTTAGTCAGCTATAATGACATCTTCTCAAAACACGCTTTGGATTGTGGTGAGGCAAAAGGCTTCTCTCATCGCATTCGCCTGATGGATGAACGTCCATTTCGCCTTCCTTACAGGAGAGTTCCACCAGCTCATTACCAAAAATTGAGACAGGTCTTGACAGAAATGGAGGATCAGGGCATAATAAGGAAATCTACCAGCGAATTTGCCTCACCATTGGTAATGGTATGGAAAAAGGATGGCAGTTTGAGAATTTGTACCGACTTCAGGTGGCTTAATGCCAGGACTTTAAAAGACGCACACCCACTCCCGCACCAATCAGATTGTCTGGCAGCTCTGGGCGGAAATGTCTATTTTAGCACAATGGATTTGACCTCCGGCTTCTATAACATCCCCATGCACGAGGAGGATAAAAAATACACAGCATTCACCACACCACTCGGATTGCATGAATACAATCGAATGCCACAAGGTCTGTGCAATAGTCCGGCCTCATTTATGCGAATGATGCTGAGTATATTTGGTGACATGAACTTCACCCAGCTGTTGTGCTACTTAGATGACTTGCTGGTATTTGCAGCCACTGAGAAGGAAGCCTTGAGTAGGCTAGAAGCGGTATTCCAGAGACTCCGCCAGCATAATCTGAAGCTCAGCCCGAAAAAGTGTCACCTCCTGCGAACTTCCGTGAGATTTTTGGGACACATCATCGAAGGGGGTGGAGTTGCTGTGGACCCCGAAAAGGTGGGCGTCATTTCCCGCATGACCAAGAATGATCTTATGGAGGATGACGGAGTTACTCCTTCGGTAAAAAGAGTTAAATCCTTTCTGGGGATGGTCTTTTATTATCAACATTTCATATCAAATTGTTCTGCCATTGCCAAACCATTGTTTGCCCTCACTGCTGGTCAGAAGAGGAAGAGTAGAGGAAATGTTGCAAAAAAAGCTGGTACTTTTAGAAAATTGAAGGCCTCCGACTGGACAGAAGAATGTGACATGAGTTTCAGTGCTTTGAAAGAGAAGCTGTTGAACTGCGCAGTCCTGGCGCATCCTGATTTTTCAAGACCCCTGATATTGTCCATTGATGCTTCTCTAGATGGTTTAGGGGCGGTATTGTCTCAAATACCTCTGGGCGAAGACAAAGCAAGGCCCATCGCTTTTGCAAGTAAGACACTTAGTGCTTCCCAGAGGCGATATCCAGCCCATCGTTTAGAATTCTTGGCCTTAAAGTGGAGTGTTTGCGAGAAGTTTAGTCATTGGCTTAAAGGACACACATTCTCTGTCTGGACGGATAACAATCCTCTGACGTATATAATGACTAAACCGAAGCTTGATGCCTGCGAACAACGCTGGGTCGCGAAGCTAGCCCCTTATACCTTCGAGATACGTCATATAGCGGGCAACAAGAACATTGTGGCTGATGCTCTCAGTCGAGACCCTTTTTCAAAGACAATCGGCCATAGGCTGCTCAACGAACAGTATGAGAGTTTGCTGTCTGAAGCTGAGGGAGTCAGTGAGGAAGGGATACAGGATACCTTTCGACTGAAAGTTCAATGTCAGCGGCAGGGGTCGGAGACTGACCCAGAAGAGATCTTTCCTGTGGCTAGCTCAGGCACTTGTAGTGTTGGTGCCGTTCATGCTGTTTGTGAAGCTCACGACAATTGGGAGCTGGCAGCAGAGTCCAGAGCGGTGCAGTTGATCCAATCTGTTCAGCAGTTTACACCATCAAGTCTGGACATGTTGCCAGAACTCTCCCTACAGGAACTTCAACAAAGACAAGAACAAGATCCAAACATATCTGTGGTTGTTCCTTTTGTGGTTCGTAAAAGAAGGCCTTCTAGACGTGAGAGAGAAAACTTCAATCTAAGTGCACTTTCTCTCAGCAAACAATGGGAGAGACTTACCTTCCTGGATGGCATACTCTATCGAGTAATCAAGGACCCATTGAGTAAGCACAAGAGATATCAATTTGTGCTCCCAAAGAGTCTTAGAGCAAAAGCATTGAGTGGCATTCATGATCTCGCTGGACATCAAGGGCAAGCAAGAACTCTTCATTTAGCGAGGCGGCGATTCTATTGGCCAAAGATGGAGCAAGACATCAAGTCTTATGTTAAATGTTGCCAAAGATGCATTCTCGCTAAGTCGCCTGAGCCATCTGCTAGAGCCCCGTTGGAGAGTATCAGAACCTCAGCACCCATGGAATTGGTATGTTTGGATTTCTGGAGCGCAGAAGACTCTAGGCAGAACTCTGTTGATGTGCTGGTGGTCACTGACCACTTTACAAAATTAGCTCACGCATTTCCATGTGCAAATCAGACAGCTAAGCAAGTGGCCAGGAAGCTGTGGGATCACATTTTCTGCGTCTATGGCTTTCCTGAACGTATACACACCGATCAGGGCGCTAATTTTGAGAGTGGTTTGATTGCCGAGCTACTTAAATTGTCAGGAGTGGCTAAGTCGCATACCACAGCGTATCATCCAATGGGCAACGGAGGGACTGAGCGATTTAATAGGACTCTAGGAGCTATGTTGCGTTCTTTGCCCCTCAAAGCTAAACATCAGTGGCCCCAACAAATCCAGACCCTGACATTCGCTTATAATGCCACTGTGCACGAAACAACAGGTTTCTCACCTTTTTACCTCATGTTTGGCCGTGTGCCGAGACTTCCGGTAGACGTGATGTTCAAACAGGTGCTCAGAGATCCCGTGGTGGTTGATTACAGTAGTCATGCCAAGACACTGCTCTCCCATCTCCATGAAGCAGCAACTATTGCACAGCAGCATGCTGTCAAAGAGCAGAAAAAGCAAGCTGAGGGATATAACAAAAGAGTGAAGGGTACTCACCTAAGCATTGGAGATCGTGTGCTGATTGCTAACAAGGGAGAGAGAGGGAGGAGAAAACTCGCCGACAAGTGGGAGTCAACCCTGTATGTTGTCATCAACCAGAATCCCCAGACGCATACCTATATGGTGCAGGATCAAAAAGGAACAAGGAGAGTTGTACATCGCAATCTCTTGTTGAACATCAGCTTCTTACCCATTCAGACGGAACTCGGAGGAGCCAGTAACCCGTATCTCAATGACTGTGATGATGATGGGAAGTCAGTTGCTCATCCGCAGCCTCAGGATCTTGCAGATTGCTTGGAGAGTGAAAGTTCAGAGAGACGGACAAGCCTTTGGGTATTAGATGAAACGGAACATTCCCTGGGTCAAAGCTCACTAAGTGAAACTGGATCTGTGCAGTTCCATACTGAGGGAGAACAGCAGAGTCAAGATGGTGATTGTTCCGAGAAGTTTTGTGATGAGGACGGTCATATTACAGAGCCTTGTAATGTTCAGACAGACTGTCTTAGTCTTGATGGTGACAGAGCCTCCTCCATGGTGGAAACAAGAGACATGCCCAATACGGAACAGCCTAGTCAAGAGACTGGAGACCGAGACACTCTGGGTGTAGAAAATACTCAAGAACGAGTTACACGTGCTGGAAGAGTGGTTAAGAAGGTCAATCGTCTTATTGAATCTATGGCACAAAGGCAGTTAAAGATTAAATCACTTACAAACACATTGGGTAGAAAGTCCCAGTCACTACTCACCTTGTTTTAAGAGGTTTTCTATAGTCCAAGTCCACATTCTCTGATACATTTGAGTATTATCCCTGTGGCCGTAAAACAATCCATTTGATGTGACTTAGAGATTTTATACATTTGATTTAAAGATTTGGGGTTTAAAACCCGGTATGGTGTAAAAGGCATCATTTTATTCTGTGAGTTTTTTAAGGCTTGATCACCCTTGAACTTCTCTCAACCTTTTAAGAAGGTAGCATTTTCAGGCTGAAATGGGTAAAGAGACATTTTGGAGACATCAGTCAAGTGTATAAATGAAGTTGGTTGAGTCTTTGGGATTTTGGTGAATTCAGAAGGGGGTGAATGTAACAGGTATTAATTATAACTTGTGTTTTAATTTAGATTCACACAAAATCCTAGTTTTTCTATTACATATGTACGTGAGAAAAGAAAAGAAAATGTATTTTATTGTGTCTTTAGTAAGTTTTGCGTTCGTCGCAGTTGTGACGTCATTGGCGCGTCGCGCCGCTCGCACGCGCTCTCTCGCGCTCTCTCAGTCCGCGGGAGGTCTGAGCAGAGCGAGGTATGCATTGTGTGCACTCCTGTTCAAAAGACTGTTAGAAGTGAACATAATCACTAATTAGTTTATTTGTTTCGATAAAAATGTCAATGAGTATGCACTAGTATGTAATCTATCCTCTTAAAGATGTTTTTCCTGCATAAGTGAGAGTTTAACCGAGTGAATGCAGTGTCACGTTGTATTGTATGTTAGTGTGAAAGTTGGCCTGTGAAGCGTGTCTGCTGATATCTTTTCTATGTTCAAATGTTTGACAGGAGAGGGCTGATTAACTTTGCACAACACTGAATGCAACATATTTACTGCATATTTTCAACTCATGCAGGTATGGTTATGAATTGTTTTTGTGATTTCTTCGTTATGTGTTCAACCATATTGGTTATATAAAATGCTGGAATGTGGGTGATTTAAAGATGTATATTATATGAGTTTGGTTAGTGTATATATATATATATATATATATATATATATATTGTATTATTTCACTGACTGTTGATAAATCTGATGTGATATTTTCTTTATATTTTCTCTGACTGTAAATGAGATTGTGTATCGTGAACTCGCCGCAGTCCGCGGGAGGTCTGAGCAGAGCGAGGAGAGGGCTGATTAACTTTGCACTACACTGAATGCAACATATTTACTGCATATTTTCAACTCATGCAGATAAAGCAACCTTTGGACCAGCAATTCGACTCCAGTCTTTATTCTTAACACAACACAACGCAGAGGGGTAGCCGAGCTGTAGTGACAGAGACACACGCGAGGCGCAAACCGGCTACACTTGCGACAAAGTTGAAAAAAAATAATATACTACACCCAATCGGCATCGGAATGCATAACCATATGCATATCACTGTGATAAATGCTGATGTAGTGATGTCGCCAGAATGGTGATGAAACCACAGCCGTGTCTTTGATAACATGCCCAGATAGTCCTCATGAAGCGATTGATCTGAGTCTGACGTGAGACTTGCTCTTGTTAGTGAAGCACTCGCGTCTGTTACTGCGGTAACCCATTGAACAGATGAAAGGCTGACATGGACTTAGAACGCCACTGTAAACACATTATTAGTTATCGTAGGACCAGCGATCGACCACTACGGAACGCCCGGATCGTCAAGTGAATGGGAGCGTCAGCATCTGCGAACTCAGACATGAGTAAGTACCGATCTTTTATACCCAGGTATTTAGCATGTGATTGGATAGATAAAATTAAAGTGACATGACAATTAAGTCTTCCTGGCAGAACTTACGCTAAAGCTTCCATGAACAGAGAGAATATAACAATTTTGTGAGCGAAGAAAGTATTTCTCAACAATTTTCTGTTTTATAAGACAGCAAAGATAAGATGGCAACATCTGTTATACAGTATAGAGTGATGAGTTGAGGATTTACAATCTGATATAAATCTTAAAGCATCATGATAAACGGCATCTAAAGAGGATAGAATATATGATGGTGCGCACAATCATATGTATAGCCCAGAGCTCTGAACCGGTTCAAGGAACAGAAACAGAAACTCTTATTTCAAATTACCATTAACCGGTTGATAACATTATTTTATTGTTCTGCTTAAGATTTTACTTTGGTAGTCAACCAATCATGAATTCAAATAGTACAGCCTATGGCATCCAACGTGAGTGAAATGCCCTTGCTCAGCTGTCAAGTCGTCTTATGCAAGTCATGTGTTGGCATAGTTGTTGGATCGCAGTTTATCCAATGATATGTTACCATGGCAGGTGGCACGTTAGTGTAGAACCGCTACTATTCAGGAAAAAGTATTTTTTAAATGATTAAACACATTGCTGTCAAAGTTAGGATTGTGGATTTATGGTTTGTAGGTAGCAAGTCAGCAGAATATCAAGAAATAAAGTCAGAATTGCAAGATAAGATTGCAATTTTTATTCTGTCGCTTCCATAGTGTCATATAGGCTCACAAGTGAGAGAAACACATTCCCAACTTACTAGTGATTGTGCACAAATGCACATTCTTTTTATGAAGTCTAAATATTATTCTGTTATTTCTATTCAATAGCCTGCACAAATGTTACCATCGCGTCGAAGGACGGCTTAAGGCACGATGTTATAGGAGTCTAAAGATGGTTTCAAAAAGTTCCTTCAGCCTAGAGGTCATTCTACTGAAGTCATTATCCTACAGAGAAGAGAAAAAACAATGCGAAATTCAGTCAATATAAATAAGACAGTATATGAGCAAATTAAGACTATTAGCTAGCCCCGAGTGAAACTCACCCTGTTGGATGTGCATTGATGAAAAAAGTATTCGATATCTGAGACAAACTCTCTCACTGTTTGATAATCGTTATTCTCCAGCTTGAGCTTCACTCTGCCCAGCATCATGGGACCACAAATGTTCTCACTGTATCCTGGAACCTGAACACCAGCAGTCCAGACGTCACATACTGTATAATTACATTCCAGCATTAAATAATGACAAAGAGACAGAGGAAGCTCCTAAAGGTGAGATTTACATTGATGCAGGGGTCAGTCATGCTCTCATGTAGCAGGTGTAACAGCAAACACTGGCAGTGCTGAAAGAGAATCAAACAGTCTTGTGTTTAAAAAAAGCCTTGGAGATATAAAGAAAAAAATATGATTTTATGGTGTGGTACACAATGAACATGTATCCAGTAAACTTTACCAGTGTGTGCTGAGAGACTGGACTGCTCAAAACATCCTGTTGGGTCTTTTGACTGGTATCCTCCATATTCTTCATCACACAGAATGTGCAGCTCCACTCGCTTATGTACAGACAAAACACACAATATTACACAAAGTCAAATGTTTACTTTGTTTTACTTTACTATGTTTTCTCTCTCTCTCTCTCTCTCTCTCTCTCTCTCTCTCTCTCTCTCTCTCTCTCTCTCTCTCTCTCTCTCTCTCTCTCTCTCTGAGTGCATGCTGGGAGTGAACGGGGCGTGGTGAGTGTGAGTGCGTTTGTGGCTGAGTGCTAAAAACTTTTCTATCTTCTATCTTTGTTTGTGTTTGTTTGTATGTGCTAAACTTGTTCGTTCAAAAGTTTGAAGGTGTTTAAGCGTCTGCAACCAGCGTTGTGCTGGGAGGCATGACGAACCCAAACACAATGAGTTTTAAAGATTTAACCCGCCGCCATGGAGTGAAGGTGGAGTCTAGGGTTAATGTGGAGCAGTGTTGTTTAGCGGTGGGAGAGATTGTGGGGCATGATCATATTGTCTCGGCATCGCGAATGAACAGTTATTTTTTTTAAAACGGTTGAAAAGGCAAATGACGTTGTGCAGAGCGGCGTTGTGTTGAATGGTTCACTCGTGACGGTTTTACCTTTGAGTACCCCGTCCAAAAAAGTTATTCTGTCCAACGTACCTCCGTTTATCAAAGATGAAATACTGGTGCAGGAGTTCTCTTACGAGAGGTTCTCTCGTATTGCGTAAGTTCCTTACGCTACGGGAAAGTATTCTTTCTTCGAGATTTCTGAAAAACCCAAAATTATCCTTAATTTTGTAACATTGTCAACGCAGTGCGGCAGCCTGGCAGACCATAGCAGGCTATTCCAGCGTGCTATTGGCTGCTCTGCTGGCAACTGCAGCAGCCTATCGGTGAGCCCGCGTGACGTGGCGACCAATGAGGGCGCTTCGCGCCCACCTGGCTTCATTTGCCTACAGGTGGGGCGTGGCCACGTGTATATAAGCAGGGCTCACGGGCTGCATATTCGATTTTCTTTTCTTCAGCGAAGCCCTTCGCATCGCTGGATCTGGAACCCGCCGCCGTGACCGCGCAGACAAGCAAGCAGAGGACAGCGCCTGAGGAAGCCGGCAGCATCGCGCCACCTTCAGCCTTCCGTGCCTGCTCTGCTATCCGGCAGCCCCATATCCTTTTACGCTCAAAGTGTTGTCGCCGCTGCGTCACACTTTTCACAAAAAGAGCCGAGCGTTGATACAAATGTCTCGTTCCACCTGCGGCTCGTGTCACGCGCAGCTCAGCTCCGGGGACCGCCATGTGATCTGCGCTCTCTGCCTGGGCCGTGATCACGCCGCCGCCGCACTCCACGCTGGCGGATGCCAAGAGTGCGAAGAACTGACGATGTCGACCCTGCGGGCTCGACTCGTCCTGTTCGAAGATGATATCCCTCCAGTCCCTGCCACGCCGCGCAAGAAGAAGCGCCGCTCGCAGCGGACTCCGGAGCTCGCAGAGAGAAGCTCGCCGGAACCTTTCCCGCCCGCTTCACTCTCGCCTTCCCCGCCCCCACCCCAGGCCGCCATTTCTGTTGCCGCCTCCGGGGATGAGGCGGATGCGGCCGCGGAACGCGCCGACAGCTGCTCCATCATGGCTTCCGACAGCGAGGACTGGTCTTCCGCGTCCTCTTCAGTCCGGGGCTCCGGACGCTCTCGAGCGGGTGAGGACGCCGAACTCTTGCGCCTTCTCACCCGGGCTGTCGAGCAGCTAGGCCTCGAATGGGCCCCGCCCAAGGTGGCAGCGCCGAACCGACTTGACGGATGCTTCCTAAACAGTCGCCGCCGTGCGCCCACCTCCAGGACTGCACCCTTTTTGCCGGAGCTTCACGAGGAGCTCGCAAAGTCCTGGAATGCGCCATTCTCCGCGAGGGTCTCGTCTCAGGCTTCTTCGACGCTCTCACAAGTTGACGGCGCGGCCGAGAAAGGCTACAACGCTATCCCTCCGGTGGAAGAGGCGGTCGCAGCGCACCTTTGCCCGCCTTCTGGTTGGCGCTCAAAGGCTGCCCTCCCGTCTAAGGCCTGCAGAGTGACGTCATCGCTGATCGGCCGCGCTTTCGCTGCCTCCGGTCAAGCTGCGTCCGCTCTGCACTCTATGGCCGTGCTGCAAATCCTCCAAGCTAATCTCCTCCGCGACATGGACGAGAAATGCTGTGACGCTGAGTTAATCACGGATTTGCGAAGCGCGACGGATCTCTCCCTTCGCGCCACCAAGACCGCAGCACAGGCCCTCGGACGCTCTATGGCCTCCCTCACGGTAGCTGAGCGCCACCTCTGGCTCACGCTCGCGGACATGCGAGAAACAGAGCGCGCGGCCTTCCTAAACGCCCCGCTCTCTCCGTCTGGGCTTTTCGGACCAGCGGTCAAGGGGATCGTCGACCGTTTCTCCGAAGTGCAGAAAACGACGCAGGCCATGAACCTTTTCCTGCCTCGACGCCCCGGCGCTAGCAATAGCTCCGCTGCTCGCCGTCCTCGTGACCAGCCAGCAACGAGCTCCGCGCAGCGCCCAGCGCGGCCCCCTTCGTCTCAGAGAAGACCGAGCGGCCGCCCCAGATCGCGCTCTTCCAGCCGTGGTAAGCCGCCTCCACCTCGGGGCCCCCGGCCTAGGATCACGCTGAAGCCCGAGCCTCCAAAGTCCTCCTAGCAAGAGGCGAGAAACGACGGTTAAGTCCCGCCGCGGCCGGACCACCGTCAAAACTCTTTTTCCTGTCAGCCCCCACCACTGTGGCTGCTGCAGATGGATTTCACGCAGCCAACGAGCCGGCAAAAATGCCTTCTCGCCTGTCAATAACCGCCGTTTTTACGGCGAACCAGAGAAATCACAAAAGTTGCATTATTTCTGGTCGCACGGCTCGCGCCGTATGTGTTTCAAATGCAGTAAATGTGCCCACTTTTCTGTGTTCACCCCTGCACACAAGCACTATAAACCCTGTGTCCCCCACTCACATAAAGCGGCCACCGGCCGCTCGAGTGCTAGAGTTAGGTCACGTGTCCGCTTGTTTGCGTCCACGACTAACCACCACACGCGCTGTCACACAGCCACTCTTAACCGGTCATGTTCCACGCGTAAGAGTTGTGCCCGCTCAAACGCGCTCACACATTTTCGCGAAATTATGCCTCAGGCGCCACGCGCCACGCCACACACCATTTATTTTCCGCCCAGGGTGGCCGGAGCGATGAGTGTAGGGCCGCACACAAGCCACTCCCCGCTCGAAGCGGCAGAGATGCAGTGTGTAGGGCGGCCAGCCATCGCGAGCGATCGGCTGGCCCACAGCACAGAGAGCGCGCGCACTGCGCCCGCCCCTCCTATACGGGCCGTCAAACCCGCGAAGCGCGGCGTTTCGAGCCCGGAGGCCGTTCTATCCCGTGTGGCGCACGCGAGAGCGTGGGAAGCCATTCCAGGTGTATCAGAATGGGTGCTGAAAACAGTGAAGCACGGCTACACTCTGCAGTTCGCTCGCCGCCCTCCGCGCTTCTGTGCGCGTACAGAGACGAGAGTGAGCGAGGAAGTAGCACATCTACTTCGAGCAGAAATAGCCACGCTGCTGTGCAAAGGGGCTATAGAACCGGTTCCCCACTCTATGAGCGAGTCAGGCTTTTACAGCCGGTATTTTCTCGTGCCAAAAAGGGATGGGTCGCTCAGACCGATTCTGGATCTGAGGCGTCTGAACAAAGCTCTTATGAAAAGATCGTTCAAGATGCTCACGACCAAGCAGATCCTCGCGCATATTCGCCCGAGAGACTGGCTAATCTCCCTAGATTTGAAAGATGCATATTTTCAAATCAAGATAACGCCGCGTCACAGGCCATTCTTACGATCCGCCTTCGACGGCCAGGCTTATCAATACACCGTCCTTCCGTTCGGCCTGTCACTAGCACCCCGTACATTTACGAAGTGCATGGACGCGGCCCTCGCTCCTCTGAGAAATCGAGGGATGCGAGTATTGAACTATCTGGACGATTGGCTCATCCTGGCGCAGTCGGAGGCCGAGCTCCTCGCCCACAGGGCAATGCTGCTCAGCCATCTGGACAGCCTAGGACTCACGGTCAATTGGACCAAGAGCTCATTAGTGCCCACGCAATCAACCTCATTTCTGGGTTTGAATCTGGACACTGTGGCAATGTCAGCCCGCCTGTCACCCCATCGCGCGCGCCAAGTTCGGCGCATGGCTGCGTACTTTCGGCCAGGCAAAATCGCACCTCTCAAGCTGTTTCAGAGGATGCTGGGACGTATGGCCTCAGCTGCAGCTGTGCTCCAGCTGGGCTTAATGCGCATGCGCCCGCTGCAATGCTGGTTAAACGCCCGAGTGCCTCACAGGGCCTGGGCGTCCGGTGGCTTCAGGATCAGAGTGACTCAGGGCTGCGTGTCAGCCCTAGAGCCCTGGTTAGTAGCCGACTGGTACCAGAGGGGAGTGAGGATGGGAGCCATCTCACACCGCAAGGTCATCTCGACGGACGCCTCCACCACGGGTTGGGGCGCCGTTTTCGAGGGCAGATCAGCCTCGGGCCTTTGGTCGAGCGAGGAAAAACTCCTACACATAAACTGTTTGGAGATGATAGCGGTAGAGAACGCGCTCAAGCAGTTTCTCCCGCTTATACGAGGACACCATGTGTTAGTCCGGTCGGACAACACCACAGTGGTGTCCTACGTGAACCGGCAGGGCGGTGTCAGGTCCAGAGGTCTGGGCAATCTGACAGAACGCCTGCCCGTGTGGGCACACAGCTCGCTGCGCTCGTTGAGAGCTGCGCACGTGCCGGGCCACCTCAATGTGGGCCCGGACAAGCTGTCCAGGGGCCTCATTCTCCCAGGAGAATGGTCCCTGCACCCCCAGACAGTCCAGCTGGTATGGCGCCTGTTCGGCAGAGCGGAGCTCGACCTCTTTGCAACAAAAGAGAACGCCCGCTGCCCGACGTTTCTGTCCAAAAGCGAGGATGCGCTGTCCCAAACTTGGCCCAGCCTCCCGCTGTATGCTTTCCCGCCGATCTCCCTATTGCCCCAGGTCATAGCGAAAATCAGGGAAACGCGCCGTCCGGTGCTCCTTATAGCACCGCGCTGGGAGAACCAGATTTGGTACCCAGAGCTGGTGAAGCTGTCGCACTCACCCCCCTGGCCAGTTCCGCTGAGAGCAGACCTTCTCTCTCAAGCAGGAGGCTCAGTTTGGCATCCCCATCCAGAGCGATGGTCTCTGCATGTATGGGTGACCAACGGATACCCGTTGACCTGCCCGAAGGGGTTATGAACACGATTTCACACTCTAGAGCCCCCTCGACGAGGCGGTTATATAGTTCTAAGTGGTCGGTGTTCACTGAGTGGTGTGTTTCCAAGGGATTGGACCCACAGCAATGTGGGGTCCAGCGGGTGCTCTCCTTCCTCCAAGAGCTTTTGGAATTGGGCAGGTCCCCTTCCACGCTCAAAGTGTATGTGGCGGCTATAGCAGCGTTCGCTCAGACGACGCTAGGTAGCACGCTAGGAAGGAACGAGCTCATCGTCCGTTTCCTCAGAGGAGCCAGACGGATGAATCCCCCGCGGCCCCCGTCGGTTCCTATATGGGATCTGGCCTTGGTCCTAGAGGCCCTGAAGGCTCATCCCTTTGAACCGCTCGAGACTGTGGAACCAAGGTTCCTTTCGCTGAAAACCACGTTTCTGATAGCTCTGGCTTCAGTGAAACGCGTGGGGGATCTACACGCGCTCTCAGTGAGCCCGACGTGTATGGAGTTCGGTCCTAATGACTCTAAGGTCATTCTCAGACCGAGGCATGGTTATGTCCCCAAAGCGATCGGCACTCCCTTCAGGGCGCAGATTATCTCCCTCTCGGCTCTGCCAGCATCCGATGAGGGGGACGGTGGCAATTTCCTCTGCCCTGTCAGGGCATTGAGGGTTTATGTCACACGCTCCGCCGCCTTCAGGCGTTCTGAGCAGCTATTTGTTTCGTTTGGTGGGCGCACTAAAGGTCTCGCCTCCTCGAAACAGACCCTGTCCAGGTGGATAGTGGACGCGATTGCAACTGCATACGCTTCCAAACACCTGCAGTGCCCGCTAGGTGTCAGAGCACACTCCACCAGAGGCATGGCCTCTTCGTGGGCTTGGGCCAGAGGGATTTCCATCCACGATATCTGTATGGCGGCAGGCTGGGCCTCCCCGTCTACGTTCGTGAGATTTTACAATCTGGAAGTTCCTGCCTTACAGGCGAAAGTGTTATCAGTTCAATAGGGCCGTTGGTTCTGCCCAGTGATTCTGCGCAGACATAGCTCACATACTGGTAGTAAGTTCGGTACTAGGCTCATGTGAATTTGAAGGAGACCGGCGGTGCCGTTCCCTCATTTACGAGACGAGCTGTTGTGAGTTTGAAGGTGACCGGCGGTGCCGTTACCTCACTCATATAACAAGATATTGTGAATTTGAAGGCGACCGGCGTTGCCGCTCCCTCATTCATGAGACAAGGTGTGGTGAATTTGAAGGAGACCGGCAGGTGCCGTTCCCTCATTCATGGGACAGGGTGTTGTAACCACCCGTCGTAAACCACCCGTCAGTTCGAATGAAGTGTCTGTATATGTGGTGGCCCGTTTTTTCTTTACCGGCCACCCTGCCCGAGCAGTGTTATGGTCCCCGGTTCCCTGGGATACATATGCTGTATGCGAGGCGCGCACGGCGTTGACAATATGTTCCCGTAGCGTAAGGAACTTACGCAATACGAGAGAACCTCTCGTAAGAGAACGATACTCGGTTACTTAACGTAACCTCGGTTCTCTCTAGAAGAGGGAACGAGTATTGCGTTCCTTGCCGTGCGCCCCGCTGGCTTTTACGCTTCAGAACTAAGAAAACCGAATATGCAGCCCGTGAGCCCTGCTTATATACACGTGGCCACGCCCCACCTGTAGGCAAATGAAGCCAGGTGGGCGCGAAGCGCCCTCATTGGTCGCCACGTCACGCGGGCTCACCGATAGGCTGCTGCAGTTGCCAGCAGAGCAGCCAATAGCACGCTGGAATAGCCTGCTATGGTCTGCCAGGCTGCCGCACTGCGTTGACAATGTTACAAAATTAAGGATAATTTTGGGTTTTTCAGAAATCTCGAAGAAAGAATACTTTCCCGTAGCGTAAGGAACTTACGCAATACTCGTTCCCTCTTCTAGAGAGAACCGAGGTTACGTTAAGTAACCGAGTATCGTTATCTAGGTATGGAAAACTGGTTTCCCCTATAAAGAAAATCCCTCTCGGGTGCAAGTCCCCTTTAGTGAAGCATCTAGTCTCGTTCAGAAGACAGGTGTTCATGGTGCTAAAAAAAATGGAATTGATGAGATCGATCTGGTTTTTAAATTCAAAATTGATGGGTTCGATTACACAGTGTTTGCAACATCTGACACGACAATTAAATGTTTTAGTTGTGGTAAGATCGGACACTTAGTTCGAGATTGTCAAAAGAAAGCAGACAGTGCAGGTGCGAGCACTAGCTCGGGACAGGGCGCTTCTGCGGTTCCCACGGCTGAGATCGCGGACATGTGTGTGGTCGAGGCCGGTGAGAGTGAGCTCGGGCCGATCGAGAATAACCCTGAGACAACTGAGATTGTTACCGAGCCTAGTAAAAGTCTCGAGGAACAGTCTTCGATGTCTGAGGAACAGACTAATCAGGCTGAAAACGCTTGTGTGGCTGATGGAATTGATGTGGAAGACGATGTTGATTTTGAGAAGGAAGCCAACTTGGTCTTTAAAATACCAGTTAAGAGAAAGAAAAAAAGCAGTGGAAAAGCTTTTAAGCAAGTAAAGAAAGATGAGGGGGGTAGCGAGAATGTGGGATCTGACAGTGATGGCGATTCCTCTGATTCAAATGTGTCTCAGTGTTCAAATCCGTCTATAAGTTCTCAAAATGATAACTTGATCTGTCTGTATAGAGCTGATGACATTAGTAAATTTCTGCAAGAGACAAAGGGATTGAAAGGAGTGCAAGTTGAAGATTTTTTCCCTGACCATAAACAATTCATCAATGATGTGAGGTTTTTAATGAAAGAGGGAGCCTTTCAGGATGTGGAGATTTATCGTCTTAGAAAAATTGTGAACAAACTAAAAAAAAAAAACAATACTAAAGATGAAGAGCTTGTCAACTTCTAAAAATCTGCCCAAAAATATTTTTTTGGCAGCTCTTCTTATAATTTTTGTTCTGGTCTTTAAAATAAATATGACACATTTTAAAATCGGAACTCTAAACTTAAATGGTGCCAGAGATGGTCATAAAAGAATGATGTTATTTGAGTCTTGTAGACAAAAGCAAATTGATATTCTGTTTCTGCAAGAAACACATAGTGATTTTAAAAATGAGACTGACTGGAGAAGAGAATGGGATGGACAGATTGTCCTGAGTCACAAATCTTCTACTAGTGGAGGCGTGGCTGTTTTGTTTTCAAAGCAGTTTTTACCTTTGTCTTGTGAAGTTGAGGAAATAATTGGTGGTCGTTTTTTAAAGATCAAAGTGAAATTTGAGAAAACCACAATGGTGCTTTTAAATTTATATGCACCTACAAAAGGGTTAGAAAGAGTGATTTTCTTAGATAAGGTGGATGCTGTTTTGAAAGAGTTAAATCCAGAAGACATGTTTTTTTTAGGTGGAGATTTTAATTGTACTGCTAATGACAAGTTGGATAGGAATCATTTAGAACCACACGCTGCTTCTCAGAAAATACTTCTACAGCTCATTGAAACTCATGATTTATGTGATGTGTTCAGAAGTATGAATGAAGATGTTAGACAGTATACTTGGGCTCATAGTACTGAAAATACCATCTCTTTGGCACGACTGGACAGAATATATAGTGTTCAGCACCAACGTAATCTTTTTAAATTTTGTCAAATTATTCCAGTGGGATTTTCTGATCACAGTTTAGTTCTGTGCAGTGTTTTAACCAAGTGTGTCAAATATAAAAGTGCATACTGGACTTTTAATACTTCTTTGTTAAATGATAAACATTTTATAGATAACTTTAATTTTTTTTTGGGAAACTTTTAAGCAGCAAAAGCATTTCTACACTTCTTTACTGCAATGGTGGGACTGTGGAAAAGTTCTTATTAAAGACTTTTGTCAAAAGTACACTGTGAATGTTACTCGAGACACAGCCCAGTTAATGAAGACTCTAGAAACAGAAATTAGTTTTCTGCAGGATTTATTAGCATCTAAAAAAAATAGAAAACATATTGATGACTTGAAGGAAAAAAAAGCCATTTTGTTAGACCTGTTGGGAGTTAAAGCACAGGGAGCTTTAGTCCGTTCACGGTTCCAAACTGTAACACTAATGGATGCTCCCTCAAAATTATTTTTTAATTTAGAAATGAAAAAAGGTCAAAGTAAAATGATGCACACGTTACGTTCAGCTACAGGGCAAGAACTAACTGAGCCTGCTGAGATACGTAGTCGTGCTGTAGATTTCTTCTCAGACCTTTATAAATCTGAACTGAGGGAATGGGGTGCAGATGCTGAGAGTTTCTTTCAAGGACTGCCAAAGGTGGATGAAGAGTCCAACAATGAACTACAACAGACTCTGTCACTAAAAGAGCTTTATACCGCCATGATGAGCATGGAAAATGGTAAATCTCCAGGAATTGACGGGTTACCTGTTGAGTTTTACAAGACTCTATGGCCCGTCATAGGAGAAGATCTGCTGACGGTTCTTAATGACAGTCTGGAAAGAGGACTATTACCTCTAAGCTGCAGGAGAGCAGTCATCACACTGTTACCTAAGAAAGGTGATCTTCAGTGTATCAGCAATTGGCGCCCTGTTTCGCTCTTATGTTCAGAATACAAGATTTTGTCATTTGTTTTTATGGAACACTTTAGAGGCTTTTGGGTTTAGCCATGCTTTTATATCTATGATTAAGGCTGTGTATTGTAACATTGAGAGTGTTCTTAAGATTAATGGTGGTTTGTGTGCTCCGTTTAAAGTTGAGAGGGGAGTTAGGCAGGGATGTGCCATGTCTGGCATGTTGTATTCCCTTGCCATTGAACCTTTACTTCAAAAGTTACGAGTTCATCTAACAGGTCTGACTTTCCCTGGTTGTAATAATTCTTTACATCTTTCCGCTTATGCTGATGATGTTATTGTTTTTGTAAATGGAAAGGATGATGTTATTATGTTAGAAAAAATTGTTAATGATTTTAAATGTGTTTCCTCTGCCAAAGTAAACTGGAAGAAAAGTGAAGCTTTACTAGTGGGAAACTGGAGTAGAGATCTTCCCGCATTACCTGGAGGATTGATTTGGAAAAGAGGAGGGTTAAAATACCTTGGTGTCTATCTAGGAGATGAAAACTTCATTAAGAAAAATTGGGAAAGTCTAATTGAGAAAATAAAAGGTCGATTGGATAAATGGAAATGGTTGCTTCCTCAGATATCTTACAGAGGACGTATTCTTATCATTAATAATCTTGTGGCATCTTCATTGTGGCATAAACTTGCTTGTGTCGATCCTCCGAATGGACTGCTTGTCAATATTCAAAGAGAACTGGTGAACTTTTTTTGGGACAAATATCATTGGACTTCTCAAAGCATTCTGTTTTTGCCCAAAGAGGAAGGAGGTCAAGGACTGGTAAATCTCGCAAGCAGAAGAGCCACTTTCCGTCTCCAATACATTCAGAAACTGTTAACGGGACCTTATTCACTTGCCTGGAGACCGTTGGCTTTGCACATCTTGAGAAGAGTGAGCAATATGGATATGGATTTATCATTGTTTTTAATGGATCATAAAAGATGGACTTTTACTGGAATTCCTCCTTTTTATCAAAATTTGTTTAAAGTGTGGGGTCTCTTTAAACATCGCTGGATGGAACCAGCAATTTCTCTTTATTGGTTGTTGGAAGAACCAGTTATATTTGGAGCTAAGTTTGATACTTCAGGAGATGATGTTCCTGGGTTAACAGAAATATTATGTAATAGTAAGGTTTTTAAGCTAAAAACTATCATAAATGAATCAGGATATAATTTACTGAAAGCTGAAAAAGTTGCTACCCTTCTAAGAGTTAGATCAATACGTTTTGCTCAGAAGGTTCTCCATAAACTAACTACAATTTTAACTGTTGAAGAGAAGGCACTTTAAGAAGAGTTTGGTGCAGGGACTTTAATCCCTGATAGTAAAGATCTTTTTCCAGATCTTGAAATCTGCCCTGTTATAGAAGAGTCTTGTTTTAATAGCCCCCTGTTAAAATGTG
Organism: Gobio gobio; assembly: GCF_949357685.1. Lineage (NCBI taxonomy): Eukaryota > Metazoa > Chordata > Actinopteri > Cypriniformes > Gobionidae > Gobio > Gobio gobio. The sequence goes on from NC_137097.1 coordinate 41,763,709, forward strand.
GATTTAATGAGTATATTGATTTTTGTACAGCAGAAGGGAAAACATTGTATAAATGCATTGTGAAAGTTATTAATCAACGTAATTTAAGTATCAAAACAGATACAGTATGGAGAGAAAAATTAGGAATCAACACTGAAACTAAACCTGTCTGGAGAGCACTTTACAAACCACCATTAAAGAAAAAACTTGGGGATTTGCAATGGAGGATTTTACATGGAGCCATCGCTGTAAATGCTTTTGTATCTATTTTAAATCCAACTGTAAGTGACAAATGTCCTTTTTGTCTGGAACGAGAGACAATTTTTCACTGTTTTATGTACTGTAGTAGACTCAATCCTCTTTTTGATTTATTAAGTGTTTTTTTGGATTCGTTTAATATTTGTTTTTCAAAGCAAGATTATATTTTGGGGTTTTTTTACAGTTCAAAACAAAAGTTCAAATGTCATGTTGTTAATTTTATTGTGGGACAAGCAAAATATGCTGTCTATATCACTAGGAGAAATAAGATAGAAGAGAAGTCAGGACAAGATGTTGTATTAGTCTTTAAAAATATGGTAAAATGTAGAATTCTTATTGATTTTAATTTTCATAAATTGATGAGCACGATAAAAGCTTTTGAAATTCAGTGGTGTTGTAACTTTGCTTTGTGTTCAGTTGACAATGAAGAAATTGTTTTTGCAAGAGAGTTGATGTAATTTCTATTTATTTTTTTATTTTTTATTTTTATATATTTTTGTATTTTTTTTTTTTTTTTTTAGGTGTGTGTAAAATTATGTAAATAATAACAAACATTTTAATAAATTGATTGTAAAAATCAAAATCTCTCTCTCTCTCTCTCTCTCTCTCTCTCTCTCTCTCTCTCTCTCTCTCTCTCTCTCTCTCTCTCTCTCTCTCTCTCTCACCCAGGTGAGTCTCCATCTGCAGCTGGAAGGTGACAGTTTGAATGAAAAGCTCGTGGACATTCGTCACAACACACGAGAAGATCTCCCTCAGAGTCGCACACGAAACACACGTCATCATTCTGCTGAAACAAGAGTTTATAAAGAAATAAAGCTGTACCGGCTTAAAGCACATTTTAAATGTGATGTTTTGACATGCTTGTAATTGTGACTGATAGTGTCTTACTAGGTATTGATCCAGTTCTTGGCAGATCTCACAATCACAGTTAACTGTATGTAGTTCCAAAACTCTTTTCTGGAAAGTATGTGAAAACACATCAGTTAGCTATTGTGCAAACTGCAACAAAACTTGATCGGCCGCTGCCATCCCATAGACAGCGTTCCAGACAGACTGGCAGTCTATGCATTAGTGGTGGAGACACCAGTAGGTGGCGACAAGAGACTGTCACTGAATCATTCAATTCAGTGATGCTTTAAAAGCATCAATACATTTAGGAAAAAACGAGAATATCTGAATTCGGAATAGCATATTAGCCTACTTGTACTATTTCTGTCATAGAAAGATATATAAGAGTATGTAAGAATAATAAGAGTGTATAGATTTTTAAAGTTACATTTATCACTGAATCATTTGTTTAAACAATTCATTTAAAAATACTGATTAATTCGGGGACAATTCAAGTGACCTTTTAAATCTTGGAATATAGCACTACAATACAACACTTACTATTTATGGCAGCCCAGAATAATAGCACAAAATAAACAATAATGAACATCTGAGGATATGTTGAAAGATGCAGTTTAACTTACAAAAATGTATTATGTTCAATGTAACAGCGCAAAGACTATTCAGTGACCATAGGGTTAGATAGCTGGAAAAATGAATAATAATAAAAATTATGTCAGTAAACCTAATACAATTTTTAACAACATAAAGTATTAAAAAGCAGCATTAAATGCTTAGTTGTCCAATATACTGCAATTCTTCTAAAGCCATAAAATAGATTCCCTTACGAGAGTACTCTCGTATTGCGTTTTGCTAAAACGCTATGGGGGAATTCCTTTCCTCGAGATATTGAAGCAAATTTTTATCCAAAAATACCATGTACACGCAGTGCAGCTGCACAGCTCTCAGCAGGAAGCAGCTGCGTGCTGATTGGCTGTGCTGCTGCAACTGCAGCAACCTATGGCGAGACCGTGGGGCGGGACGGACCAATCAGGTCCTTCCAAATTCCCGCCACAAGGGGCAACAGAATTTGCATAGCCAAGGGTATATAAGACCCACTCTCGCAAGGTTAGTCAGATTAATTCTTCTTCAGCGACTTGCAATCGTTGAGCTCCGGATCGAAGCCCGCCGTCGACACGCACCCAGCGGAACACGCAGCCTGAGGATGTCGGATTCTCCGCCTTCAGCCTGCCTTCCAGCTGCGCCATCCGGCGTTAAAATATCCTTTATACTATGTATGTGTGTTTATGATATGTGCGTTGCTGCCAACGCCACTTCTAAGAGCTTCTAGCTCTCCACCTCTCTTCTCTCGTGCCGCCGCGTGTTTACGCCGCGAACAGAGAACATTGGTCCTCCGCCGCTTCAAATAAAGCCGAGGACAGACGGAGCGCTCCTCTTCTCTCGTTCCGTCGCGCTAAGGCGCCGCGGACAGAGAATGTGATACCCCACGGAGCTCTCCCTTTCTCTCGTTCCGTCGCGCTGAGAAGCGCCGCGGACGGAGAAGGTTTTCCCAGCTGCACTGATGACGCCGCGGGCATACAGAGTTTCACTCCTTCCTCTCTCATCCCCACCGCTCTAAATGGCCGTGGACAGAGAACATTATATCCCCGCTGCGGACATACAGAGCTCTCCCTTTCTCTCATTCCGTCGCGCTGAAACGCGCCGCGGACCGAGAAGGTTATATCCTCGCTGCGCTGATGACGCCGCAGATATATGGAGCTCTCCACACGCCTCCCTCTCTCTCCTCCGCCGCTCTAAATGGCCGTGGACAGAGAATGTTATTCCCGCCGTACTAATGGCGCCGCGGGCATACGGGGCTTTTCACTCGCTTCTTCTCTTACTCCGCCGCCCTGAAATGGCCGCTGACAGAGAATGTGATACTGCCGCCACGCGGATGGAAGATGTGCACTTCTACACACGAGTGAACTCAACATAAGCTCTCCTCACTCTTCTCTCTCGCCCCGCCGCCCTGATATGCCGCGGGCAGAGAATGCTAGAGGAGAGACATGCGAACTCAGGCTGCTGGATATATCGAGAACGCGCTTATGTCACAGCCGTTCTCGCTGCAGCGCGCGCTTGCTGCCAAAGGTAAACAGCCTTATATGGCAGCGCGCGCTCTCTGCACAGCGCGCGTTCGCAGACGAGAGCGCGTCATAACACGCGCTCTCCGTCTGAGCATAACGAGGTCATAAAATGGCTGCCAAGCTTGCGCCTTTTTCCCCTCAAATATCACTTCTCCCAGTTCCCCTATTCAGGCGGCTGGAGTGGTTCAACACTGTAGGCAATGTGTCCACTACATAGTGTGCACTCCTGCATAAGCACTGTTAATTCAGTGCCACAAATCACTCAATAAACCTGATATTCTCCCAGTTCCCTTAGTTCAGGTGACTGGAGATGTAACATTGCAATAACTAGCCTGTGGCCAAACATGCTCAGTTGCACATTGACGCTGTTATGCGTTTACCTCTGTGAATTCGCTCGCTGGCGTACGCCGCGAATACTCTAATGTAGTGGCGCCCATTATACAGTGCGCGCCACCACACATTATTTACAATGAATCAGAGCTTTCTAGTGGCTAGGTAGACCCGCGCCTGCAGAGCACGCGCTATCCATTAGCCCTGCCGCTAACGTGCACGTGGACTAATCCGCAAGAATGCGTCCACTTTACAGTAACACTATCTAAACACAGTGTTACGAATTCGTCTGTAGGCAGGTGCCAACATCAAAGTTGTACCCCTACACTCAAGCACTTCCCTATGTTCCCCAGCTCCCTGCACTCAGGCGGCTGGAAACATTATTCCTACAATCGACGAGCCCGCAACAAACGCGCTCGCCTGTACACATGCACCATTTCCCCGGCGACACAAAGCGTTCGCCACTATTCTGCGTTCTCCGGCCCCCTGCACTCAGGCGGCTGGGAACACTATTTCCCTATTTACTATTTATGAGCCCGTGAGCAACGTGCTCTTCTGTACACAAACACAATCCCCTTGGTAAGCGCCACTTCCAAGGCGACCCAATAAGGCGTGCGTCACCATTCAGTGCACGCCGCCTCTCACAGTGCTACTAGCACAATGCATCCGGGCTAACAGGTCCCTGTTACTCAGTGACCCGCCCCACAAATTAATTCAACCCTTGGCTTCGATAACAAGGTTACTCGCTACAGTTCGCTCGCAGACCACCGTGCTTTCGCACTGTGGTAGAGACAGCGGTGAGAAGTGACATGAGTCACGTGCTTCGAACCGAAATATCAAACTGTTAAATTAAGGGAGCGGTAGAAACCGTGCACCCCTCACAGAGCGAGTCAGGCTTTTACAGTCGCTACTTCCTTGTGCCAAAAGAAGGGTGGTGGTCTCAGGCCATTCTAGATTTCAGACATCTGAACAAAGCCCTTATGAAGCGCCCGTTCAGAATGTTGAGAATGAAACAAATCCTCGCGCACATCCGCCGGGTGATTGGGTTTTCACTGTGGATCTAAAGGATGCCTTTTTCCACATACAAATAGCCCCTCATTACAGGCCATTCTTGAGATTCGCCTTCAAGGGGAAAAGTTTACCAATACAAGGTGCTACCTTTTTGGTCTATCTCTGACTCCCCGCACGAAGTGCATGGAAGCGGCGCTAACCCCGCTGAGGCTTCGGGGAATGAGAATTCTCAATTATCTCGACGACTGGCTCAGAATAGCTCCGTCAGAGATAGTTATTAAACCACAGATCTTGGCTTCTCAACCATTTAGAATGCTTGGGACTCAACGTGGCAAGAGTTTATTGTCTCCCACACAGAAAGTTTCGTTTCTGGGAACAGTATTGGACTCACTGCAGATGAGCATGCGACTGACGTCACAGCGCGCGCTCTCTGTTCAGATCCGAGCGGTTTCCCTCAGGTCCGGTGCACGCATTCCTCTCAAACACTTTCAGAGGATGCTGGGTCTCATGGCCTCGGCGGCGCTAGTTCTCAGACTGGGTCTGTTGCACATGCGCCCCCTACAGCACTGGCTGAATCGCCACGTTCCAGCTCACGCATGGCTCTCGGGCCGATTGCAAATCAAGGTAGACCACAGCTGTGTGTTGGCTCTGGCTCCTTGGAAAAATCCCGTCTGGTACCAGACGGGCGTGAGTTTGGGCACTGTTACGAAGTGGAAAGTTATCTCGACAGATGCATCCAACCTAGGTTGGGGAGCCCTTCACGAGGGCAGGCCAGTCTCCGGTCTCTGGTCAGACTCGGAGAAGAGCCTTCATATAAACTGTCTAGAGATGAAAGCGGTCACGCTATCGCTAAGAGCTTTCCTTCCGTACATAAAGCACCACCATGCCCTGGTCCGAACGGACAGCAGGTCGGTGGTAGCCTATATAAATTGCCAAGGCGGTCTGAAAATAATCGATCTGCACACAATGGCGTAAGAAGTCCTAATATGGGCAGAGCACAATACGCTGAGAGCGACTCATGTGCCAGGCATTCTGAATTTGGGTCCGGACATGCTGTCCAGGTGCAATTCAGACAATTGGGGCAGTTCTTGGAGAGGCAAAAGTGGATCTTTTCGCCTCACAAGGCTATGCTCAATGCCGAATATAATTCTCCAAGCACAAGGATGCGTTGGCCCACGAATGGCCCAACCTTCCTCTTTATGCTTTTCCCCCAATCTCAATGTTACCTTAGGTCATAGAGAGGATTAGGGAGAGCAGATGCGCTGTGCTTTAATAGCCCCGCTTTGGAGAAATCAACCTTGGTTCTCACTACTGAATCAGATGTCGGATGCAGATTCGTGGCCGGTCCCGCTGAGGAGAGACCTCCTCATGCAGGCGGGACGGCAGATCTGGCATCCCCGTCCCGATCGATGGGCGCTTCATGTCTGGCCCATCAGCGGGTACATGAGAACCTCTCTGAAAAATTATTGAATACCATTACTGAAGCTAGAGCCCCCGCGACCAGGCGGCTCTATTCAGACAAATGGTCAGTCTTTTCGGACTGGTGTAAAGCGCGAAGTCTGACCCCACAGGATTGTGAAGTGTCAGAAGTGCTTACATTTTACAAGAGCTTCTGGACGCGGGTCGTTCCCCCTCCACGCTCAAAATTATGTGGCTGCTATAGCAGCGTATCACATTCAAGTGAACGGACTAACATTGTTCGCTTCCTTAAAGGGGCTAGAAGGCTTCACCCACCTCGCCCCCTCTTCAGTCCTTATATGGGACTTGTCCAGTGTCTTGGATGTCATGAAGAGCTCTGCACTTGAGCCTCTGCATTCGGTGAGCTTTAAGCTCCTGTCACTAAAGACCGCTTTTCTGCTGGCGATCGTCAGTTAAGCGAGTGGGTGATCTGCACGCGCTCTCTGTGAGCGCCTTCGTGTCTGGAATTGGGCCAAACGACTTCAAGTCGTCCTCAAACCAAGACATGGATATGTACCTAAGTGCTTTTGACTCCGTTCAGAGCACAGGTCATTTCACTTTCAGCACTTTCATCACCGATAGATGAAGAAGATGCTAATTTGCTCTGTCCTGTCAGAGCGCTGAGGATATACATGGAGCGTTCCGCTGCTTAGGCAACTGAACAGCTCTTTGTATGCTTTGGCGGCTGCACCTAAGGGTGCGCGGTTACAAAGCAGACCTTGTCACGATGGATAGTAGATGCTATCTCGTTGGCTTATGAGTCTAAAGATCTCAGCTGCCCTTTAGGCATTAAAGCCCATTCTACTAGAGGCATGGCCTCTTCGTGGGCTTGGTCTATTGGCATTTCTCTAAATGATATGTGTGGCGGCAGGCTGGGCCTCCCCGTCCACTTATCAGATTATATTAGATGTCCCGGCCTTATAGGCTGGGCTTCTTGCTGTGTACAGTTTTAACCCCTTAAGGCTCGAAAAGTCCGGTCTGGGTTAAGTATTGTATAAGTCATAGCACATTCCTTATACGGCTCGAATTATCTGGCCATTCATTATTCCTGGCCCGACTATGTCCGGTCTATATATTATATTACACGTATATCGTGTTCATTCTCATTAAGGGCTTGACTCAGGTCTGGCTCATTTTGGGACTTCTTGATATCATATTACGGGCCCACCTAGGTTGGCCTGGGTTTGGTGTCGTCGGCGTTAGAGCCGTTAAGCAAGCACGGCGTTTTGCATTGGTCCCCCATAGCGTTTTAGCAAAACGCAATACGAGAGTACTCTCGTAAGGGAACGTTTCGGTTACTAACGTAACCTCGGTTCCCTAAGATGAGGGAACGAGTATTGCGTTTTGCTTGCCGTGCTTGCTCACTTGCTCAGGAGTCGCTTCAGTCGATTAACCTGACTAACCTTGCGAGAGTGGGTCTTATATACCCTTGGCTATGCAAATTCTGTTGCCCCTTGTGGCGGGAATTTGGAAGGACCTGATTGGTCCGTCCCGCCCCACGGTCTCGCCATAGGTTGCTGCAGTTGCAGCAGCACAGCCAATCAGCACGCAGCTGCTTCCTGCTGAGAGCTGTGCAGCTGCACTGCGTGTACATGGTATTTTTGGATAAAAATTTGCTTCAATATCTCGAGGAAAGGAATTCCCCCATAGCGTTTTAGCAAAACGCAATACTCGTTCCCTCATCTTAGGGAACCGAGGTTACGTTAGTAACCGAAACGTTTGTGTGAGGAACGGGTCCAAATTTAAATGATTACTTAAAATGTATGTATCATGAAATCACACATAATCTCGCTTCTTGGGACATTTTCCAGGTTTTCATAGGATTGAATACGAATGTAAAACAACATTAAACAACATATCCTTTAAAATATAGCATACTGTGCAGAATTCAAATAAGTTTGATATGTTCAGCGTTTCGTGTGACACTAATGTGAAACCATACTTAATTCGATCCAATGGAAAGCATATTTACACTGAATGTGTAAACAGGTGATACATTTCAGCCACAGATTCAATGTCTATTTATAATGTAGGGGGTGGGACGCTTAGAAAGCATTTGATTGGAAAGAAAATCTGAAGAGAAGCTGAAGTGAAGAGTGATTCATCAAAATGTATCCATATTGGCGGAAGTGAGAGACTATACGTTTTAAATGCTTATATTTTCTAAATGCTAATTGTGTCATTGTTGTAGAGTTCATAGATTGTTGTTGCTTATAGATAACAGTAAAAGGCTAACATATTCAGTCCAAAAGCCAAATAACTTCAACAATTTTGATTTGGCTCGGTTGTCACAGCCCAATGTAACCGCCTTGTCTGTTAATAGCCACTGTTTGTTTCACTGAATTTCTCCATTTAAATCAGATTTTTAAATGTTCTATTCTTCATATGTAATATTTTATTTTACCGTTATAAGTTTTCCAAGAGGCATTCCATGGGCAACAATGTCTTTCCTCCATTGTCCATCTGGTTTGTTCAATCCGATGAAATCCTCAGGGCTCAGCCAGAAGTTTTCTGTTCTAATGCATCTCCCACAACGCCCTGAGAAAAAGACAAAACTGAGTGCAAAATTCTTGTACCACTGCAGTCAAGCACTGTATTTACATTAATTGTCAATATATAAGAGAACCGATAACTTGACTTTAGATCTTATAGCTAGAAATGTAAAACACTTGACAAAATATTAATATTAGTAATTATTATGAAAGCATTCCCACTCACACACCTGTGGCAAAGCGACATTTGTGTAGAATGCCAGACTCAGAACCGCAGGTAACAAGGTAACAGGTAGGGTTGGACCTTCAAACACGCTCATGTCAATACCATCATCATCATCATCATCATTATCATCTTGATTGTCATTGATCTTCTCATCTGATCCGGAAGCAGAATATTTTATTACATTTCTGAATAGCTGTTGTAAGATCTTATTTAAAGGTATATTAATTTCCTATTTAAAAATAGAAAATAATTTACTCACCCTGTTGGTCCAAACCCACAGGGCTTTTTTTCTTCTGCAGAACATACAAGGAGAAATGTTGATGAAGATCTTGGTCACTCTTACCTAGAAAGGTTAACTCCTCCATCAAATCTGAAAACCATCCAAAAGCTGTCAAACCTGTGTATCCTGAACCTTGCTCTTCTTAAAGTATGTAGATGAAAGAAAGCCATCCTATGAATAGAAAATAGCACAAAGTTAGAATATGTCATAAACATATTTAAATATTTCATCATTAGTGTTATTTATGTTATCTTGACTGTCCATTTTAATATCAGGGAACTGTTATTTAAACTTGAATTTCTCAAATGAGTAACTGTTATTATTAATTAATTATTGAAACCGGTCTTATGCACCTGTATGAGTTTCTGGAGTGGAATGCCGTTGCAAAGGATGCTGGTCCTCCACTTCTTGTTCCTTTCCATCATCCCAAACCTCTCAAACTCAGTGGGCTTGAACCACTGGCCTTCACTGAAGATGCACTTCTGCTCTAATGACAGAAAAACTGTTTATTCAACCATTACTGGAATGACTTGAGCACCTGGATGTTAGATGATCCACAATTACAATCTCGAGAGCTCCTCATAACATTACTGAATTCTTTAACACATAGAAATGTTTCTGCACCTACTGTTGTTATATTTCTTTAAATGCAAGACGCCCTCTTTACAACCACATGTAACAGGAAGTTGAGATTTATTTTGTCCTGCAGGCGATTCTGAAACAAGTACAATCAGATCAGTTAATGTGTGTGTAATGTGCTCCTCTTCATATTTTACTTGATTCATTACTGTTTTGTAAGAATGCTTTAGACTCACTGGGGCAGTTTTGTCTCTTGGCTTGTTTCTTCTTCTTGGATATGCAGAGGGAGGACAACTCCATCTTGTCTTTTCTTACAGCTTTGTTTCGTCCTCTTTTTATTCCTTGATGTCCTTTATTTCTGATGCTGTTCTCACTCAGCCGTCAGATACGGGAATGCTCTCAGTCATTTCATGAAGGAGGCTGTCGCATTATTTGAACAGCAGGAAGTGGGAGGTTTCCTCCATGTTGAGTCGTCTGTGGTGCAGTACCTCCCTCCCACATTCACAGAAACGAAACTTAAAGCTGCTTGCTGTTTTTACATCCGAGTGAAAATAAAATGAGAAAACGTTCACAAAAGATGAAACAGTATTGTTTATTTAAGATTTCATGTTGGATTCGCTCAAGCACAGATGAACATGAACATTTTGATCTCAAAAATAGAAATACATTTTTAAGTTGTGTAAATTATTAACATTATTATTGTAACGTTAGTAAATCTTTTTTATTTTATTTTTACAAAAATTATCATGGCAAAGTTGTGGTGTTAAAGGGATAGTTCACCCAAAAATGAAAATGACCCCATTATTTATTGACCCTCAAGCCATCCTAGGTGTATATGACATTCTTCTTTCAGATGAATACAATCAGAGTCAAATCAAATAACCTTTATTTATAAATTGCTTTATACAATACAGATTGTTTCAACGCAGCTTTACAGTGATAAGAAAATAATGAATTTCAGCTGTTGTTCAGCTGAAGTCAGTTAAATAATATATTTTAAGTTAACAGAAATTATTTTATTCAAGAATCACACTAAAACAGTTGTTGGGTTTTATTGAAAGAGAAACCAAACTGGTGTATTCATGAGATCAATATTGTGACTCTCCATGGTACATAATTTATGGCAAGATTTTTTTTTCAGGCATCTCCAAAATACCCTCCTGAAAAGAAAATGAAACCATGTTAAAGATGTACAGAGAAAATAAAGCACCATTTTAATGTTGTTATTAAAAAAATAAAAAAATAAAAAGTATATTGTTTCATATTTGGGAAAATTGTACCAAAGACTGATTCAGTAAACCCATGAAAACAGAACTATTCAGGAAGAAAGTGCCTGAAACACCAGAAAGGTATATAAGCAGGTCATGTGTCTGTTTGTCAGTTAATCAGTAATTATTAATAGATTAATCCCAGGTTGGATAAACTTATTCTTGAAAACTTATTATGGATAATCCTGTTCTCACCTTTAGAAGATCCTTGATTGTTTTGCCTTGACATAATATACTTATTTTCCAGTTCTTGCTCTTTTCTTTCCCAGCCGTTTCCTCAAATAGATACGGGGAGATCATTTCTCTGCGATATTTAATGCATTTCTTGTTTTCTGAGAGGAATGGACATTTTTGGTAACACTTTATTACGATGGTCCACTTTAGACATTCTACTGACAATAAGTAACTTTGCAACTCCATGTCAACAGCTGTCATGAATGAGAGTATTAGTAGATTGTCTGCTTAATATCTGACTATAAGTAACTTTGCAAGTACATATCAACTTATTCTAGTAACCCTAAGACAACCCTAAGTTCACTATTCATAATGAAGCACAATTTAAAGAGAATAATTTTCACACAAAAAGATATTACTGCAGAACTTTTATCATTTACAGTTATTATTATAATGCTATGTTTAGAAAGAGACCATACAACTCGGGGGTTTTATTATAGTCAGCAGATATAAGGTGATGTTGCTTTGAGACCGCAAAACATTTAAATAATAAGGGCCACTTACTGTCATATGTACGAAGTGCTTCCCTGTCAAGAAGGGCTTCTTTTCCCCCACATGTGACAGGAAGCCATCTCTTGTGTTTATCCCAGAGGTCTTTTTCTTCCTCTTGGGTGAAGAAGATAAAAAGGGTAAAAATTAAAATGAAATGAATGAAATAGCATTCATCAAAATAAATAGTTTTAACATCAAATCAGATGACTGACCGACTCCTAGTGTATTCATTCAGTAGGTACAACCCTATAAAATGTTCCTTCACAGTCCACCTTAGAGTAAATCACTATTGGTTTGATCAAGAACTTGTTCGTATATGCATTCACCTTTACTATTTCTCTCAGAAATGATCGTGTTGGTAAGTAACTTACTCTGTGTATCCTTAAATTATTTTTTTACAACACCGGAAAAGATCGTTTATACTCATTTTTTTCTTCTAACGTTAGGCTACTTATTCCAGCGTGCAGACAGGGTTGCCAAGTTTTTACAACAAAACCCGCCCACTTGCTAACGTTCCTCAAAACTAGCCAAAATCACAGCCCAACAGAGCTAGCCTGACGTCGTCATACTCAATTCTAGTCAGAATTTGAATCTGATACTGCTCCGTTGGGCTGTGGGGGTGTTTCAAGTTTCAACCGAACCAGGAAAGACCTCAATTGGATAGACCTACAACCAATCAGAGCAACGGAACGACGCATAACGTTAGTTGTCAAATGTCAACAGAACTCATGCACTGGGTTGCCAAATCCGTGGGTTGAAGCGACCCCAATTATGTGATATACAGACCAGGGGCGTCGCACCTGTGGGGGATGTGGGTGTTTTAACACCCACGCTTTTCCCGGTGAGAGGGTTCAACACCCACACTTTTTCTGCAGTTTTCCCGCAGTTTTCCCGCAGTTTTGCACAAACGCTTTAGGGATGCCACAATTCTCATTATAATATTAAACCGTTCGGTACGGCATTCACGGGTCAATTCGCGCTTGTGAATTGCGTTGGGTTTTTTTGCAGTGTGCCTAGTCTACGCGCTGATATGAGCAAATATCCAATCACTATACACAGTGCTAGACACGTTTGCAATGCTGGTGTCAGAGAGTTATAATCACGGAACACTATAGTTATTCACAATCACGAAAGTTCATTATTTGCATGCGTTTTAAAGCCTTGCCGGTTATTCGCGTGCTTATCCACCGTTTTAACGCGCAGAGCGCGCGCACTAAACTTGATTACTGGACTAAGTAGTCTTACTGCGCTAATACTGTCAAATACACGCAAGGTTAACATAAACACAGTCGGTTATGTGTAAAGTGAAAGTAAATTTGCGTGTGTCTGTATATTAGATGCACGTCTTAAATTGACAGCAGCGCAGCCTTTGGAGAACACGCTGTCCTTAAAGGGACAGTTCACCTCTAAAATTATGTAATTATTCACTCACTCTAATGTTGTTCCAAACCTGTATTCATTTCTTCTGTTGAACACAGACAGTTGAATACCAGACAGTTGATGGTAGCCATTGACTTCCATATTATTTCCTACTATGGGGACTTTAATGTTAATAAAACTACAAAAGACATAGAAAATCACTCTGTTCTTGAATGAAAAACATTAATACAGCAGCTTGGGACATGTTGGGACATGTTTGTACTTAACATGCATGTTGTTCTGTTTACTGTTTTATATGCTTTTATAGGCCTATGCATAGGCGGAGTTAAATTTTTTTTTTGGGGGGGGGCATCTTGGTGTATAATTTGTATTATTATAAATAATAATAATAAAGGAATTTAATAATTAAAAGGAATTTAAATAAATAAAATGTAAAATAAGTTCTAGGTCTAATTGTAGTAGGCTAATGAAGTAATCAAATTAAACTATTTGCAAATAATTGTTTATTTTAAAACGTGAACAAATTCACTCTCATTCGTATGTCTAATGTAGAAAATGCAAACGTTTTTTGCCTCAACGTCACATTAATTAATGAATTACATGAATCATGATTGCATTTTGTAATTCAAAACGCCGAAATTTCATAAAAAGTTGCAGTTTGCATCGCTAGTTTATAGCTGATAGTTTATAGCACTAGATGTTCAATAGCTGAACATTTCTATCATAAAACAGTTGTCTAAGACTTGCATCTACTTACATCTTTCCACAAACTCTCATTACGTGTGTGACAGTATGACAGTAAGACCCGCCTTCTTTGATTTGACTGGTCATCTCGATCATTTTGACATTGACGAGCGCTGTGAGACCACTGAGGTAGAGCAGCCTAAAAAATTATCAGCCTAAAAATGTAACTTTTAAAATGTTTTGTCATCCTAAAAACAAATCCGCTTTGCTCATTCTACACTAAAACGATAAAATAAGACAACTAAAATGAGAAAATATGAATTATATATACCCCCGAAATAAATAAAAAAAATCTGCCTACGGTTTGATGTATACATGTCAATATTGTTCAGAGTTGAACAAAGGGCCAAGAGAAAATGGGTCCCTGACAACATAAAATCTTAGAAAAGTTGATTTTAATGTGTTGACACCATTTTTCATAGAACTCACCTTTCTCCACATGTTCAGATGTCTTGTTCTGGCATTTAGTGCTTTGTGATGATGGGCCAGCTTTGATACTCACAGAGTTGCCTTCTGTCTTTATCTTTTTAACCTCTCTTTCCTTTCCTGTGCCTCCATCCTCAGATCTCTCTTGTTTCTTAAGAGCTGAGGAATGAAAAAAACAGAATTGGGAAATAAATCAGCAATGCTGCAGATCCCAATGTGATACAATATTACATTAAACCAACTGGCAGTCAGACAGATTGGGTTTTAGGGAACATTTAGGCCTACACTACCAATGTGGAGGCTTTTCTAAAAGAGTTTGATGCCACAGGCAGTCGCAGGATATGTCCACTGGTGTGAAATGACCGTTTCAAATATTCCCTATAGACCTTAGTCAGGGTATGCCATGTTTAATTTTAGACAGGAATGAAAATGAGATATACAGTGCGTTGAATGGATTGTTTAATAACATATCGATTGTTCAGTTGACAAAATGTCTTTCTGAGAAAAAAAAAAAAACCTTTCAGTAGCTAAAAGTTATGTTACACATTTTTGAAAGTTGTAAAAAAGTATGTGATATAGGACCTTCATACAGTGCATGCCATTGTAAAGACTGCAAGTCTATCCCTCACTGCCTTGTTTTCATCCACTTAAAACTGAATATGCCGTCTAACCTGACTAAGGGCTATATGGAAGACGAGCTACACACTTGCACAGGGAAATGTGGGAATGACAGCAGAGAAAGCATTGAAAGCATTCAACAAAGTTTGGAAATTTTTGCTAACAACATATGCAAATGAGGAGTGAACAACGACAGGTAGTAGCATGTCATGAGCGTTTCAAAATCTTCCCATTGTGCAAGAGTTTCTGCTTGAGTTAAATCATATTGATTACAATTATTTTAGTCAAATGCAGTTTGAAGTCTTTCAATGTGATATAATTTTAAGATAAACTGACTGACAGGCAACTGGTCAATCAAAACAATTGATGGATTGGTTGGTCTGTCTAGCCAATAGATTTTTTTTCTCACCATTTATCAGAGAACCTCTCTCCACATGTTCAAATTTCTTCTTCTGGCTGTTAGTGCTTTGTGATGATGGGCCAGCTTGGTTACTCACAGAGTGGCCTTCTGTCCTTCTCTTTTTAATCTCTCTTCCCTTTCCTTTGCCTCCGTTCTCAGATCTCTCTCGTGTTTTTATGCTTTCAAGAGCTGAGGAATTAAAAACTAGAATTGAGAAATAAATCAGCAATGATCTCAATGTGATATTACAATAAACCCACTGTTAATCACAGACAGAGAGATAAATAGACAGACAGATAGCTAAACAGATTCTCACAGTTCTTCAGAGTTGCAGTGATTTCAGAAAGTTGGGAGTAACGCTGTAAAATGTGCTCCTGCTGCACACATTCCCAGAAACTTCTAACCTTCTTCGCTCCACGGTTTTGAATATACTCCAATGCATCATACACACCCTTATCATCATCACTGTCCTCAAGCTTTTCCTTCAAAAGTAAAAGTGAACAAATGTTAGATTATTTTAATTTTTCATATTGATATATTATGGTCTGAAATTCAAGCTTACATAAAGCCAATCTGTAATGAGTCTATAGTCCTTGAGATGGCGCAGAAACATCATCGGCCCTTCTATTGTAGATATCTTTGTTTTGTTTTCACAGAACAAATCATACAACTCTTTATCTTCGAAAAAACCAAGGTCCACAGAGTTGTAGTTTTGAATGTCATTGCTTCCGCTAAAGAGAACAGAAAAAGAATGTGAATGATTGATTCTGTTAAGTTAGCCTACAGTAATTCTGCTCCAATAACCATCTGTCACCTTTTATAATATATATTTTTTCTAAAACTAATATAAGCATGGGTATAGAAATCCTTCCATGTTAAGGGCATTATTTAGACACATTTTTGTGTGATCCAAATGACTAGAATTATCATATTAAATTACTGTCTTATCTTCATATCTTCTAACTTGCTTCTAGTTCCCTCCCTCTATAGATAATGATACAATGATAAGATAATGACACCCTGTCAAATAAATAAATAAAACAATTAAATAAAAACGAACACTCCTCATAATTAACTAATATTAATCAAATATGCTTGCTAGAAGATATAATTGCAAGACAGTACTTGCCTTTTTTGATTTGATACTTGGTTGGGAAAAGACCATGTATTGTTACTCACCTTTGTTTTCCCTTTCTTCTCCTTCTTTCATCTTCACTAGAATCAGTTTCTGAGCTGCTTTCCCACATTTCTGCATTAGCATTCATCTTCTTCAGCTCTATGAGAGACAAATGTTGTGGACCCACTATATATTAGGTGGCCTTAACTATGTACTAACATTTAAATTAATCATTTGATACAATGCACTTATTGTGTTCTTACATTGTACTTACATTTAAATAATCTGCATGTAATTACATTTGTAATTAATTTCTGTAGTTACATTTATAATTACACAGTTGACACTTCCTTTACACCTAACCCTTAGCCTTAAACTTACCCATAAAACCACACCTGTCCCTAATACACAGTAAAAAATCCAACTTATGTTTTGTATGACAAATTCAGCTTTTAAAGTTTATTCAACTATTTAACATGAAAAAAGTTTGTACAACTAATTGACCCAAAGTTGAGAAAACTCAAAAATGTTCTGCAGCTGGTTGCCTTAAACTTTTAAGTTTTCTCAACTTTTTTTTTTTTTACAGTGTACCCGAATCCCACCTCAATATCAGCAAAAGTGTTTTGCAATACAATATGAACACAATAAGTACATTGTCCTTATTTTTTGATGTAAGTACAAGTAGTTAAGGCCACCTAATATAAAGTGGTTACATTCAATTTGCTTGTCTGGATCTCCAAATGAAAATTAGGTTACACTTTATGTCGACGGTCCACTAGACGTTCTTCTAACTGTAACTTTGTAACTACATGTCAGATAACTCTCATTAGAGTATTAATAGACTGTTAGGTTGGGTGTTAGAATAAAGCCCTATTCGGACGGTAATTGTTTCTCATGGGGTCGTAAGGTATTTTCATCACTTACAGGGCTAGTCAGTGATTTTATTGTCGTCTGAAACCAGAATGTCAGTGTTTTTTTCCCACCAACCGCGTAAAAATCCCCAGCCGAATTACCTACTGTTTTTAGACAAACACCATAGACATGTGGTCATTTAATTGCCCTCCGAATCCACATCTCTGAGTTTTCAAAAATAGATTGCTTAAAAATTCACTGTTTATATCCTTTTTGACCACGGCAGAGCACCGTGCGCTTCGCTGTAATTTGGATGTATTTTAAAGATCTTACTTTACTGATGCTGGAAAGTATTTACAAAAATAATCTTTTATTGCCGCTCAAAAGGGAAGAGAACAAAAGCATGTAAACAGGGCCGGCCCGTGGCATAGGCGGAATAGGCAAATGCTAGGGGCGCCACTCATCCTTAGGGGCGCCAAAATGTAGGCCTATTACCGATATTTTATTAATATTCATTTGAAATATTACCAAATAAAGCGCAAAAAAAGCGTCCCCCGCCTCTTCCCAGTCCGCCGCATCAATCTCCCCCCGCCGAGTTACTTGAAGTGCGTCAGAAATATAACGTGCAATCAGTTTAACGTTAGGGGAAATTGTTGTGTCGCGCCGCCTTTCGCCGCATCCAAAGCAGACAGGATTGCTTTTATTTTTTAGGGTGCTTGGCCGCTCGCGCCAGGTGTAGACTCAGTGAAAGTTGCCTGATCATTTATGACGGATGGCCGAATTGTAGTGTCAAAAAAGACAGAAGCCCTCTGATGATGGGAAGATAAGGAATACACTGCTCTTCTTACTTCGTATTTGTGTCTTGTTTCTAGTCTAAATATCTAAAAATTCTTAAATCAAGATGCATTTACTAGATAAGTTAAATGACATAAGATATGTTTTCTTGAAAATAAAATCAAAATGAAGTGAGTTTTTGCTTATAACAAGCAAAATGATCTGCCAATGGGGTGAGAAAAATAATCTTGTTCCTGATTGAAATCTTGTTTCTTTCCCAAACAGAAATAAGATTATTTTTCTCACCCTATTGGCAGATAATTTTGCTTGTTTTAAGCAAAAAACTCACTTCATTTTGATTTTTTCCCCCCAGAAAATAAGAAAAAATATCTAATGTCATTATCTAGTAAAGGCATCTTGATTTAAGAATTTTTAGATTTTATACTGGAAACAAGAAATAAATACTAAATAAGAAGAGCATTTTTTGCAGTGTAAAGACCGAAGTAAAGTGATGTAGGCTAATGAATGAACAGTGTATCTAATTGCATAGTGGTAAAATACTAATGTTCGCTAATTTAATTCGTTATTTTTACCTCAAACTATGCAAGCAGCTGTTCTGGGTTCTCCAGAGGCCACACAGCCAGTGTGATTTTGTAAAAAACAAACAAATTTTTTTATATCTATCTATATATATATATATATATATATATATATATATATATATATATACAATATTAAACGCATGTAATATCACTTTTTTTAATAGCTTAATGTTTTTACTCTGCAATTGTGCAGTTTTAAGGGGATATATAGCAATTTTACACAAGTATTTGCCAAAATTAGTAATGATATTTATATACAGGTTCATTTAAAATAGTCAAGTCAAGTCAACTTTATTTATATAGCGCTTTTAACAATGTAGATTGTTTCAAAGCAGCTTTACATTGTTAAACAGGAAAATAATGCAACATAATTTTATTCAGCTGTATAGCCATTCTGGAAAAAACGCTGATGTCATCAGTTCATTTCAATTATCATACAGTGACAGTGTGGGCTTTAGATCAATAATTCGATCAGTAATTTAGTTTAAATGGTTAATTTAGTTTATTATTTAGATTTATTTCTATGTTTAGTTGAAAAATGTAGTGTCCCCAACTGAGCACGCCAAGCCAGAGGCAACAGAATAACAAAATGGCAACATTTTAGGTAAAATTCACATTAAATATCTAAATTTCACAGTTTAATTCCCGGTGAAAACATGAATGCTCATAGTCAAGTGTAAGATTGCTGCCATCTACTGGAAAACAAACACCTTTGCTAGTTCTCAATGAATAGTTTGTGCATGAATGCTAGATGCTATTACTCTTGCTCTTTGTGTTTAGGCTGTAATGTGGCGTAGTGCTATTTTTGTATAGTTTAACTATCATCAGCCTTTAAAAAATAAAATAATAATAATAATATCATGAACATAATGATGGGGTAGAATGGACTGGACATCATATAAAACAACAACAATAAAAATAAAACATCAATGCATTACAAAAATAAAACTGTACGAGTGTTTCCACAACTTAGACTGATAACGTGTAGTGCTAAACCTTGATACAAGGGGCACCAAATAAAATCTTGCCTAGGGCAGCAAATTGGTCAGGGCCGGCCCTGCACATTTGAAATGGGCCGTTATTAAGGCAGCAATACTGTAAAATAACCAAGCAGCATTATATGTTTCCGCATGTAAATTTATCCTCAGGCTTTATTAACGTACTAATTTCCACATTTTTAAAATGACACATCATTTTGGGAAAGCATTTTAACTATAATGCGAGCACAAATGCTTCAGGAATGGTTTGAGGAGTTTGAGGTGTTGAATTGGCCTCCAAATTCCCCAGATCTCAATCCAATCGAGCATCTGTGGGATGTGCATATCTTCCTATTTTTTTTTTAATAGAAGATTTTAAATGATAATCATAATAGTATTTTCCTATTATTAAATTAAATATGAATTTATTCTTATTATAGCATATGACATTTTATTTACAGCAGACAATCATGCGACTGACGGACCACGTGAGCAGCATGCACATGAGAAACAATTATAATAAAATAAAGCGTTACCAAGAAATGTTATGAATACAGCTTGAGAATTGAGCAAATATAATAAAAGCCTGGGCATTATAGCAAATCGCATATCGATATCTTAGTATCAAATTACTGAAGACAAGCCAAATTTGCCTAACAGCCAAACAGAGAAAATGTAGCCTATTTACCTGCTTGTAGGCCACTTCAAATGGTCACCGACTCACTGATCTAGATACTGAAAATCTGGAAGCAGACTGTTTTTTCCAAGTGTGATGTCTCAGGGCCGGCCCTGACCAATTTGCTGCCCTAGGCAAGATTTTACTTGGTGCCCCTTGTATCAAGGTTTAGCACTACATGTTTTCAGTCTAAACTTCCACTAATATGCACATTCATGTTTTCACCATGAATTAAACTTTGGGGAAATTTAGATATTTAATGTGAAATTTACATAAAATGTAGCTATTTTAAATAAACCTGTATATAAATATCATTACTAATTTCGGCAAATACATTTTAAAATGTCCATATGTCCCCTTAAAACTGCACAACTGAGTAAAAACATTAGGCTATTAAAAAAAGTGAAATTACATGCGTTTAAAAAAAACAGATATGATTTTTTTTTTTGTCTGTGGCCACTGGGGAACCCAGAACAGCTGCTTGCATATGGTTTAAGGTAAAACTGGAATTAATTAGCGTACATTAGTATTTTACTACTATGCAATTAAATAAACTGTTCATTCATTACATCACTTTACCTCTGTCTTTACACTGCAAAAAATGCTCTTCTTATTTAGTAATTTTTTGTTGTGTCCAGTCCAAACATCAACAAATTCTTAAATCAAGATGTATTTACTAGTAAAATGACATTAGATAATTTTTCCTTGTTTTCTGGGGGAAAAAATCTAAATGAAGTGAGTTTTAGCTTAAAACTAGCACAATTAGGCCTATCTGCCAAATGGGGTGAGAAAAATTATCTTATTTCTGTTTGGGACTGAAACAAGAAACAAGATTTCAATCAGAAACAAGATTATTTTTCTCAATCCATTGGCAGATAATTTAGCTTGTTTTAAGCATAAACTCACTTAAGAAAAAATATTATTTTACTTAGGCCTATCTAGTAAATGCATCTTGGTTTAAGAATTTTTTGATATTTAGACTAGAAACAAGACAAAAATACTAAATAAGAAGAGCATTTTTGCAGTGTTTCCCTTGCAGTGCCTGCATCAGAGGGCTTCTGTTTTTTAACAAACTACAATTCGGCCATCCGTCATAAATAATCAGGCAACTTTCACCAGGTCTACACCTGGCGCGAGCGGCCAAGCACCCTAAAAAAATGAAAGCAATCCTGTCTACATTAGATGCGGCGAGAGGCGACGCGACACAACAAATTCCCAACATTAAACTGATCACGCGTTATATTTCTGACGCACTTCAGGTAGCTCGGCGGGGGAGATTGATGAGGCGGACCGGGAAGATAAGGGGGACTTAGTTAAGTTTTTTTGCGCTTTATTTGGTAATATTTCAAATTAATATTAATAAAATAGTATCAGTAATACATTTTGGCGCCCCTATGGATGAGTGGCGCCCCTAGCATTTGCCTATTCCGCCTATGCCACGGGCCGGCCCTGTGTCTCCCTCCCCACACTCTGACTACACAGAAACAAAACTGAAACTGTTAGACCGTTTGTTTGGCAAAAGAAAAAAAGACATGGAATAGCCTATTCACTAAAACATTAGGCTATATATGTGCTCTCTCAGACGTGATACAAACATTTTTTTTCATTATATCTTAACTCCTTATAAGCTGCAAACTACACTTTCTGAACAGTAGCTATTTTGTTGAATTAACATGCACAAGATTTTATGTGACATCTAGGCCTATTTGTTTTTCACTTTACCACACCTATATCTCTCTAAATAATGTCCACGCTTCATAAAGATGTCTTTTGTTGTTTAATTTTATCTTCACCAGACACGCAATTTTCAAAATATGCATTTCTCAGTCCTTTTCACGTCTCCGCTGATATGCAAGTCTGAACATAAACGCAACATAAATCCAATGACATCATCAATAACACCACATTTTTCTTGTATATAAAATAACTTTATACACAATATGCAACAACTATTAACAAATGGTAAATTACCGTGTGCGCTATATGTTACACCTGAGAGACCGAGGCTTCGAAGCTTGCGTCGAGAACTTCAGGTAGGCTAGGTAGGCTACTTCCCGTCTCCAAATATGGGCAACTGCAGCTTGGAGTAATGGGCGTGCCGAACGTATAGAGGCTTGTATTGTTTTATTCCTTTATCCAGTCTAAAGAACTAGCTTCTTATTTTATATACATGTGTTTATGTGTGTGTATATGTTAATGTATCATGAACAATATAACACATATTGGTGCTGTCACACTCCTGATAGGCCTACATTTTTTGGTAACACATGATGTCTCTGAATTTATTTTCTTTTTAAACATTAATGATAGACATTCAACATTACAGTATAAATAAAAGTTATATCAATTCCAAGTGAATGTAAAACAATCTTCACACAAACCCATTATAATAAATGTCTGGGGGTCATTTGAAACATTTCAAAATGTTTCAAAAATGTGGGAAAAGGTTACACAAACCTTTTGTTTTGTTACAGTAATATTATTTTGAAAAAAATATATTTTTCTACATTATTTTCTAATTTCTACAGTTTGTCTTGGGTTAGTTTGATAATATAGCCTATGCATCATTGATAACCCCTTGTTATGAATAAAAAAGGGAAATTATTAGTAAATCTCTCTAATTGGCCTGATTAGCTAAGCCCTCTAAAACAACACACATTGAGGGGGACAAGTACCGCCCCAATATGTAATGTAAATTTTTTTACAAACACAATATCATAAGCTTTATGAATGTTTTTACTGTAAAGTTGTGCAGTTCGAGGGGGATTTATGGTATTTTTTTATATTATTTATTTGCCTCAATTTGTAATAATTTAAATAAATGCATTTTTATAAAATGGCAACATTTTATGTAAAATCCACTTTAAAAAGATCTACATTTCTAATTTCACATTATAACGTGAACGTGCTTTGGTTTAGTGGAGGATTGCTGCTATCTACTGGAAAACAAACACAAATTAAAAAATTTAAATAACACAAAGTTTTACAGCCACTATATGACTCAATGTTGTTGTTTTTTTGGTTTGTTTTATGTTTAGACATTTCTAAAATCATTATTGTAACAATAAAAACGACTCATAATTTTTGGGGTGCATGGTGAGATATAAGTACATTTAATATGAACATAATGAACATTTAATATTTGACAACTGTTTAAGATTTGTATTCAACGACCCACAGTAATAATACAGTGATGTAAACTGTTCTTTTTTTTTTTTTGGAATTTCGCCATATTTTATTAAAATATGTTATAAGACACGTTTTGCACGTGTGCGTTTCTGGATCCGTTACTGTTTTCACTCGATATATAACGGAAATTCGAGCTCTTTTCGGGCAAGACGGCCGGATAATTTTTAGATGATCATTTATGCATTATTATATTTATAGACAGGATAATTTCAGGTACGTTAACACAGCTTTATCCATTTAAAAGTTTATGTTATGGCATCTGTTAAAGTAATTAAAGGTTTCTATTGAGATTTTCGGTCAAAATCACAGTTCATCATTCCAGATATTTTACCTCAAGCGGTCTGCTTTGAAGTTCTGTGAGGAATAAGACGCGCACCGATGGAGAAGCATTTCCATTGGCTGTAGTCTGCCGGTATTGGCCAATCACAAAAGTCGACATTGCGCAGCCATTTACACAGAATATCCCGCTACGTTTTTATTATTATATATTACGTTACATTTATGTGGCTATTATATTGTAGACTATTGAGTGGCTAAAATATAGGAATCCTTTTAATTTCCCAAAAAAAAGAAAAATCTAACTTTTTTTTTTTCAACTGGAACTCCGTCCCCCCTCGAAATTCACTTTTTTTCTTGCACTTTGGACTTTGAACCCTGGCTAACAACCCAATAAATGGTGTCCAGCCAATGGCGCTGCGAGCTGGTGTAGCGCTGTCAGAATCAATCCGTGCATTTTTTTTTTAAGTGCAGTTGATCTAGTAATTGTTTAAGGCCATTTCACGATTTCAATAAAGTAACATGCGGCAAGTAATTTCATGTGTTCTTGGGGGGCCCATGGTGGCCAAGGGGGCCCTAAGCAGCCGCTTAGTTCGCTTATGCTTTGGGCCGGCTCTGATTTCATTCTACGAACACTTAACCCGGGAACTTCTGTTTTCCTTATGCAGTCCATCTCAATCTGAGATCATCCTGGATGAGTATTTTATGAAAAGAAGCATGTTGGTCTGTCATGTTACATTCAAATTATACTGTATCACTGCAGTAATTGGCCACACCTCACAATTGGTTGTGCACAAAATAGTGTAAATTACATATTTACAACACTCCCATAGACATCCACAGGAATTGAGGAATGTCGTGTGGGCAACCAATAAACCCGTTTTACAAACTGTGATGATGCGTTTTTACTGTCATCAGCATAGTAAATCCTAAATTTGTTTATTTTTAACATTTCTATACTTTACATACATTTTAACTTATATACTAATACTTTGTATTGTATTACCTTTGCATCAAATGGTAAAACAAAAATAGTTAAAGGGACAGTTCACCCAAAAATGATCATCCTCAAACCTGCATGAATTTATTTCTTCTGCTGAACAGAAAAGAAGATATTTTGAAGAATATGGGTAACCAAACAGTTGATGGGCACCATTAACTTCCATTGAATGGGAGAAAAACACTAGAAGCTAGGGAAGTAAAATAATACGTTAGATAGAACTGTTACACAATAAAAAAAGTAAACAATTTATGCAAAAGTATTAGCATTTGCCGTGTGGTTGATTCCCGATGTTGCTAGCTGAACAAAACTACAGAATTCTCTTTTTTTGCCTGAGGTCTTTCTTAGAGGGATTGGCCAGGGAGGGACTGTCGCGAGGAGTACCAGTTCGGAGAACCAGGTCCGAGGACCTGCTCCTTGTCCTCCCTGATCTTGCACAAAATCCGTGCGAGAAGGCTCACTGGGGGAAACGCATACTTGTGGAAGCCCCACATCCAGCTGTGCGCTAGTGCATCCGTGCCAAGGGTCCCCTCAGTGAGGGAGTAAACCAGCGGTTTGGGGAGGCAAACAGATCTATCTGTGCATCACTGAATCATTCTCAGATCAGCTGAACCGTCTGGGGATGGAGTCTTCTTTCCCCGGGACGTGGGAGCTGTCGTGAGAGCTTGTCGGCTGCACTGTTGCCATGCCCGTCTCGGGATTCGGTTGCGAAGCCAGTGCCGAAGCGGTCTCTTATGAAGCAATCGAAGCATGACGGCTGCTGTGGATGCCATATGCCCCAGGGGCCTTTGAAATTGTTTTAGTGGAACCACTATCTTGCCCTCGAATTCACTGCAATTCAGCAATGACTGTGCATGCCCGCTCGTAAGCTGCGTGTACATGGCGACCGAGTCGATTTCCATACCAAAAAAAGAGATCCTCTGCACTGGGGAGAGTTTGCTCTTTTCCCAGTTGACCCGAGCGCCCAAACGGGAGAGGTGGCTGAGCACCAGGTCCCTCTGTTCACATAACTGATCCAGAGAGTGAGCTAGAATCGTTTAGATAGTTCAGAATGCAAACCCCTTTCCGCCTGAGAGGACCAAGGGATGCCCCCGTGACCTTCGTAAAGATGTGGGGAGACAGGGACATCCCTTACCATTGGCTCATTTCGTTACAACCCGAAGGTTATTGGAATCTCAGGCGAGGCCCCCATTCATCAGTTCGTTCTGACATAACGTTGAACGTGACTGACTGAAAGGGAACGTCTCGGTTACGTATGTAACCCTCGTTCCCTGAGGAGGGAACGGAGACGTACGTTAGTGACTAACGAATGGGGGTTTCGCTTAGAAGCCAATCATCTTCTTCGTATTCAACAGCGCCCAATGGCAGTGCCAATGCCATGGGCATGCGGAATTTGCATGCGTAACTCCGCCCCACCTCGTGGGTATATCAGGAAGTACGCTGGCAACATCGCATTATGTTACTGCTGCAGGAGCCAAGACTGAACTCCGCATTCCAGGCAGCACAGCTGACGTGGCAAGGAAACGTACGTCTCCGTTCCCTCCTCAGGGAACGAGGGTTACATACGTAACCGAGACGTTCCCTTTCGTTCAGTCACTACGACGTACGTTAGTGACTAACGAATGGGGGATCCTATTCAACAACGCCACTCAACTGTCATCCAGTGCCCTGCGTAAGTGTGAGACCTGCCACTTAAGGCCGTAGGACTCCCACTTATCACAGGAATACCAAGGTACACTGGGAAGCATATCCCAGTGAGGGAATGCCAAGATGCCTACCGTAGGGAGGACTTAGAGAATACACATATGACCCGCTGAGGGTTGCATATGGAAGATCTCTAGGGTACCAGCCGAAGGTGGATTTTTAACCCTAGGGGTGGCAGGGACTTGCCAAGGGAAAGACACCTGCTCACTGAGGAGGCTTACGGTGGGAATACTCGTGTGGGGGTCGCCGGAGGGGAACCATGCACACGGAGCACCTGGCCGGACATGAGGGTCTGGGCTCGAAAGGGCAGACTGAACTGATGTTGGCGTAAGCAGTGCTGGAGGAGCTCAGGGCTCTCGGGGAGCTCACCTGAGGAAAATATCGCACGTATCCAGTCCTTGGAGTGGAATGGCGAGCAAGCGAAGACACCTGAGCCTGGCCCATTACCGGCCACCCGTAGGGGCGAGTACATAGTCGGACACTGGCTCCACTCGGAGATTGTAGAATCTGGCGAATGTGTTGGGTGTCGCCCAGCCTGCAGCTCTGCAGATGTCTGTTAGCGAGGCGCCATGCGCTAGAGCCCAAGAGGAGGCCACACTCCGGGTGGAGTGTGCCCTCACACCAAGGGGACATGGTCGGCCTTGCTGCTGGTATGCCAAAACAATGGTGTCCACTATCCAGTGAGACAACCTCTGCTTTGAGAGAGCGCTTCCCTTCCGCTCTCCACCATAACAGACAAAGAGCTGGTCTGAGGTCCTGAAACACTGCGTCATGTCTACGTAGGCGCGGAGAGCGCGTACTGGACAGAGCAATGCCAAGGCTGGGTCTGCCTCCTCCAAAGGCAGCGCTTGCAGGTTCACCACCTGATCTCGGAACGGAGTGGTAGGAACCTTGGGCACATATCCGGGCCGGGGTCTCAGGATCACGTGAGAGTTAGCCGGCCCGAACTCAAGGCACGCTTCGTCAACCGAAAATGCTTGCAGGTCCCCGACCCTCTTAAGCGAGGCCAATGCGGTCAGCAGAGCCGTCTTCATAGACAAGAACTTAATCTTGGCCGACCGCAAAGGCTCAAAGGGAGGCCTCTGCAGAGCACTTAAGACTACTGAGAGGTCCCAAGAGGGAACGAGAGGAGAGCGAGGAGGATTCAGTCTCCTCGCCCCCCTCAGGAACCTGATGATCAGGTCGTGCTGACTTACCTTTTCGTCTCCCAGGAGATCGTGGTAGGCAGATATTGCGGCCACGTACACTTTAAGGGTGGAGGGAGACAGCCTTCGCTCCACCCCCTCCTGGAGAAACGATAGCACGGACCCGATCGGGCATTTCCAGGGGTCTTCTTGGCGGGAAGAGCACCATGTGACGAAGAGGTTCCACTTCAACGCATAGAGACGTCGTGTAGACTCAGCTCTAGCGGAAGTGATGGTAGCGACCACCGCAGGTGTAAGGCTACTCAAACCTACCGTGTCCCGTCCAGAAGCCACACGTGGAGCTTCCAGAACGCTGGACGCGGGTGCCAAAAAGTGCCCCGTCTCTGAGTAAGGAGGTCCGGTCTCAGAGGAATAGGCCAGGTAGGGGCTGTCGCAAGGAGTAAGAGTTCTGGGAACCAGGTCTGGCCGTGCCAAAGCGGGGCGACCAAAATGACCTGCTCCTTGTCCTCCCTGATCTTGCACAGTACCCGTGCAAGAAGGCTCACTGGGGGAAACGCATACTTGCGTAGCCCTGACGGCCAGCTGTGCGCCAGTGCATCCGTGCCGAGGGTGCCCTCGGTCAGGGAATAATACAGGGAGCAATGGGAAGAGTCCTGGGAGGCAAACAGATCTACCTGTGCGTCGCCGAACCGTTCCCATATCAGCTGGATCGTCTGGGGGTGGAGTCTCCACTCTCCGGGGAGAGGCTGAAACCGTGAGAGCTCGTCGGCTGCACAGTTCAGGTCTCCAGGGATGTGGACAGCACGAAGGGACCTCAGGCGCTTCTGACTCCACAAAACGAGATGGCGGGCGAGTTGAGACATACGGTGGGAGCGTAGACCGCCCTGGTGGTTGATGTACGCTACTACGGCCGTGTTGTCTGTCCTGACTAGCACATGTTGACCCTTCAGCAACGCTCGGAAGCGGTGCAGGGCGAACCGTACAGCCAGTAACTCGAGGCAATTGACATGCAGAAGGCGCTGGGGTCCTGTCCAGGAGCCCGCGGCTGCTTGTCCATTGCACATGGCACCCCAGCCCGTGGATGATGCATCTGTTGTCACAACAACATGCCGGGAAGCTCGTTCTAAGGACACTCCGGTCCGTAGAAAACTGAGGTTCGACCACGGGGTGAGTGTCTGTAAGCAGGCCCGGGTCACTGGGACCCGGAGCGTGCCAGACCGCCATGCCCATCTCGGGACTCGATCGCGTAGCCAGTGCTGAAGCGGTCTCATATGAAGCAATCCGAGCGGCGTTACCGCGGCTGCAGATGCCATATGCCCCAGGAGCCTCTGAAACCATTTCAGTGGAACCGCACTCTTGCCCTCGAGTTGTCGAAGGGAAGTCAGCAGAGACTGCGCGCGCTCGCTCGAAAGCTGCGCGCACATGGCGACCGAGTCGATATCCATACCGAGAAAAGAGATCCTCTGCGCGGGGCAAAGTTTGCTCTTCTCCCAGTTGACCCGAAGGCCCAGACGGGCTAGGTGATGGAGCACCAGATCTCTGTGTCCGCAAACCTGCTCTCGAGAGGGACCCAGTATGAGCCAGTCGTCGAGGTAGTTCAGGATGCGGACCCCGTGCTGACGAAGGGGCGCAAGGGCTGCCTCGGCAATCTTCGTAAAGACGCGAGGGGACAGAGATAGCCCGAATGGTAGAACCGCGTACTGATATGCCCGCCCCTCGAAAGCAAACCGTAGGAACGGTCTGTGTCGAGGCAAAATGGAGACGTGGAAGTAGGCGTCCTTCAGGTCGATCGCTGCAAACCAATCGTGTGGACGAACGCATTCGAAAAGGCGTTTCGCTGTCAACATCTTGAACGGAAACCGGTGAAGGTAACGGTTCAAGACGCGCAGGTCCAGGATTGGCCGTAGCCCACCGGTCTTTTTGGGTACAATGAAGTACGGGCTGTAAAACCCGTAATTCATCTCGGCTGGAGGGACAGGTTCGATCGCACCCTTCGCCAGTAGGGTGGCAATCTCCGCTCGCATGACGGGGGCGTTGGCCCCGATCATGGTGGAACGGACTCCCCGGAAGCAGGGAGGAACCTGCGCGAACTGAATCGCGTAGCCACGCCTGACGGTCCGCTCGACCCAGCGGGACAGCCCTGGAAGCTGAAGCCAGACATCCAGAAACTGCACCAGCGGGGTCATACGGTGTACAGACGTACCCGGTGTGGGCTTGCAGCGATGCAGCGTCACCGGCCCGGACATGGGAGGCTGTGGGGCGTCCCGGTGCGGGGGCACGGTTGACAGCTGCGTCCTGACAGAGGAGACCAGGGAAGGACGCACGTTCCACTGGGGTCTGCTCTGCCAGGAGGCTGGCGACAGAGTGGGATGTGGGACCCGTGGGTGGCGCGCACCGTCATCACCGGACTCTGTGGGCTCAGGGATGGGAGTGTTAATTCTTTCTTTGACCAACATAGGGTGCTGCTGACCCGGGGGCCAGCAGCTGAACAAAGGATTCTCCCCCGGCCCTCCACCGGGGGAAGGAGTGGTCCTGCTACCATCTCCTCGAAAGAATTTCCCATCCCTGAGCCGTCCGTCTCAGGAGCGCCGCTTGGCCTGGCGTTTAGCGGGGCGCGGGGCGGCCTGAGGGGACTTGGACGCCTTCCTACGGCTTCCTCCGCGACCCGGCCCGGGTGAAGGCTGCTGCTTGGACCGGGTGGGAGGGGCGGGAGCCTTAGGAGGGCGTCCTCGGCGTGGAGCAGACTGAGGCGACTGTGCCGGCGGCTGGGTGGAGGCAGCAGCTGGCCGCCGGGGCAGTACGTGTTTGATTGCCTCAGTCTGCTTCTGGGCGATTGAGAACTGTTGGGCGAAGTCCTCAACCGCCCCGCCGAAGAGGCCGGCCTGGGATATGGGGGCATCGAGGAACCGGGTCCGCTCGGTGTCCCGCATATCGGCCAGGTTCAGCCACAGGTGACGCTCCTGGACCACATTTGTGGACATCACTTGACCCAGGGAGCGTGCGGTCACCTTCGTCGCCCGGAGAGCGAGGTCGGTGGCGGCACGCAGCTCATTTA
Organism: Gobio gobio; assembly: GCF_949357685.1. Lineage (NCBI taxonomy): Eukaryota > Metazoa > Chordata > Actinopteri > Cypriniformes > Gobionidae > Gobio > Gobio gobio. Next base: position 41,794,223 of record NC_137097.1, read on the forward strand.
AGAGCCCCGGATCAACTCCACCCTCGTGCATGTCCTTGAGGATCCTGGCCTGGTAGACCTGGAGGATCGCCATGGCATGCAGCGAAGCGGCAGCCTGCCCCGCGGCTCTGTGCGATTTCGACACCAAGGTTGATGTGAACCGACAGGCTTTGGAGGGGTGCTTAGGATCACCACGCCAGGTTGAAGCGCTCTGAGGACACAGTTGCATCGCAACAGAACGTTCAACTGGAGGGATCCCAGTGTACCCTTTAGCTGCCGCCCCATCGAGGACGGAGAAGGCGGAGGAAGCCACCGAACGGTCGCGGGAAGACAACGGGGACTTCCAGGACCGCGTGAGTTCCTCATGCAGCTCGGGAAAGAAAGGTATTGAGGGCAAGGACTGACGGGTGTCAGCGCGAGCCCCCAAAAACCAATCGTCGAGCCTTGAGCGTTCGGGACAGGGTGGAGGGTTCCACTCGATCCCTAAACTCGCGGCTGCCCGAGACAACATGGCTGTCAGCTCTGGATCTGACTCGGGCAATGCTGGCACGCCCGAGGGCGGCAGCACAGCCGAGTCATCATCTCCAGAGGACTCGAGCCCACATCGCACATCGCATCCTCCTCCGGAGCGCCAAATGAGATGCGCGGGGGGGCCGGAGCCGGCCCCGCGATCTGCATCTGAACGCTCGCGGGTTGCAATGTGCAAGACGGGGGTGTGGCCCGAGGCATGAGCGTCGGGGCTTTGTTCCACACCGTAACCGTCAAGTCACCCTGACCACCAGCCGAAGTACTGGGCCTCTGGGACTCAGTAGATCGGGGTGTGGTAGAGGGGACTCTCACTTCAGTACGAAGGTCATGGAGTCTTGACCGCAACACTGCGATGGTCATGTTCCCGCAGTGAGAACATGACGCATCCACGAACGCTGTCTGAGCATGCTGAAAGCCCAAACATACCAGACAGTGTTCGTGCCCATCAGAGGAGGAAAGCAACCGACCACACCCAGAAGTACACGGACGAGACATCCTGAAAAGGACGCGTCACGTGTAAGCTCTTTTATGAGAGGAAAGCCTCGCAGAGAACGCCGAAGCGCCCAGGGACCACACACCAGCTGTCTAGCGGACCACTGCGCAGATCAGCAGGCAGGCAGTATGATGATCACTGGAACGCGCCGTAACACCAACGCCTCTGGAAAGCTGCTCGTCTCGAAAGCTGTCGAAGACTCAGATCAGGCTTGTAGGAGTGAAGAGATCCTCTTGGCTCCAAAGCAGAAACATAATGCGATGTTGCCAGCGTACTTCCTTATATACCCACGAGGTGGGGCGGAGTTACGCATGCAAATTCCGCATGCCCATGGCATTGGCACTGCCATTGGGCGCTGTTGAATACGAAGAAGATGATTGGCTTCTAAGCGAAACCCCCATTCGTTAGTCACTAACGTACGTCGTAGTGACTGAACGAAAGGGAACCCTTTTTGTCACAAAAGGGTTCTTTGGGCTAAACAGTGCTTTATGTACGTGACATTATTTAAAGTTATTAAACTGTTGTACATTACATTTTTTTAATTATTTTAATTTTACTTTGGTATACCTTTCATTATAAAGACAATAAACAATGTATTAATACACTTTCAAGTTTAATAGCTATTAGCTATTAGAAAATAATAATTGCCAAAAAGGATGTCTCTATATATTGCTGCATTCATCTTTCCCTCGATCCTGACTAGTCTCCCAGTTCCTGCCGCTGGAAAACATCCCCACATCTGATGCTGCCACCACCATGCTTCACTGTAGAGACGTTATTGGCCAGGTGATGAGCGATTGCCAATCAGGCCAAAGAGTTCAATCTTTGTTTCATCAGACCAGAGAATTTAGTTTCTCATGGTCTGAGAGTCCATCAGGTACCTTTTGGCAAACTTCGGGCGGGCTCTCATGTGCAAATTATCTTGTGTAAATGTGTAAATCATGAAATAAATCTAACAGATCAGTAGCAGATGGTTGATGAGTAATTAATTTATACACTATTTAACATTTATATATCATTGAAGTATTTATGTCAAACTTGTTTTAGTATCATCGCAATAAACAATGGTCAATCTTGAACAAATTATGAACAGACCATTAGTAAATGATCAGCATAAGCTGGTCTGTGTTCAAAAGCACAAACATGCAGGATGCTAAAACAGCATTTTTTAAGAAGAGTAATTTATTTGTTTTCAAGGGGATAAACATTTATAAATGGCTTACAGTCAAGGGGATTCCAGTGGGTTATGATTAATCATTTGATCTAGTGATAATGTGAACCAGTTTCACCTTCGACTGAAGCTCATATCAGGTGTTTAAAGACTTCATGTGTGTCCGAGAAGACAGTATATACCCTCACCAGGCAGCACTTACACTACATTATACACTGCAATGTTCAACGCCTGTTATAGATGATGTGCAAATCATTTTCAAAGCTTTCTTCATCCCCTAATCTAGTGTAAACCATTCATCACTTGTAAATGTGTTACGTAGAACACTTTCTGCATCCCCTAATCTAAAGTTTAAACTATCCATCACTTATATATACGGATATAGGCGGTATAGAATACCACTTAATAATAATTTATGAATATTATCTTGTTATTACGAGAAAATATATAGTTAAAACTGACATAATATCTCGTTATTACGACATTTGAGTGGAAAAAATAATATGTATGTGCAAGCAATGCGTCACCGTTGCGAGAGAACGCTAAAGTATTGCCAAATCATTTTTCCTCCCATCTCATATTTGTCCCTTTAGGGGCTCTGTACAAATGTTAGCCTACCATAAGGCCTAAGGTAATCTTGCTACAGCATGATATTACTGGAGTTTAAAGATGCTTTCAAACTCCCTCTTGAATATTTCTTGCAGCCTAGAGGTCATTCTACTGAAGTCATTATCCTACAGAGAAAAGAGAGAGAGAAAACAAACAGAATTTAACCGATAAAATGAGACGGTAAATGCAAATGGTTAAGACTTCCATCATTATTAAAATTTGTAAAAAAACTAAATGCAGAAAAAAACTAAACTCACCCTGTTGGATGTGCAGTGATGAAAAACGTATTCGATATCCAAGAGAAACTCTTGCACTGTTTGAAAATCGTTATTCTCCAGGTTCATCTTCACTCTGCCCAGCATCATGGGACCACAAATGTTCTCACTGTATCCTGGAACCTGAACACCAGACGTCACATACTTTATATTTACATTCCAGCATTAAATAATGACAAAGAGAGGAAGCTCCTAAAGGTGAGATTTACATTGATGCAGGGGTCAGTCATGCTCTCATGTAGCAGGTGTAACAGCAAACACTGGCAGTGCTGAAAGAGAAAAGACAGACAAACAAACATATCTGTTAAAGGGATAGTTCTCACAATTTTTATTTATACATTTTTTGTCTAAACGATGAAAGAAATGCTATTTTGGACCCCATTGACTTCCATTGTACAGACAAAACGTTTTACCAGTTTGTACTGAGAGACTGGACTGCTCAAAACATCCTGTTGGGTCTTTTGACTGGAATCCTTCATATTCTTCATCCCACAGAATGTGCAGCTCCACTGTCTTATGTACAGACAAAACACACAATATTACACAAAGTAAAATGTTTACTTTGCCTAAACCAGCATGTTTTCTCTCTCTCTCTCTCACCCAGGTGAGTCTCCATCTACAGCTGGAAGGTGACAGTGTGAATGAAAAGCTCGTGGACATTCGTCACAACACACGAGAAGATCTCCCTCAGAGTCGCACACGAAACACACGTCATCATTCTGCTGAGACAAGAATTCACACAGATATAAAACTGTATCCGTCTCTATGTACATTTTAGAAATTATTTCAAATAAATATTTTCAAATAAGGCAAAGTCGTTAGACAGTCAGACTGGTAACCCGAATGTTGCGGGTTTGTTTCTCAATACCGGCAGGAAATGACTGAGGTGCCCTTGAGAAAGGCATCTAACCCACAATCGATCCACAGGCACCACAGTAAAATGGCTGCCCTCAGCTCCAGGTGTGTGTGTTCACTACTCCTAATTGTGTGCACTAACTTGGATGGGTTAAATGCAGAGGACAAATTCTGAGTTCGGGTTCCCATACTTGTTCTTCACATGTCACTTTCACTTTCAAATGTGTTTTGGTTGTCATGGTGATGTTTTGACATGCTTGTAATTGTGACTGATAGTGTCTTACTAGGTATTGATCCAGTCCTTGGCAGATCTCACAATCACAGTTGACTGTATGTAGTTCCAAAACTCTTTCCTAAAAGTATGTGAAAACAGTGTTTTATAAGTATATACTGTATTTTTACAGCCTTGTCAATTTATTTCAAAGACATTTTAACTTTCACCTAGAAAACCTCATAGTTCTATTTTTTGATAATTACTCTTTTTGTTGTTGTTTTACCATAATAAGTTTTCCAAGACGCATTCCATGGGACGCAATGTCTTTCCTCCATGTTCCATCTGGTTTGTTCAATCTGACGAAATCGTCAGGTGTCAGCCAGAAGTTGTCTGTTCTTATGCATCTCCCACAATGCCCTGAGATAACAATGACACAAAAAAGGCAGGTCCCAGGCACTTAGTCAGACGTAAAAAGAGGAGAAGGAATGAATTAAAAAGCCTTTATTTGGTATGGCTTAAGTCATCTTTTAAAAAAATACAAGAGCCAACATGGTCTTCTTCAGGGCAAAGCAACACACCTTTTGCAGCCCTGGGATAACAATTGGACCTCTGTACCATTTTGTAGTTAAGCAATTAAAGTAGAGTTTTGCTGCAGTATGTGCACTATATTATTTTCAATACATTGTTACATTACAGTTTTAACTCTTTTAGATCTGCATTAGCCCCAAAATGTTTTGGACACTTGCAATTAAAAATGCGGCTGGACATTTTCTCTGATAACTTTTTTTTTTTATTGATGCTCAGTGACTTTTAATCAACTGGTGTAGATATATGAAGTCAGTTCTCAAAATTCGCACAGGTGTCCTATCAGAGGAATCACGGGTATAGTTCATCACATTTACCATCAACATGTTCCACAAAACAAATGTTGTTTTAATTCTGGACCATACTGCCTGGTTTCACAGACCAGGCTTAAGCTAGTCCCAGAATAAAATGCATGTGTGAGCTGTTTTAACTGAAAGCAACTTACACTGACATATCTAATGTGAATATGCCAGTGCCATTGTTTTGTCTCAAGCTACACCAGTAATGTTTTTTTTTTCTAAGGCATGTTTTTAAAAGCTACTTAAATGTCTAATTTAACTAAGGCCTATCCTGGCTTAATCTTAACCCTGTCCAATAAATTGAATTGGCTAACATACATTTTTTTTAGGAGTAATTCATTGAAATGTTCCCACTCACACACCTGTGGCAAAGCGACATTTGTGTAGAATGCCAGACTCAGAACCGCAGGTAACAGGTAGGGTTGGACCTTCAAATACGCTCATGTCAAAACCATCATCATCATCATCAGCAGCAGCAGCAGCAGTAGCATCATCATCGTCATCATCATCATCGTCATCATCATCATCATCATCATCAGCAGCAGCAGTAGCATCATCATCGTCATCATCAGCATCATCATCAGCAGTAGCATCATCATCATCATCATCATCATCATCATCATCATCGTTGTCGTCCCTCCCATTTGATTCTATAACAAATGCAGGAAGTGAACAGAAATGCAGGAAGAAAACAGAAAAATACTCATAAATCTTTTTTATTAATAATAAGCATATTGTCTGGTTAATCATACTGACTAGAGCTGGAGAGGAACAGCTGTCTCTTGGCCTGTGAAAACCAAAAGATGCAGACATATCAGTATTTTGAAACATGGGAAAAGATCTTTCAACCCCGTTTAGCTGAGCTTCTGCGTTCGAAATGATTTTGAGCTAAATATGAATCTCAATCAGGATCAACCTTTCTTCTTCTGAGCCGACCAGAAACAGGTGAGGATTCAGGAGAATTTTCCTGAGCAACAGATAAACACAGATTGAAAAAAAGGGAAAAAAGATCTAATGTCTGTAATTGAATCAAGTATATTTTGTTCTAGTTGTGAGCAAAAACAGCCAAACCTGTTCATTCTGAACCCTCCTTTTCTTAATGGACAAAATACGTTCATCCTATGAACAGAATTAAAAGACAAAGATCTGCTCAGCTTGATATTGATATACAGTATGCTCTTAATAATATTTAGGTGATTTCTTTTCACCTTATTTAAGTTATGACTTAGAATGCACATGTGGATTTACTAACAATTCAATCATAAAATCAGGGTCTTTAAAACAGTAAGTGAATGCTAAATATGATTGCACATGAGTGTCCATTAGTCGAAACTGCTCTGATCACCTTTATGAATTTCTGGAGTGAAACACCATCACAACAGATGCTAAACTTCCACTTTTTGTTCTTCCCTTTTCCTCCAAACCTCTCAAACTCACTGGGCTTGAACCACTGGTCTTCACTGAAGATGCACTTCTGCACTAGAGACAGAAAAGTTGATATAGTTTATTAAGCCACTGCCGTTTGGACTTGAACATCTTCTAAATATTATTCAGAACAATGTTTTTAAGACATTCTTCAACAAAGGAATTGACAGATATATCAAACCTGCACCTATGCTGTCATTATATTTCTCCACATGCAGGACACCTTCTTTATTCCCACATGTGACGAGAAGTTCAGATTTGTTTTGTCTCAAATACTGGCAGGATTCTGAAACAAAGGACAGGAGCTTCAGATCAAACATATTTTTGTGATGTTATCGTTGAAATACATTTGGAAAGCGCACTCAGGCTACCTTTGGCTTGTCTCTTCTTGGTAGGTATACAGAGGGAGGATGAACCTGGCTGCTTACAGCTTTGTTTCTTCATCCTCCCTTTTCCCCATTTTTTCCCATTTTTTTCTGTATCATTATCACTCTCAGATCCTGTGCTGCTCCATGAACTCAAATCTGGTTCTGATTCAGACTTTTCTTCCATGTCCAGTGGTTCTCTGAAATATGCTTAATATTATTTTAGTGTCTTGTTAAAATAGTTGTGATACTTTTAATAATTAATGCTATTTTACAGTACACAAAAATGACCTGACTGCAGAACCCATGTAAAGCTAAAAATATTCTGTGATGGACAAGAGTGATTTTATGACAGACACAATCATATTCTCTACATTATTTCAGCTTTATGAAGTGGACTTAATCACCCATGCTATTTTGTTTGCAGAAAAGTTGTCATTGAAAAGTCATATAAATAATAGATACATATGAAACATAATGAGAATGAGATCTAAGGAATTGCTACTGAAACTGAAACGAAACTGAAAGTGACTTCCTCGACTGTTGTTTTGGTATCTGAGCGAGACAAAGTTTAAAAAGAAAACAGATCATAAAATACAACATTAAAATCTGAATTACTAACAATTCAATTTAAGTGCTCACCTTGCTGTGTCCATGACTTGCTGTCTGTTTTTTTCCTTCTCTCTTTCTTACGCACAGATGAAGTACAGACTCTGTCTAATCTTTTTTCCTTGTTCATGCTCCACCTAACCACACCCTTCATTATGTCTGCATTTACAATGCGTCACTGAGGGACTATTCCACCCCATAATTTACTAAGGAGAACAACAAAAAAGTGAACTTAAGGTGAAGACAAAAACTTCAGAATCATGCATCATTCATAACTGAATTGAAAATTAAATTCCTGATTATAAACAGAGTTCAAATTTGGATTTATAGTATGAATACTAAATGTAAGAAAGCAACATTAAAATAAACAGGAATTCAAAGAAATGTACAAAAGCAATGAAAAGACAAGACAAAATTTTAATGTTGGCTTGGAGAAGACTTATGTTTTGAAAGGAAAGTCTGAAGGTTTATAGGCCAGGAACAGAGAAACCCTTACATTTGCAAGATAGCACATTGACCTATTGTATTTGCCTCAAGCACACAGTGACACAGAAGAGAAAATGAAATGTTGTCTTCAGTATTTACGTATATGTTGTAATGTGTGAAAAAAAGTAAATCATTATTAAAATAGATGTTTATTTTCTTGGCTCTTGCACATTAAAAAGAAATGGGTGTATTAGATACTAGTGAAGATATTTAATCATAACCGCTACTTCATCAGTATTGCCCCTGCTTTTGTTTAATCTCAAATCATATATTTTCCATCACAATCCCAATAAAGTCATTACAACATCTGTGACTTAAGCCCTGTTTCCACCAAAATTACCTGGAGCATTTTTTTCCCAGGAACTCTGTTTCCCCAGATCTGCTGCTGTCTGTGTTTCCATTGCGGTCTAAAGTACTGTGAAGATTAGTCCAGTGACGTAGGACTGCGGGCGACTTTGCGGAGCCCACTGGATTTTGTCCTCCACAAATAAACTTAATAAAGCCTGAACCTCTTCGTCGGTCCATTGGTCGCATTTTTTAAACTCCATTGTTGATGAGGTCTCTAGGCTTGAGAATTCCCTAGTTCTCTTTTGAACACATTTTTGATGGATTTGAATATATATTTAAACAAACTCAAAGACTATTTATTATAAAGTTTTAGATAGTTTTTTGTTAGAAACATAGATTTTTTCTGTGAATTTGTGTTTTTGAAGATTTCCCATTCATTTCCTAGTGTCATTTTTCACAGAAGAGCACAAGTGGGAGTATTTATTTTTACGACCACTTAGCATGCTCGAATCATGCCCTCAATCTTTGTGTGTGTTTACATACCTAATGCTAGAAAAGTCACCAAGTTTCATATCATTCTGATGAAGCTGTGATTTTTAAAAAATCAAAATAGGGTTCATAGGTTCAGTTTTTCATAGATGTGTGTGTGTGTATATGTGTGCGTGTGTGTGAGTGGATGTGTCAATATCACACTCTTGATGTTTTAGAGTGTCACCTCTTTACTGCTGTGTACTTTTTTTCAGCATTGTGGCCGTTTTGTAGATTGTACAAATAAATAATCTGAGAATTTTTGTGTTTTTGCCGATTTCCCATTCATTTCCTATGGGGGTCATTTTTGACCAAAGAGCACAAGTTGGAGTAATTTTTTACGACCACTTAGCATGCTCGAATCATGCCCTCAATGTTTTTTTGTGTTAACATACCTAATGCTAGACAAGTCACCAAGTTTCATATTTTTCAGATGAAGCTGTGATTTAAAAAAATTCAAAATGTGGTTCATAGGTTCAGTTTTTCATAGGTGTGTGTGTGTGTATAAGTGCGCGTGTGTGTGTGTGTGTGTATAAGTGTGCGTGTGTGTGTGAGTGGATGTGTCAATATCACACTCTTAATGTTTTAGAGTGTCACTCCTTTACTACTGTGTACTTTTTTTCAGCATTGTGGCCGATTTGTAGACTGTACAAACAAATATTCAGAGAATTTTTGTGTTTTTGCCGATTTCCCATTCATTTCCTATGGTCGGTCATTTATGACCGAAGACAATGAACCCTACTTTTTTTTTAACAACCAATTAGCATGCTCGAATCATGACCCCAATATTTTTGTGTGTTTACATACCTAATGCAAGAAAATTCACCAAGTTTCATATCATTCCGATGATAGTGTGATTTTTAACATTTCAAAACGTCTCGGTTACGTATGTAACCCTCGTTCCCTGAAGGAGGGAACGGAGACGTACGTCGGAACTGACCGACGAATTGGGATCTGTTTCAGAGACCAATCTACTTCGAGTGTATTAAAAACGAGCCAATGGACATTGGCATGCGGTGCACGCATTCCACGCGCCGCCCCGCATTGCGGGTATAAATACGGAAGTGGAAGTACCGCATATTGTTTTCAACTGAGGAGCCGAGAAGAGTGGCTCGGGCCTTCAGCTGAAGCACAGCACCTGGCGACGGGACGTACGTCTCCGTTCCCTCCTTCAGGGAACGAGGGTTACATACGTAACCGAGACGTTCCCTTTCAGTCGGTCACGTTCGACGTACGTCGGAACTGACCGACGAATTGGGATCCCTACCAAAACGCCAGGGATGCTGGCCCTTCCAGCGCCCTGCCTGAGCTCACTGGACCACTCCTAAGTTGGAGTGGGAGTCAGGGCTCCCGGCAGGGAAGGACAGTCACTGCTGTTCCTGCAAGACCCACTCAGCGTGACTATTGGATAACGCTGGGAAAGCGTGCCCGTCTCGGGAGATGGTACGCTGCGGAGCCACATCCTTCAATGGAAGGAGAGGTGGAAATACGTATCAGGACTAACCTAACCTAGGGTAGTGCAACTATGGAAAATCTCTGAGGTGGACCCAACCTGATCCCAGGGGGGGGAAGAACACATCCCAGAGATGACAGAGCGGGCTCTGTCGAGGGAAAGACACGGGGCTAACCGAGCAGGGTAGCAGATACCGTGGAGAATACACATATGGGGTAGCCGTGAGGGGACCGCAACATATGGAACCCAGCCTACACACACGTTCCACAAGCATACGGGTGCAGGCCTGGCGCCAGACGGCCGCAACGTCTGGCACCGCAGGGGTGACGGAGGAACTCACAGGGTTAGCCGTTCCCGGGGAACACAACTGTAGCAAGATGGACGCACGTATCCGGCCCGGAGGCGGGAGTGGCGTTGCAAGCCGACACTAGAACGGGTACTTAGCGCTACTGGCCCCTGGGGGCGAGGATGCGGGAAGATACCGGCTCTACACGGAGGCTATAAAATCTAGCGAACGTGTTAGGTGTCGCCCAGCCCGCAGCTCTACAAATGTCTGTCAGCGAGGCACCTTGAGCCAGCGCCCAGGATGAAGCAACACTCCTTGTTGAGTGTGCTCGCACCCCGAACGGGCAAGGTACGTCTTGGGACTGGTAAGCCAAGACAATGGCATCCACTATCCAGTGGGCCAACCTCTGCTTGGAGACAGCCTTTCCCTTCTGCTGACCTCCGTAACAGACGAAGAGCTGCTGTGAGGATCTGAAGCTTTGAGTTCCGGTCAACGTAAGCGCGAAGAGCGCGGACGGGACATAAAGCCAGGGCTGGGTCTGCCTCCTCCGAAGGCAACGCTTGCAGGTTCACTACCTGGTCCCGGAAGGGAGTGGTAGGAACCTTGGGCACATATCCAGGCCGGGGTCTCAGGACAACGTGAGAGTTGGCCGGCCCGAATTCTAGGCACGATTCGTCGACCGAAAGCGCATGCAGGTCCCCTACCCTCTTGATTGAGGCCAATGCGGTCAGGAGGACTGTCTTCATGGACAGGATTTTTAGCTCGACTGACTGCAAAGGCTCAAATGGAGGACCCTGGAGTGCTCTAAGCACCAGGGCTAAGTCCCAAGAGGGTAACGAGGTAGAACGAGGAGGATTTAGTCTCCTCGCACCTCTGAGGAACCTGACGATTAAGTCGTGCTTACCTACGGATTTACCGTCTACTGCATCGTGATACGCCGCTATTGCAGCGACGTACACTTTGAGGGTGGAGGGAGACAGCCGCCGCTCCAACCCATCCTGCAGGAAGGAAAGCACAACATTAATCGAACACTTCCGGGGGTCTTCCTGGCGGGAAGAGCACCAAACGACGAACAGGTTCCACTTCAGAGCATAGAGGCGCCTCGTAGAGGGGGCTCTAGCTGAAGCGATGGTATCTACCACAGCTTGTGGTAGGCCACCTAGAACCTCCGCGTCCCGTCCAGGGACCAGACATGGAGATTCCAGAGGTCTGGACGCGGGTGCCATAGAGTGCCCTGCCCCTGAGAAAACAGGTCCTTCCTCAGGGGGATCGGCCAGGGAGGGGCTGTTGCGAGGAGAGTGAGTTCTGGGAACTAGGTCCGGTTGGGCCAGTAGGGCGCAACTAACAAGACCTGCTCCTCGTCCTCCCTGACCTTGCACAGTGTCTGTGCGAGAAGGCTCACTGGGGGGAACGCATACTTGCGTAGGTTCCGGGGGCCAGCTGTGCGCCAGTGCATCTATGCCTAAGGTACTTCCGGTCAGGGAGTATTACCACTGGCAATGGGTCGAGTCCAGAGAAGCGAACAGGTCTACCTGTGCAACTCCGAAGTGGTCCCATATCAGCTGGACGCTCCGGGGGTGGAGTCGCCATTCGCCCGGAGGTGTCGACTGGCGAGAGAGCTCGTCGGCTGTCTGGTTCAGCGCACCTGGGATGTGAATGGCACGAAGTGACCTCACAAACTTCTGACTCCACAGGAGGAGATGGCGGGCGAGCCGGAGCATGTAACAGGAGCGTAGACCACCCTGACGGTTGATGTACGCAACGGCTGCAGTGCTGTCCGAACGGACCAGTACGTGCTTGCCCCGAAGCGGTTTCTTGAACCGGGCCAGGGCAAGACGTACCGCCAGTAACTCTAGGCAATTGATATGCCAACGCAGTTGGGGCCCCGTCCACAGACCCGAAGCTGCGTGCCCGTTGTACGTGGCCCCCCAGCCCGTGGATGAGGCATCCGTGAAGACCACAGCATGCCTCGACACCTGTTCTAGGGACACTCCGGCCCGGAGAAACGAGGGGTCTGACCACGGACCGAAGGTTTTGGCGACAGTAAGGAGTAACTAGGACCCGGTACTGACCGCTCTGCCACGCCCATCTCGGGACTCGGTCGTGCAACCAGCGTTGAAGCGGTCTCATATGAAGCAATCCGAGCGGCGTTACCGCGGCTGCAGATGCCATATGCCCCAGGAGCCTCTGAAATAATTTCAGTGGGACCGCTGTCCTGCCTTTGAACGTATTCAAGCAGTTCAACACTGACCGGACGCGCTCTGGAGTGAGGCGCGCTGTCCGGCTGACCGAATCCAGCTCCATACCGAGATAAGAGATCCTCTGCGCGGGGCAGAGTTTGCTCTTCTCCCGGTTGACCCGAAGTCCCAACAGGCTGAGGTGACTGAGCACCATGTCCCTGTGTTCGCACAACTGCTCCCGAGACTGGGCGAGCATGAGCCAGTCGTCGAGATAGTTGAGTAAGCGAATGCCGCGTTCTCTGAGCGGAACAATGGCTGCCTCGACGACCTTCGTGAAGACGCGAGGTGACAGGGACAGCCCGAAGGGCAAGACTTTGTACTGATATGCCCTCCCCTCGAACGCAAAGCGCAGGAACGGTCTGTGTCGAGGAAGGATAGAGACATGAAAGTACGCGTCCTTCAGGTCGATCGCTGCGAACCAATCTTGGGGACGGATGCATTGGAAAATGCGTTTCTGCGTTAACATTTTGAACGGAAGCTTGTGCAGGGCCCGATTCAGAATGCGCAGGTCCAAGATTGGCCTTAACCCACCCCCTTTCTTGGGTACAATGAAGTAGGGGCTGTAGAACCCCAATCTCATATCGGCAGGAGGAACCGGCTCGACCGCGCCCTTCGCCAGCAGGACATCGATCTCGGACCGCAAGACATGGGCATCGCTGCTCCGCACGGAGTTGAAGAGGATGCCCCTGTACTTGGGAGGCCGGCGTGCGAATTGAATCGCATAGCCGAGTCTGATGGTACGGATGAGCCAGCGAGACGGCCTGGGGAGACCTAGCCAGGCCCCCAGAGACCGAACTAGCGGGATCAACGGCACCACAGACGTACCCGGGGTGAGGCAGCGAGGTGGAGTATTCAGACCCGACTCGGGAGGCCCGGAGGCGGCCTGGAGTGTTGCCTGAATACTCCAGGTGAAGCAGAGAGTGGGTGAGAAGGCCCGGGAGCGTCCTCGGTGCCCAATCTGCTGCCCCCTGGCGAGGGGTGAGAGGGGAGGAAAGGAGTGGTAAGGCCCGGGGGCGTCGCACACTGCCAACCTGTCCCTCTCTGGGCTCAGGGAGGGAAGAACTGCTCTGAGAATGTGGGTACCGCTGGACTCCGGGGAGCCAGCGGCAGGACCGAAACCAAAAAAAAATATTCTCCCCCCGGTCCTCCTCCGGGGGAGGGAGGGGTGCGGACACCGTCTCCCCGAGCAATTCCTCTCTCGCTGGGCTGCCCGTTTCAGGGTCGCTTGCCCTTGTGCTTGCTAGCAGGCTCGCGGGACCCTGGACGGGTTGGGCACCTCCCTTGCGCCCGGCCACCTGCTGCCTGGGTGGAGGCGGACGCAGGGTGGCGCCCTCGGCGACAAGCAGATGGAGGTGCTGCGGCCGACGACTGGGTGTAGGCAGCAGCTGGTCGTCGGGGCAGGTTTTTTTTTTTTTTAATTATTATTATTTTTTTTATTTTTTATTTTTTTTTTTGCCACCTCCGTCTGCTTCTGGGCCACCAAGAACTGCTGGACGAAGTTCTCGTTGGCGTCGCCGAAGAGGCCAGCCTGACAGACAGGGGCGATGAGGAACCGAACTTCGTCGGGCTCACGCATATCTGCCAGGTTTAGCCCCAGCTTCCTGGACCACTAGTGTGGACATCGCCTGACCCAGGGAGCGTGCAGTGACTTTCGTCACTCCGGAGAGCGAGGTCCATCACCGCACGCAGTTCCTGCATAACCCCTGGGTCGGGACTACCCTCATGCATGCAGGACAGAGGGCAGTGAGAGAGGGAAAAACTTATACAGGTTATGGCCCTTTTGGTGTTCCATATTTTGACACCAAATAGTTCCATGCTGTTAAATTTTTCCAATGCACATCCGGGCAGCCACCCCGGAAAGCATTGCTGTCAACTCTGAATCTGATTCAGCATGAGCACACACCATTATAGTGGGAAACTCAGCATTATCATTTCCAGCGCATAATAGCCCTCTCTCCGATGCAGCAATTGACATCTGTCCTCCGCCAGAACGCCAAATGAAACGCTAGATCCCTTTTTTTTTTTTTTAAAAAGGACCAGCAATCCCATCTGTAAGCTACCAGCAGGCATGTGAGACAATGAGAGTGGCCGTCAGACTTGACGGCACACGGCGCGCTGAACAATCCAGCCCCTATGAAAGAGCAAGGTGAACAACGCGCCGACGTGGTCATGTTCTCCACCCACAAACAAAGTCTCAGCACGCTCGTGATGCGATAGAGGAGTGGGGGCCCGAAGAGATGTACTCGGCGGGGAAGCCCCACTGTAATCCTCAGGTCACCAGCGCTTATTAGCCAAAGTAATCCTTTTCTGGAGCCCCAGAAAAGAAACTAGATCGGGGAATAAGTGAAGGGACTCAACCCCGTTTGAGGTTTCATAGTCTCGACCGCGCATCAGAGCGCCGAGTGACGCGCTGGGTTGCCGTGACAACCCCCGCTATCAGCTGGCGCGAGACGGCACACGGCGCGCTGAACGCTCAGCCCTTAAGGCCAATTTATACTTCTGCGTCGAGTGCACCCAGAGGGTACGGCGTACCCTACGCATAGACGCGTTGGATACGCCGTACCCTACGCCGTAGCCTGACGCGCACCTCTCCAAAATGTAACAACGCGTCAATTCTACGCGGACCGCAAGCGCTGTGATTGGTCTGCCAGAACCCTTCCCTCAGGTCAATAAATAAATAAAAAATCTGCGATAGGAGTGTGTGTGTGTGTGTCCAGAAATTGGATGATAGTTCCTTACGTCTGCTATAACACACTATTTTGCAGTCGATTCTTTATGGTAGTAAATAAATACATAGATCCGCTGAATATAGTTTATTTATTTTCTCATTAAAACCAAAGATGTTAATCAGTAATTGTATATCAAGAACAGGGACACATTAGGGTATATTTCGTGAATGAAGTCTCCGCAACAACAATCGCTTGCTGAGCCACCGCTGCTGAAAACAGCGGCCACGAGCTCCGCATGGTTTCACAAATGCATTCCAGCGCCAGATCGCCTTATTTAACTTTACTAATCAACTAGAGATGCTTAATTTGTATTAGATACAACAACTCAAGCTGCAAGAAAAGCCGCTCTCTCACTGCTGCTGATATTCCGACATGAATGTACAGATTTTCTACACATCAAGCTGCTTCTTCTTCGGCTGTTGTCTTGATTACACCAACATGCCCGAGGACACTGCCTTCTAGTGTCTGCATGTGGAATTGCACATTGACGCAGACAACAGCGCAGAAGTATAAATGCTCACGACGGCGTCGGCTACGCGCGTAGCCTACGGCGTACACTCGACGCAGAAGTATAAATGGGCCTTTACGAGAAAGGTGAGACGAACAACGCGCCGACGTGACCACGCCCTCCTGAGAGAGCATGAATCACCCACGAAAGCAATCTCACATGTTTATATGTGAGAGAGATCGTGGCCGTCAAATGAGGACAGGAAACAACCGCATCCAGAAACACACGGTTTGAATGGCATCTTGAAAAAGACGCAGGGTCAAACCGTGTTGCTCTTTTAGTGACAGAGAGAAGAGAAAACCGCTCCGAACGTGCCGAGGCACACAGGGGAATAGCCGCGGCTTACAGCGGTTTAAAGGTGCAAGCCCGCTGTAAGCACTCAGAGGGAAACGCCCAGCGAACCAACAGTTTCACTTCTGGTCGCGACCACCGCTGTATCGCACCGTCACACCGACACAGGAACAGGTAGGCTGATCTTCTCTTGTAATGTCTTGAAACTCGTTCGTAGAACACACTCTTCGCAGGAAGCATGAAAGCTCGGCTCCGAAGTTGAAAGCAATATGCGGTACTTCCACTTCCGTATTTATACCCGCAATGCGGGGCGGCGCGTGGAATGCGTGCACCGCATGCCAATGTCCATTGGCTCGTTTTTAATACACTCGAAGTAGATTGGTCTCTGAAACAGATCCCAATTCGTCGGTCAGTTCCGACGTACGTCGAACGTGACCGACTGAAAGGGAACAGAGAATTTTCCGGTCAGAAATGACCTAAGAGCACCAGAGGGTTAAATTATTTTGGGAAGGCTTTCCACAAGGTTTAGGAGTGTGTTTATGGGAATTTTTGACCATTCTTCTAGAAGCGCATTTGTGAGGTCAGGCGTGGTACTGATGTTGGACAAGAAGGCCTGGCTTTCTTCTTTCAGATGAACACAATCTGAGTTTTATTAATAAATATCCTGATGCTTCCAAGCTTTATAATGGCTGTGATGGAGTCCATTGACCTTGAAGCTCAAAAAAGCACATCCATCCATAATAAACATACTCCACACAGCTCCAGTGGGTTAATAAAGGCCTTCTGAAGCTAATTGATAGGGTTTTGTAAGAAAAATATCCATATTTAAAACTTTACAAAGTAAAATAGCTTCTACCAGGACTAATGTGACCTGCTTGATTTATTTGTTTGGTGAGTGTCATTGGCCCTCATTTATCAAAAGTGCGTACACCAAATTTCCAGCGTACACCTGGCGTACACCCAAAACCACAGTGACTTTGAGATTTATCAATATGGACGTTGGCGTACGGCACGCTCAAATCCTACGCCAGCTCAGGAGGTGGTGTACGCACGTTTTGAGTTAGTGCGAAAATGCGCAGAAAAACAATTCCTAACAACACAAAACGCACTGACAAAGATATGCTATATTATGACCCACTGTGAAAAAACAACAACAACTAAAGCCCTATTCGCACTGGATAAGTAGGCTATTATCTGGGGACCTCGTGTGATTTAGAAATTACTCCCCCACATCTGAATTTTGCGTGGCGCATTCGCACGGGAGCCTAAGCTGTGATTTGACTCGAATTTACTGACTTATCTCCCGGATATGATGTAAAGACTTGAACATTTTTTTTCGTTATAGATATAGCTGTATGAAATTATAAACAGTCGTAGCCTATCGATATCATTTTGATTGTTTTATAGTAATAAAAATAATTTCATTCAGTTAGAGAACAGACGCAATTAAAAACGTAACTGAGCAATATAATAACAATATAGCCTACGACGGAAGATTCAGTTTCAAAGCTAAATGTAAAAGTGCCCATTTAAGCGAGTTGTCATTGTACTGTTCTGTTTTTGTGTTTTTCATTAAGAATAATATTAAACACACCATCAAGCAATTTACTCCCAAATTGGTGCTCATTCTAAAGTGAAAGTATAATCCGCGCGGCCGCACGGAATTCATAACGGTGTGCATTATATGCAGCCTTGCTCCATTCTTTGTGAAAGTTAAAGATAGAAATGCGCACAGGACACAAAAACCTTGCAAAAATTATATACGATCCGCCTAATCCCGGCCAAATCACAGATATGCCGATTCACACGGGACTAATGTTATCACAGGACCTCGGTGTTTGGCGAAATATGGTAGGTAATTTGCGGGGGAATTTTTACTTTACATATTATAGACATTGCCGATTCGCACGGGAGTAAGATCACAGACATTCTCTGCAATTACTACAAATCACCAGAGGTCCCCACATAATAGGCTACTAATCCCGTGCGAATAGGGATATAGTAGGCTAATTATAAACTATAAAAAAAAGTTGGTGCAACATGGACTTCAATGTTTAATTTGTGTGACGTCACACAAATTAAACATTTGATACCAAAGCATTTGATTTGTAGGCATATGTATTCCTCCAGTTGCGAGCCAGCTGCGCACGGACTGGGACTGAAAATAATTCAGACTGAAAAAATAATAAAAATGACATTCTTCTTCTTTTAAATAATATTAAAATAAATAATAATAATGACATTTTTCTTCTAAATAACAATAAGCGTCATTAATAATACAAATCATAATAATAATAAGAAGAAGAATCTTACAAATTGTCATGCAATTATTAATGTGAATGAATGGTATCATCACTATTGTACACCCCAATACATGTGACGTGATACGAAATTAAATGCTAATTATTTCAAAACACGTGCTAATTTCTCTGTAATTTCTCATCCAAACAGCTATTTAAACTGGAGTTCCACCGTACACCTTTTTGTGGGCGCCTTTAATCCCACTCTTTAAACTCCCAAATGAAACAATTTCGGTTTTTTTCCACTTCCCTGGTGATGGTCTCGATCTCCACGTCAGAGAAGTTTCGCTTCTTTGCCGTCTTCCGAGTGTCCATGGCGTAAAATGAGGGCGTGGGGGAGGCAGAGACTTGAATATATAGGGGCGTGTTATTCTAATGACGATCGTTTTCAGCCGCGGCATTTATCAAGGGCAGGTTTTGCGTACACCTGGATTTCAGAGGTGCGCACAGCTTCATAAATCAGCCGGTGAGAGGAGTGTAAGCATAATCTTACGCCAACATATACGTCCGTTTCTACGCAAGATTGATAAATGAGGGCCAATATGTGTATTTATTATGGCAATGGCGAGCACAAGTCTAGCCTTTAGCATCGCGTATACATAATATTCCTGCCTCATTGCTGGTGTCTGAAATTGAGTTTTGAGCTGAAAGTTTTAAAAGTCTTAAATGTTTTTATACGGGGCTGTTGAATGCTTGAATCTGATTGGTTGATGAACGTTCTAAAGTGTGCAGTTATTTTCAGGCACAGCAAAAGTAGTTCATGGCAGGTCTTGACCGCATTGCAGTTCCATATCACTACGCCAAATGATTTCAGTTATTTCAAATGTCTTTACAGCCTACAACAGCAAAAGAACCAAAATCCAGAATGGCCCTCGTTTATCAATCTTGCGTAGAAACGGACGTATATGTTGGCGTAAGATTATGCTTACACTCCTCTCACCGCCTGATTTATGAAGCTGTGCGCACCTCTGAAATCCAGGTGTTATAATGATAATGACATAAATAATAAATAATTACTAATCCAAATAATTAGTAATTCCTTCTTGATTTGGTAATACTTGAGTCATTACTAATGGGTTGCTATGACCTTCACTTTAGAATTAAGTATATATTATGCATTATTCATGTTAATTATGAATCTGTATATAGTAGTTCTTAGGAGTCCTGTGTGACAAAAATAGTAGTTATGCATTAACTAGTGAACTACCACATTAAACTGAGCACTATTACTTACTAATTTGTTAGAGTTCTTGTTAGGTAGTAGTTACTAGAATGTTAATAGTGCATTTCTCATTTATTCCGGTGTAGTTATTCAATAATGACAGACCAGTATTCTAAAATTGTTACCAGGATTTCTTTTGAAAAACAAAAAAATAAAACAGACAACAAATGCATGCAAATAAGGTTTAATATCACATCACTTTGACACAGGTTGCGTCTCAATCAGCTCCCTATGTTCAGTAGTCAGGGCACTGATCAGGGAGTCAGCACATTGACGTATGTCCTGATCAGTGCCCATGTCCTGATCAGTGCCCTGACTACTGAACTAGGGAGCTGATTGAGACGCACCCACAGTCTATTTACTTGTAACAGAACATGGTAATATAGTTAAAAGCCCTTTGATTAATACAAATATTTAATCAAAAAGGGCATTAATCCATAACTTATGAAACATTGTTTAAAGTCAAACTAATAAAATAACAAAAGACAAGAAATGAATAAATAAATAAAATAAAACCAATTAAAAACAAGTACCAGCAATATAATAGTCTTTCCTATGCTTCTGTGTTTCCTCTTTCCTCCGTCCTGGGACCTGGAAAACATTCAAAATTAGACATATTGAAGAACATCTAAATTTTCTAATTGCACCATGAGGAGACGAGGAACGAGTGAGGAAGCTTCCAGGGTAGCTATGTGTGAGGATGCACAGGTGTAGCTATCCTATGTGGAAGTCTTTCTTCAAAAACCTGATGCACATATTCATGTCACAATAATGTTAATTTATGATTACCTTTGGTTTAAATAAACTATAAATCTCACATATTTTAACAGGGCATCTTGCTTGGTTTATATTACATATTTCTTAAATAATCAAACTTTAAAAACATAAGGGCAGATCCCTTGAGAGTTTTTCCTTGATGTCTTCTGCCCTGGCAGCCTTGTCTGTGTTGTCTTTGTTTCATGTTGCTATGTTTGTGTGGTGTGTCAGCACATGGCTTTGTCTTTGTTTGTGTTTGCCATGTGCTCTTCTTGTCCAGCCTCTCTGTTTCCTGTTACCATGCCCCCTTGTTTAGTCCTTGTTTGCTTAATTGTGTTCACCTGATCCTCATGTGCTGATCCCTTTATATTGAGCTCCTTTCTCTCTTGTCTTTGCTGGTTTGTTGTATGTATTCAGTGTGTGCATGTGTTTCTTGCATATCTTGTCAAGTCAGTTCTAGATTTAGGGTTTCTGTAGTTATGGGCAGACCGAGCAGTGTTGCCAACTCTTGCGAGACAAATAAGCAGCCGCAGCTTCAAAAACAAGCCCAAAACAAGCCCAATATTATTATATTATTTATTATCATCAATTAGTGATTTTTTTATCAATAAATGGGCCTGCAACATGTTACACTGAAACCTTTCGGAGTTTGAAAAGCAAAAACAGATGTGAAAACAGATCATCAAATTGCAATAAAGGGCACACAATATCCTCCGATCAGCTGTGAACAGAAGAGGTTTGGAGATGGAAAAAGAGAAAAAGTGACGTGAAGGCCAATTATGGTAACCCATAGTCGGAGTTAGTGCACACATATTATGGGCAGTAAGTAGTGAACACACACTGCAAACCTTGTAAAAGATAAGCCCTACATCTCAATGTGCACACTATCTGCCCTAAATAGTATTGAAAATTACTAATATCACATACTATTTATTACGATACAATTAGTAGCCTATGCACACTGGGACACAGGCAAGCAAGGGAGCGCTGCAATATAGCCACATATTTATAATAAAATAAATTCAAACCATACCTACTGTTATTATTAGTATACTTGTTTTTTTTAATAATAGCCTGTAATTTTAAATACATTACACATTTTTTTTTAAATTAAATTAGGTTCCTCTCCTCCCTGTTTCCTCTCCATTTCTGTACATCTCTGCTGGTGGCATGGTTTGTAAAACTGTATACGTCTATTTAAGTCTAATAACTATCATTACGTGCATTTATAACGTCACATGCCTGCACGTTGAACGCAATTTTTCTTCAATGAAGGGGAGAAGGAGGCGGGATATAAAAGGACGGATTATTACAGCACTTGTATCATTGCACTGAATGGTGAGAAGACAGTGTCAGTCAATGTATTGGACAAAACAGCGACCATAAATGTAAAGAATCGAAGTTGCTTATTATATTTTCCTAACAAGCAACCACATTTTTTAAAATAAGCCCAAAAAACCGCAACCCGCGACTCGTGATTTTTTAACGCGACTTGCCAAAAAAAGAAGCCCAAAGTCGCGTGTTATACGCGGACTTGGCAACTATGAAACCAAGGCTTCGTGAAGCACTGAAACAGTTGAAGCAAATGTGCCATATTGTTTCGAAGCTTCGAATCAATCCAACACCCGTCTCTACGGCGACATCTAGTGGTCACTTGTATGTATTGATCTGAAATACCTTGACAATGATCCATGTAAAAAAAAAAAAAAAAAAGTTTTTAACATGTCTTGTGGTCGTGAAAAATGAACATTAATAAAATAAATAAAGCCAGAATGTGTCACATTTGTTGCATAACATTTTTATTCAAAAATATGATTTGCTCTGCTGTTGAAGGAGTTAGCTGACTTCTTTTTTTACATATAATTTCTCCAGCCTTTGAAAAATCCTCTAACATGGGACACTTGTTGTCCTCTGCACCCTCCAAAATGCCAGGATGAGTGCTTCTCAAATGGTGCATGAAGGCTAGCTGCCTATCACAATACACACATCTCACTTTTTTTGGTGTTTCCAAATGGAAATGAACCCACACCACAGATGTACGGCATCTCTTGTAATGGACAATAACAAAGGTAACTTCCTGATTAAAGGTAGGGTAGGTAAGAATGATCTAAAACACTTTTGCCCAAATTTGTTTAAACTTTATTTATATGTCAATACATAATTAAAATTTAAGTACTCTGAAAAAGAGAGTATAAAAATCGAGTGACTCTAGACTTTTTAATCTGCAATAAACACAGCTCATTATTTTCGTTCGGGCCAAAACAAGTGATTGGCTTGGGCGACTGTCACTCTCTCTCGCTACCATGGCTACCACCGCTTTTGCTACAGGATCTGCCCACATGCGCGCGCCCCAGTGTTGCCAAGTCGGGCTGTTTTTCATGTCCGCGGGTTGAAGCGACCCCAATTATGTGATATTTTGCCCCGGGATTTGCGAATTGTAGCAGGCAGTCCTTCCAAAAAGACACATATTTTACCCCCCAAACGCGGAGAAACACGATTGGGCTTGTTTTGGGCTAGTTTTGAGTAGCAATTGGGCGGATTTTGTTGTGAAAACCTGGCAACCCTGGCGCACCCATTTGATTTGAGTTCAAGAGGCTGTATTTCTGCTGGACAGGTAATATTTCATTTTGATTATACATTTTTTTGGTTTATGTTTTCATGAAGCATGTCTCACTAGCACACGTAGCTGCCTAATATAGCTAACATAACATTACTTAGCATAAAGTTACAATGTTATAGCCTACACTTAGCGAACCATTAGTAGAGATGATAAATATCAATACGCTTAGCTCAAGTTGATCGCTGTCGTGTTGAATTTCGCAAAATGTAACTTTAGATAACAAAATGCATGTGTAAAAGCTAGTACACCGCATCCAGGAACTTTTTTTAGAACTAAGTTAGCTTTAGCTACTACCCTCTGTCTAAACTCTTTTACCATGTTCACTGGGAACTTTACCTGCACGTTTATTTCCGCCCTTGGTTTGTTTTTATATACTCTACCAATGTTTATGTTGATGTTTTTATCTTGTATCTGTGTGTGTCGTAGACGTGTTGTGTGTGTATTTTAAACTTTACCAGTATCGTTATTCAAGCTTGATAGTGAGTACTAAAATACATCTTATTTGTTTATATTCATAATGATAAAGCTAGATTTTTTTTTACATGTGATTCTGACATGATGTTACTACATGCACTTCTTCTCCGCTCGCCTCAAATAATGCGGTAAATAATGCGGTAAATAATGCGTCTTTCAGCTGAGCTGATCGTGGTCGGCTTAGCGCGTTCATGTGTTTTGGGGGCGTTGCTTTGGAAAGAGCCCAGAAGGGAGAAGGTGGAGTGAATGGAAATAATGAGCTGTCTTTAAAACAGTCGTGAGAGGTCTACAGACACTCAATTTTTATACTTTCTTTTTCTGAGTACTTACATTTTAATTATGTATTGATATATAAAGAAAGTTTAAACAAATTTGGAAAAAAAGTTTTTTAACCAAATCCTACCTACCCTACACAAATGCAAGTTCTTAAAGGTGAAACCAAGATTTTATTAATTTCATAATGAGTTTAACTCTTATACATAAGCCCTCAAAGTTATGAAAATGCAATCTTTTTTCCATTATAGAAGAATATGATCTTCAAACAAAACCCTAGCGCCTTTAATGTTTTTTGTTTCTTTTATTATGATTTGGCTGATATATTTTTCTACTGTACTTTCAAGCACCTGATCTGTATTTTGTAATACAAAAATGTTCTGTTATTGCCATGCTGTTTGTAAATGATTATTTGTTCAGCAATAAAAAAAATGTACAGCATCTCTTATGTGGAGCCTCCATTTTTATCTATTCTATTAATATATCTATCTATATATCACCAATTAATCTATATAATTCTATATCTCTCACTTATGCTGTGCTATCTGTCACTATCTAACATATGAATGTGTCACTATATCTATCCTATCTGTCACTGTCTATACCTATCAGTCAATATATCTAATTTAAATCTAGCCTAAATATAGCCTATCTAACCAAAGCGCACTATAAATCTCACTTATATCACAAAATCACTGCGATCACAAAATCTCTCTCCTCTTACAAAAACCCACGAGGTGAAGATGGATTTACTTCACTTTTAAACTTTGTGGGGAATTAGGTTTATACATATGTGTGACTGTGTGGTTTGTTCCCGCCCCCTTTAATCAATGCAGTTTCGGCAGGCACCACCTGATGAAACACTTCGAAGCCATAGTCACGTGACATCAGGGCTCCAGACTAACTTTTTTCACTAGGAGCACAGTGGCCCCCAACTGAAAATTTTAGGGGCACAACCAGAAATTTTAGGGGCGCACACCGTAAATCAACATGCTAACCAAATCTACTAATTTCCACTGTATTACTAATAGGGATCTGTATCGTTAAGGTTTTAATGGCATTACTACTCTTACCGATACTGCTTATCGATCCGGTACTTTAACAGTATTCTTACCGGTTCTTTTTATTATACTTTTTTTTTTTTTTTTTTTTATAAAAAAAAAACATAATTAAGAACATAATTAACATGGCTTTATAATCTGAAAAGTAAAATATCTATAGCAAAAGAAACCGCAAAGTTTGAACAAAATATAAAACATCTATTTGTAAATGGACCAGTGTGCAGGCATTCGGAAGGTCTGCTAACATTAATATTACAGTAAAGAACAAACCTGCAAAGAAATCTAATACAGTAATGAAATGTAAAATAACACTGCATAGTTTTCACTGTATAAATTGATAGATTAATGCTTATAAAAGCTAAAGTTATTAATTCAAGAGATGTGAATATTTTCTATTTGCCTTTTGTTCGATTCGAATTAATGGCTCAATCGTCAGCAGGTTTATTAGACGCTGCCCCTTTAAGACCGATCGAATGTAGAACTAATAATATCATATTCTCCTTTTTCTCCAAACTATTTATGCCCATTTAAGATATAAACTGTTAAAATAACTACTCTCCAATCCGGTCATTTTGACACCGGCTATTTGTTGTTTATTTGATGGTTTAGACGCGCACACGAAGCCTAAAATATTAATGCTGCCTTCACGTGCTATCGGAAATTTCCTAATTCCCACTTTAGAAGTCGTGATTACGAGCTTGTTGCATTCAAGTGCTTTGATGTCGGAGTGAACAGGAATCATGGTGGACACCAGGTTATTCTTGCCTATTTATTGGGAAAATCTTATTAAAACCATCATCATTTGTAGTCTCCATGCACCGACCACCATAAACATTCCACATAGTCCGCTTTCTGCTGATTCTGTAATTTCAGTCAAATGCAGGCTATTTTCGCTGTGTACCAAACATACAATACACTTCATATGATTACTCACATGTAAATATGTACTACGTTAATGTCAAGACAAGACGACCAAGCTGTTTTGGTCCTGCACTGGACACAGCAGTCCAGTTCTCCCTGCCACCATGTTTAAAGCTTATGACACGCCCATCTCGGGAATTGGGGTATCAAAGTTATTTCCGAACTTCCCAGTGGTAAACACGACATCAGAGGGCGTTTATGTGCAATTTTTACCTAGGAAACTCGTATTTACGATAATTCCGATAGCACGTGAAGGCAGCATAAGTGCAAGTCGGTCCATTTCGCAGCACACACACATAAGCCGCCTTGAAGTTGGAAACAGCGTCTCTTGCGCGGATTATTGTGCATTTAATAGCTCTTTATTATCAAACACATCCCGCAGTTTAGCAACAGTAGAGACTGCAGTTTACAACAATCACTGAATCTGACGTTTAGTTTAGGTTTAACAAGAAATGACAGCGCAAGGCTGTGAAGGGAAGGATGTCGCGCTCGACTGAACACGGCTATAGGAATAGTTTTACCTCATTCCATCTTTTTATAATTATTGGAAGCCAAAATCGAAAATAAAATTAGATTAATATCACACCACATCCCTAAAGTTTAAGCAGACTAAACTTTTGTTTAGTTCTTGGCCATCGTCACTCATTAAAGCTGACTGTGGTGTTGTGTTCGCTGTAGCTCCACGTGACATAGCTCGTTCGCTTTCTCTCTCTTCTGGATTGCGAATGGCAAATGCATCACGGACAAATGGTTTAATATTCTCTCATATAGAAACGGCTGGCAAAGATAGAATTTGCCAGACATAACGTCTATCAATAATAATTAGTAGGCCTAAGTGTATTTTCTTAATTTCTCCAGTACCGACAGCAGGCAAATTTACTGGTCGCACATGTGCGACTGGATGTAAAATTCAGTCGCACACTCACAAATTTTAGTCGCAAAATGCGACTATTTGGTCGCACTCTGGAGCCCTGGACATGGGTGTTTCGAATCACAGTTCGGAGCAGTGTTTCGAAACATCTGCGCTTCGGGATCCGGGCAAAGCGCTGAAACGTCAGTTTCGCGTCAGCCATCCCTAGGTTTCTGTCAGTTCTAGCTTTGAATTTATTTATTTGCAGTAATACTACAGGTATTTCTCTAAACTCTCTATAGCTTGCTCTTTTGAATAGGTTTTCCATTCATCAGGAATCCTACCACAACCCTCGAATGTCTTATTATAATACACTTCTAAATCATTCTGGAATCGACATACAAACCACTTCCAGTATGGCAACTCTGAGAGATCAGGTGTGATAGACCAGTTTTCATACCGAGGACCTGCTGTTCTATACTCCTTCCATAAAACGGTCTCATCTTTTCGGCTATCTGGATAAAAATGTTTGTCACTTGCCACTGAGGATGTACAGAATGACAAGCAAAGATTGTCTGTACATCTGTAAATCATCCCTCTCATCCCACAGTTACGATGGAAGGGAGCAATGTGATCTCCATGATGGTCCTCCATTGTGTTAACACAGACAACTTTACAGAAGGGGCACTGAACCCAGCAGCACTGGCAGAAATGTTCAATCAAAATCTCATCTGGTGGTTCCCTGAACATTTCTATCTTGATATCAGAGGGTTTCTCCAAACACATGTTTAACTGTTCTGTAATTGGTTTAAGTTCTTTCTTTACAACCCCCTCCAGAAGTTCAAAGTCAGTGATGTCCTGACAGCAGTTACCGGTGAGATGTTCTTTACTGTATTCAAGCTCATCTTTCAGACAGTCTGAGAATATATCCAGCCACATATTGGCATCTCCGCTTTTATTCAAGACTTCAGTTGTTGCCGTTTCAGCAGCTGTAATGACATATTGCTCCTTGTGTCTAATGTTCCCTTTAATCATTGTAAGAGCTGATGAGTTACCCTCTGTTATGTATGCTCTTACTTCAGCTTTGATAAAATCTTCAAACTGGTGCCTGGGATAATGAATGTATTCAATAAACTTATGAAAGTCCTCTTCCTCTGCTAGTGCTTTCAAAATGTGTTTCTCCAGGTTTGACCTGTTGCCTTTGAATGCTGGAATATTTGTCCGCATCTCTCCTGCTAGATCATTTGCAGTCTTGTTGTAGACACTCTGGAGAATGGGGTTTTTCAACTCACTACAAATCAAGGCTCCAAAAACTGCAGCAGATGTTGCTCCTTTGCAGAATCCTTGGAACACGCTGTAATATTCTGGTTTCTTCTTCTCTAAATAAATCATGGGATTATTAGACTTTCTGAACTCCTGATGGAGATCTGCAAACTTCTCACCTGCCCACTTACATGCTAAGATTGTCAAATCCACTGTGAACTCTTTCTTGAACTCATATTGTGCTTTGTGGCACTTGTGGGTTCCTACATTTGTTTTTACAAATTGTGCAATTTCTTGAATGTAGCTTATGTTGTAGCCCATCTTTGCCACTGATTTTGACTTCACCTGGTTCTCAGTTTCACGACAAATACTGCACACCAATTGTTTTATTGACTCTTGCTCTTCTGGTGGAAGGACAAAAGAAGGTTGAAAAATTGTATTCCACATTCTTCTGACGGGATTTACATATGTAGTGAAATCAGTCATTTGGTTTATGTTTTTATATTTATTCAGTCTGTCACGTACAAGTGCTTCTTCATGAATTTCAGATATGATTGTAATGATGTCATTTTCTATGGTAATGTCTTCGAGAGGTTGAACAACACCTGCCAACTGAGAGACCCACATTTCCCACACTTTATCAAATTGTGCCTTCAGCTCATTCTCATCAAGACCTTTTTGTTTGAGCTTGAACGCAAGCTCTTTGCTTTTCTCAAGGAGTTTTCGCTCATGCAGAGTTTTCTCTCCATCCAGTTTAGCGAGAGCTTTCCTTTGATTAATAATGTTCTCTAGCTTTCTTTTTGCATCCCTCACAAGCTCCCCATGAAGATGTTTGATTTTCTCTTGAAATTTCGATCTCCACTGAATCAACATCTCTTTTTCTTTGTGTTCTTCAAAGTAAAGCTTCATGGACTTTTTCACCTCTCCATTGGTCTTTGCCATCTCTGTTTCCAAGTCTCTACTCTCAACTTTATGCAGTTGCCTGTTGTTGATTCTGTTGTGCAATTTATCTTCAATCACCAGCATGGCACTTCTGAGACTCCAGGTCCATTTAGCATATTCCTCCTCCAATTTTCTGTATGTGGCAATCTCCAAAGTATTCCTGAAGCTGAAAACAAAGTTTTCATTTAGAAGAGCATTCCAGAGGTCGCCAATACGAGTCTTGAATTGTGCCAGAGTGACACCCTTACTTTTTGAGGCATGCGAGAGAATAGTGTTCTTAAGCTCCTGCACATTTTCACTGTAACCTGGATTGGGTGGAGCCATTGGTGGGCTGCCTTCCCAGAGCTGGGCAAAGTACCTCACATCAGTCTTTATATCAAATCCAATGACGTCACTGAAACACTCTGCACCACAGACTTCCTCTTTAGCAGCTAATTGAGTCATTTCATCTAGTTTCTCCTGTAAGCGCCTTTTCCCTACCATGTTCTTCTCTCCTGCTGTGATGTCTCCAACGTTCTGATGCACAAACATGCAGCTGGGATTCAGTCGTACCTTCTTCATTCTCAGGAAGGCCTGAACAACAATCTGAAGGATGTCCTGCATCTCAGCTGGATTCTCACCAAAGATGTTGATCAGAGTCATGTTTCCAAGACCGACTACAAATGTTGCCATTTCATTATCATGATGTCTTGTTGACCTGCCAGCCAACTCCAGAGCATGAAGTCCTTCAGTATCGACAACAATAATGTAGTCAAAGTTTAAATGGGTTTTCAGTTCTTCAGACACCTTGATCAGCTGCATGAAAGCTCCTCTGGTGCATCTACCAGCACTGACCGCAAACTGCAGTCCAAACATGGCATTCAGCATGGTGGATTTCCCAGTGCTCTGAATACCCAAAACTGACAACACAAAGACTTTCTGGTCTCGTAGCATTTTGATAAGTTCATCTAGAACCGCTTGAACCCAAATCAGAGGAACGTGAGCTGCATCCCCATCCATTAGCTCTATTGGATATCCAGAGATCATGAGCTCTGCAGCAAACCTCGGGAGACACCTGACATCTAGATTACTTCCAGAACCTTCATTCTTCACAGTTACATCTGATTCATATATCTGACCAATCTCTCTTAGTATGTGCTCCAAGCCAAATGTTGCTGCATTTATTTTTTCAGACAGCTTCTCTAGTTGTGACTGTTCTGCTGTCAGTTGCTCAGATTTATCATGTTTTTTTTTCAAATACAGTACTTTTGACCATTTTTCATCATATTTATGATGAAGTATGGATAGGTCTTCTGAAGTATACTCATCCAGGAGTATCCCAAGCCATTTGAGGAAATACATCTTCTCGTTAGGATTTCTGGAGTTGAGTTTTCCAATAAACATCCTCATAAACATACTGAGGTCAGATGCTTCCTGCTTCTCTCTGATTTTGTGCATTTCTGTTTGTTTTTGGCTATTATGCATTTCAATGTTGTTCCCTTGAGGTCGATGTAGTTCTTTGTTCTTGAGACACCAGTCGTGCCACAGTTTTCCCTGACAAGGCAGAAATGTTTCTTTGATTTCTGTCATTTCCTTTGTCTTAAGTAGTTTCATCATCGTCTCTGCTGCCTCTTTTCCTCTCCTGCATTTATCATTATTCTCATCAACTTTGATTCCTGAATGCTCGCCCATATTCTCAAGTTTGAAAACTGGCAGTGATTTAGAGAGGCACTCATTGATGGTTCTTCTAAGTTCCTCTGATATATCTGATCTATTTCTTTCTTTCAAGCCAATTGTATATTTACCTTCCTTTATCTTGGAAACATCTGAGTCATCTTCAGTCAGAAGGCAAATGAGAGGCTTTGCACTGTTGTAGAACTCTTCCACTTTTTCCATACTTTTGTCACTCCTATCAAGATTTGGCAAAAGCACTACATTTATTGAGGACTTTTCAGTCAGAATATTTAGCTGTTTCTTATTAGCGTGTGCATCACCATGAAGATTACAGAAGGCAACACAGTCTGTAAATTTATCAGTTTTCTCTCCTGAAGGGCAGTACCAGGCGATCTCAACCACTCCATCCATCAGCAGGCGGGATTTGCTGCTTCCACGGCAGTGTCTGTGAAAGAAAGTGTCATGCCGTTCATTGATCAGGTTGTTCATTAATTGAGATTTGGATGTAGAAACTGCTGAAAATCTGAAAAGGGCAACCATAGGTGTTTCAGCCTGGTAAATCGCTTGGTTCTTGCTGTTTCTTTCATGTAATTTCCAGCTCTTCTTGATTTGCCGGAAAGTCCACAGGGGAAATTCAATCTCATGGGTGAATGGATTAGGTACAAGCAACGGAAGAGCAAACTGACACTGTGAGAGTTTTGTTACTATGAGCTGACGAAGGAAATTATCTGCACAGAGAAACACTGCCATCTGAATGTCCATTGGGTGAATGGGCTGCCTTCCACTCACTTCATCAATAGGTCCATGCCTCTTGAAAATTTTCTCAAATGCGTGGCCCTCTCCTGTATCTAAACCTGTTTTCCTTTTTGTATTTAGCACCTCACTCGGTTCTTCTTTGATTTGAATGTATCTTGCTCTGTAGTCCATCATAATGAGTCTTTGTATGAAGATTTGCACCAAGTTCTTCTCCTCACAAGGTTCATGCTGCTGCAATGACAGTGATGTTACCTGTAGAAAGTTGTTTGATTTCAATGTACCCCTGAGATTTAGTCTATCAAAGAGCTGTTCAATGTTTTTCTGTTTAATGTTGTCTTTGACTTCACATTGGTCTGGCTCTTGTCCCCCTCCCCCAGACTCATTGTCTTCATTCTGCTAAATTAAAGTACATTTATTATTATTAATATTATTATTATTATGTCTGATTTTGCGATCCATGATGTGTATATTCAAGTATGTAATAAAATGATCACCTTATTATCATCATCTTCCATTTGAAAATCGTTGCCTAAAATGAAGCCTAAAACAAGGGAAGAAACAAAAGATTTTAGCAAAATAAAATGTATATAAAACATACCAATTGTCTTTACTAAGCCGAAGTTTAAATACAACACAAACTGGTAAAACTAGTCAACTTGAAGGATAACTAAGCCACATTTTTAGAAACTAGGGCCAGATCTACTAAACAGGGCAAATTAGCATGAGAGCGCAATTTCATAAAGGCACAGATGGGAGTGGACAGTTCTGCATGTAATCTACTGATGCAAATGAATGAACACAGACTCAGCTGGATCATTTCCATAATGACCAACGCAATCTACCAGTTAGCGTCTGGTGTAAGACGTGCTTTTTTTGTGGCAGTAAATAATGGCGGAAACACCATGTCACGGTATGTCTTGGTTTTGTTTCATGTTCATGTTTTCTGTTTAATTAGTCATGTTTCCTGGTTTTATCATGTGCTCCATTGTCATGTGATTCCCTTGTCCTCATATAGGCTTGTTCAACTTCACCCAGCGATGCGCAGACCGATCGGCGGCTGACTTGAAGCAGCATATGCCGGTTAGAAATTTTGTCCGACTTGAGGCAGTGCCGACGCCACGTGACCGTGACGTATGTCAACAAAGTGCCGCAAGAGTGATTCGAGAGCAGCCGGCTAATACAGCCGGTGCAGCTTCTCCAGAGCAGCTGCACGGACTGTGATGACGACACAGCTGTTCCACGATTGGCCAGATTCACCGCATGACAGCGATCACTTGTGTTTCGTGTTTATTCTAAAACCTTCAGCTCCACTAATGCGCACAAATCTGTTTTTTATAATAGTAAAACCTCCTTTCATGTAGTCGCAATGTTATATTGTCATGTTTATCAAAATAAAACTGATAAAAAAACGTAGACCCCACTTCATTGATAGTGTAGGCTTATATGTTAAACTTTATTCTACAAACACACGCTGTAATAAGCAGTGCATAAAGTATTACATGACAATAATGTCTCTGAAACATCTGTGTATTGCCAAATATTGCATTTATTTCACTTCAGCTGATAAAGTATGCAAACACAGCGCAAGCGTCACTACGGGATGCAGAAAGTGTCCGACTTCTCTCGCCGCCGGCTACTCTCGCCGATTGGTTGAATCCAGAAGCAGCCGATGTCGAACGCACCTAATGGCTTGTAAGGCAGTGTTTGTGCATGAAGGCACCTCACGAAACTAATTTCGGACAGACTTCTTAGGCAGTGTAACCATTTAATGATCTACAGCAAAATAGAGAGAGCTTTGGTGAGAAGTAAACAAATATTTAACTACTACATAAGTAATTTCTCGACAGGACAGGAAGACAGGAAGTGAAGCTAACATTAGATTCGGACGTGCCTTGGTGCCTTCCTGCCTTGAAATGTGTCCTCTGAAGGCAGCATTTTCCAGGTTTCGGACGCAGCCCACATCTCCATTTGCAGCTCCTCCCTGCCTGCATGTGGCTATTCTCACTGATCGGTTGCATCCAGCCGCAGCCGATGTCGAACACACCTATTGGTTCTTTGTCTTGATTGTTCACAGGTGTGTCTTGTTTAATCATTCATTAGTGTATTTAAGCCCTCATGTTTGCCGTGTTCCCTTGTCGAGTATTGTTTCCTGTAAACCACTGTTGGTGAGTTCTTTGTTTAGTCAAGTCTGTTCTAGTCAAGTTGGTTCAAATCACCATTTGTTTGTATCTGATCATGTGTCACTCACTTTGGATTTATAAATAAACTGCACTTGGGTTCACTTCAACTTTCCTCCAGTAGACTAATGTTACACACCAGTAAATTTACAAGCACAAACCTTTGTAAATCACCATGTGTGATTCATTTAAATACTCTTCTCCCATAAATGTTGTGCCTGAAAGGGAAACTCCAACAAATATATATATATATATATATATATATGCAATAAGGTCAGCCGCAAAAATAACTGTCCATGCTTTTTCTGTGCTAATTTATCACTGCGTGTCTTTAGTAAATGCTGACAGTAGTTTAACGCCAAAAGAGGGTTTGCGCTGGTGCAAGCTGTTAGTAAATCTGGCCCTAAGCTTCTAAGAAACATTACTAAGTACAAATTATCCATTATACATCAAAATATTCTGGTAACTAAAAAGTTTAATATTTTAAAGTAATTTAGCCTTGTTGTACTCACTTTCCGGTGGCAATGCCTCTCTTTGTTTTTTGTTGATTGCTTTAAAAGAAATCAAAAGTGAAAAGACATACTCAAAACCAGTTCTTAAAGATGCAAAATTGATTTGTGTGCTTGATTAGTGTGCTTATTCAATATGTCCTCCATGTCTATCAAAATAATAA
Organism: Gobio gobio; assembly: GCF_949357685.1. Classification (NCBI taxonomy): domain Eukaryota; kingdom Metazoa; phylum Chordata; class Actinopteri; order Cypriniformes; family Gobionidae; genus Gobio; species Gobio gobio. Next base: position 41,828,380 of record NC_137097.1, read on the forward strand.
CATTTGTTTATATTCCTTAGAACACACACACACACACACACACACACACAACCAGTAACAAATTTTGCTAGTTTTAAACTTTTTTTTTTGGCACTTACTCTCTTGGGAAGACTCACTACTCGTTATTTTCCTTTTTCGAGGTTCATGGCTATGAGTGTGAGCTTCCGTAATGGCTTCAGGCTTATCCTTTGAGGGTAAAATCCAGGAAATGGGTTGAAAGACTGCAAGGTAATGAACAAAGTCTAATGAAAATTGTCTATGCAAAAATGACAGTGACAAATTGACTGTTACATTTTGAATAGTTAAGATTCTAGAAGTATACATCAATGTGTGCTCATTGTCAGGACAGGGATGCAAATGGGTGAGGGGTAAAAAAAAGGTGAGAACATTGCGTGGCTAGAGAAAACATTCTCCAAGGTCAGGTTTAAAAAAAATATATATTTACTTTTCATGCTCATTTCTATAGTTTCTATTAAGTTTCTTTGCATCTGAAAACAAATTCTGCCCTGGTACGGGTTGTGTCGACCCATTCATTAGTCTTGTTGTTTGATGGGAAAAATATGAAATGTAGTTGCAATAAACACGTTAAGAATCCGTACAGCTGTAGCAGCGCAGGACTGTTATTCTGCTGTGCGGAACTGAGGAAGAACCGATGATGGAATAGTTTGATCTTTGGCTGACCAATCAGCAGAAAGGGGCGTATAATTCCCGGCCAAGTGTAGAAATCGAATATTCAAACTGTTTATTAATTTTTCTACCTCTGAACGAAAAATAAAAAATCAATCCGAAATCTTGTTTTTCAGAAAAAATGCTGTTTTCTCATTTTTCTACTTTCAAAAAATAAATCAAAAAACGACTGAACGAAATAAACATGGATTCTGAATGGACCAGCAACGACAAATAGAGCTTCAATCAACTTTCAATAAGGATGCAACAAACTCATTCACAAGAACGGTACAAAGTTTAACATTCAAAAGTATAATAGACTGTTCTATCTGAACACTGTCAACAAAGTCAATGATAGTTGCAGCGAATGTTATGACATTCATAACTGAATCCTCGGTCACTGTATTTATGGTGATGATTCCAAATGACAGTATTTGTGGAAATGAAAATTAAGGGTAAGATTGGTAAACCTACATATACACGAGCTAAGAGTTTGTCACTACTAAGCAAAAATTGTATTAGACGCGAGACCTCACCACCATATTCACCTCAATCAAAATGGGACTACTGCGAAAAGCCAAGATGTATGCTCCTAGAGAGCAATTTAGATGTTGTGGACCTACACTGTATTGACTGCTGAAGTAATTCGCAACAGGTGCTATAATAGCAGAATACACTCTAAAAAAGTTGGGTTGAAAATGGACTAACCCAGCATTTGGGTTGTTTTAACCCAGCAATTGGGTTGTTTTAAGCAAACATTTAACCCAACCGCTGGGTTAAAACAACCCAAATGCTGGGTTAAAACAACCCAATTGCTGGGTTAGTCTATTTTCAACCCAACTTGGGTTATTTTTAACCCAGCATTTTTTAGAGTGTACAGCAAACCCCATACTATATGCTCTGACAGGGAGAAAACCAGACTTTTCGAAAATAATATTATTTCGTTCAGTATGTTAGGCATACAAATACAACAAAAAGAATTTGGATGCAAGATGTGAAAAAGGACTTTTTGTAGGGTATAACAAAAAATGCATACCTGGTCTATTATCCAGACACAGGAAAAGTTCTCAAGCCCAGGCTTGTGAGATTTGTAGCAAAGTGTGTTACCAAACACAAGACAGATTAGCATTTCAATGTCAGATGATGATTTTCATAGTGGAAGATATGTATCCTCCCAGTCAAAAGAGTATGTGACTGATCAGACCCCAGAAATGAACCTCAAACTTAGACTAGGAATCAGGGATCAGTGCTCAGACAGACGGAGTTGATTACAGTACACATTACCCTAATACAAATAGGAGAATTTCCCAATATTTGGCTGATTATGTTTCTGATGTTGAATGTGATGACCAGATTCTAACCAATGTAGTTTACTACTGCTACAGAGTGTGTAACATACCACACACATTCAAGGAAGCTATGCGTTCAAGTGAGTAACACATGTGGCCCAAGGTCGTGAAGGATGGAATGGACTCCCTTAAAGCTACACTATGTAACTTTTCCGTCCACTAGAGGTCGTCTGTTCAAAACAAAGGCGTAGTTTGATGACGCCACGTTTGAGCGCAGAATCTCGGGACATGTGGTCTTCACCTCACAGCCGGTGGAAAACAGTCAGGATAGGACTCGGGCAGAAATCATGTTCATGGATGCGATTATTAACATTACTGTAGTGAAGCAGAGCAGGACCGAGTGTTGTGGAGCTGAGCAAGGCCGCAGGAGCGATTGAAGAGCGGGACTGTTATTATGGCATAGTCGCCGGCGGGACTTTTATTATGACACGGTTGCCGGCGCCACTTCCTCTTTTCCAGTCATGAGTGAGGTAACGCAACTCTGTTTATCGTATTAGATATATCCGAGTGTGTTGAAAAGGAAGTTATGACGTTCGCTCGGCGGCTGCTATGACACTTGTTCACACTGCAGTGAGAGTAAAGTGTTTCACTGAATCAAACCAGAAACCGAGGGTGACGCAGATATGACACAATCGACAGGCGACTCCCTCACACGCATAGCTCACACGTCCCGGTTCCTCGGTTAAAATAGCAATTTCTCACGATTTACAAATAGTTGGAAACATTTGGGATATTCTAAGTACTCAACTGAACAAAATATATAACACTGGCCTAGTGGTTTCTGAATATTTTACTGCAAAAATCCTACATAGTTCACCTTTAAGGAAAATTAACAACCCCAAATCCAGAACTGTAACATGACGTTAATGAATATAAAGTAGAAAGACCATACATATAACTGTGTATAAAGTCAGAATTGTGTGTATAAAGTCAGAATTGTGTGTATAAAGTCAGAATTGTGTGATAGTCAGATTTGAACTGTGTATAAAGTCAGAATTGTGTGATATAAAGTCAGAATTGTGTGATATAAAGTCAGAATTGTGTGATATAAAGTCAGAATTGTGTGATATACAGCCAGAATTGTGTGTATAAAGTCAGAATTGTGTGTATAAAGTCAGAATTATGTGTACAAAGTCAAAAAAAAAAAAAAAAAAAAAAAAAAAGAGAAAAAATGGAAAAGGGGAAAATGTTTTGCCTTTTTGACAATGACTTGTGTTTATAAATAGCCCCGTTCCTTTTTTTTTTTTTTTTTTTTTTTTTTTTTTTTGTTCTGTTGTTTTCTGTTTAGTTATTCACTTTTGTATTTTGACTACATTTTGGTATGTGTATACTCTCTTTCCCCTACGAGAGTTTTGTATTTTGCTGTTTTTTGTCAAATAAAAAAAAAAAAAAAAAAAAAACAAAAGAAAGACCATACATATAAAGTAGAAAGACATGAATATAAAGAGAATTAACAATCATAGATTCTTTTCTGGATTTGGGGTTGTAGATGGGTCTATGTTGTCAAAAATAATGCAAATGAGACTGAAGCATTCAAGGCCAGATATGTAGCAAAAGGCTATAGCCAAGGGATGAGTGTTGATTACAAAGAGACTTTCTCCTCAACAAGAAATCATTTCAGGAAGAACCTTGATGCAAATATGCACAATATGATCTTGACTTCCACCAGATGGATGTAAAAACCGCCTATTTGCATGCTCCAACCAACTGTGAGATTTACATGGAACAGCCAGAATTTTTGTTCAGAATTCAGCAGATCACTGTGTGTACAGTAAAAAAAATTAAAAATAATCTGGGTTGATGATCTGATTATTTCTGCCAGTAACAATGATTAAATGATTTACATGAAAAAGATGCTGACAGCAATATTCAAAACAAAAGATCTAGAAAAATTCAAATATTTCCTAGAAATTACTGTTTCCAATATATTCAAGTTTTTACATTTTATGTCTGTGTATATTGCACTGTAAACATGAATGCTCAAAGTATTTCAATTGATTAAGTGTAAAACGTGCCGTAACGTTCTTTGTTAGCAGGGATTTCACGCAGAACCGTCACAACTCTGCCGTCATTATGTTAAGCCCGCCCACCGACTCTATACACAATGTGATTGGCCTGACTAGAGTTTGTTTTTTCAAGCTCGCAAGTCTACGGAGAGTTGCTAGACGACCCTGGCTGCAAATTACATTTGCTGCCGCTAGGGTGCGTCTAGATTTCTTGGCTAGCAATTCATATCATGTATAAAAGAAAACCAGCTTCAGATTGCATCATTCATTGTTTTGCCTAAAGCACAAGTACTGTCCAAACCGTCATAGATTTATTCATAGATCCAGTCAAAGATGTATTCAAGTTATTTCTGGTTTAAATTGAGATCCCTTCGCTTTATAACTCACATATCATCCACCATTCCCAATTATAGGGTCATATACTTACCCAATAGCATATCTTGAGAGCCTTAAACAAATGTAAGCATAATTTTCATACTCTGACAATTAGCAATGTTTGACTACATTTATATTTAGAAGCATTGTAGACTAGTGTTATTGTTGGTTGGTTTGCTTACCTTTGTTACCCATGATGTAAAAACGTAGGTTGTTTTCTTCTCAGCAGCTAAATCTTGATAGTTGGCTCATTTCCTCCACAATATAGTCACTGCAGGAGGATAACATAATTAATATATGAGGATATAAAAATGATTCAATCCTGTACACTCATGGCAAAATGTATTGAGTCATAAATAAGTTCAATTCAATTCAATTCAAATTTATTTGTATAGCGCTTTTCACAATACACATTGTTTCAAAGCAGCTTCACAGAAAGTGCATTTCATAAATGTACATTGAAAAATGTTAGAAAAGAGAATGTTAAAGAAAAAATGTTAGGATAAGTTAATCAATCATGTATTATTTTAGGCCATAACAACGCTGGCGTTGAGTCGTCTCTTCACAGGCGTCGAGTCGTCTCATCACAGGTGTCGGGGCATCTGAAGTCTCCATCAGAGGCTGGATACAAACTGGAGCTGACGAACTAGATACCTCGGGACTAGTGTCCCGAGATAACAACAGAAAAGCAGATGGGAAATAATTAGCATAGCTGCTGTTCAGAATATTAATGCTGTTGGTGCGATTTAACTGTAGTATAAAACTTAATTATAATGTGAATGCTTGGCTAAAGAGATGCGTCTTTAATCTAGTTTTAAACTGGGACAGCGTGTCTGAACCTCGAACAATATCCGGAAGACTATTCCAGAGTTTAGGAGCTAAATGTGAAAAAGCCCTCCCTCCTTTAGTGGACTTGGATATCCTAGGAATGACCAGAAGCCTCGAGTTTAGTGATCTTAAAGAGCGCGATGGATTGTAGGGCGATAAAAGATCAGTTAAATACACTGGAGCTAGCCCATTTAGGGCTTTATAGGTCAGTAGCAATACTTTGTAATTGATACGGAACTTAATAGGTAACCAGTGTAGGGATGATAAAATTGGTGTTATATGATCATATTTTCTTGACCTAGTAAGCACTCTAGCAGCTGCGTTTTGAACTAACTGCAGTTTGTTTATCGATGATGCAGGACAACCAGCTAATAAAGCATTACAGTAATCTAGTCTCGAGGTCATGAATGCATGAACTAACTTTTCTGCATCAGAAATAGATAGCATGTTACGTAGCTTGGCAATGTTTCTAAGGTGGAAAAATGCCGTTTTTGTAACATATGAAATATGACTTTCGAAAGATAAGTTGCGGTCTAATATAACACCCAGGTCTCTTACTGTAGTGGATAAAGCGACAGGACATCCTTCCAAGTTAAAGTTGTATTGTGAGAGGTTTTGTGGGCAATTTTTTGGACCAATAAGTAACACCTCCGTTTTATCTGAATTTAATAGCAGAAAATTACACGTCATCCAGTGTTTAATATCATCAACACACGCTGTCAGTTTAGATAATTTAGCGTTTTCATCTGGTCGTGATGAAATATATAATTGAGTGTCATCAGCATAACAGTGGAAATTAATTCCATGTTTTCTTATAATATTACCAAGTGGCAGCATATATATTGAGAATAGCAGAGGGCCTAGCACGGATCCTTGCGGCACCCCATAGTCTACTGACGTCATCTTTGATTTTTCCCCATTTAGACAGACAAAATGGTAGCGGTCTGATAAATACGATCTAAACCAGTTTAATGCCTGTCCCTGAACACCAGTGTAATTTTGAAGTCGATCTAATAGTATTTTATGATCTATAGTATCGAACGCAGCACTAAGATCGAGTAGAACTAGTATTGAGATACAGCCTTGGTCAGAAGCTAGAAGTAAATCATTTGTGATTTTAACGAGCGCGGTTTCTGTGCTATGATGCGGCCTGAATCCTGATTGAAATTTTTCATAGATATCATTTTCTTGCAAGAAAGAGCACAATTGAGCGGACACAACTTTTTCTAGTATTTTAGACATGAATGGAAGATTTGATATTGGTCTGTAATTTGCTAGGTTATTATGATCTAATTGTGGCTTCTTAATGTGAGGCTTTATGACTGCCAACTTGAATATTCTTGGAACATGACCTAAAGATAAAGACGAGTTAATAATATTGAGAAGAGGCTCTTCCACTACAGGTAACAACTCTTTCAGTAGTTTAGTGGGTATTGGATCTAATAAACATGTTGTTGGTTTAGATGCAATGATAAGTTTATTTAGCTCTTCCTGTCCTATGGTTGTAAAGCGGTGTAGTAGTTCTTGACGGGCGATAATTGCGGTTGAATTATAAGACATCATTAATGATTGTACATTTACAATTTTGTTTCTGATGCTTTCTATTTTGTCAGCGAAGAAGTTCATAAAATCATTACTACTAAACTGTAACGGAATATTTTGTTCAGGCGATGCTTGTTTATTTGTTAGTCTAGCCACAGTGTTAAATAAAAACCTTGGGTTATTTTGGTTATTTTCTATTAGTTTGCGGAGATGCTCAGCCCTGGCTGCTTTTAGGGCCTTTTTATAACGTGACATACTTTCTTTCCATGCGATTCTAAAGACCTCTAAATTTGTTTGTTTCCATTTACGCTCTAAGTTACGAGTTTCTCTCTTGATAACATGTGTAGCACTGTTGTACCATGGTGCTTTAGTTTTCTCTCTAACCTTTTTTAATCTAATTGGTGCTACAATTTCTAATGTACTAGAGAAAATGGTGCTCATACTGCTAGCCATTTCCTCTAGTTCATCTGTTTGTTTGGGTTCACTTAGCAGCTGAGCCAGATCAGGTAAGCTATTTGAGAATCTATCTATAGTGGTTGGAAGGATTGTTCTGCCTGGTCGATAACGTGGCGCAACATGACAGATTTCAGCAGTACGCAGTATGCAAGTTACCATGTAATGGTCAGTGACATCATCACTTTGTGGTATAATATCTATATCGGTTGGGTTGGTTCCATGTGATATAATTAAATCTAGTGTGTGATTAAGACGATGAGTGGGACCAGTGACGTTTTGCTTGACCCCAAAGGAATTTAATAGATCTGTAAACGCAGCCCCTAACGCGTAATTTGTGTTATCTACGTGTATGTTAAAATCTCCAACAATTAATGCTTTATCGACGTTGACCAATAGATCTGAGAGAAAGTCTGCAAACTCTTTTAGGAAAGCAGCATAGGGCCCTGGAGGTCTATATACAGTAGCTAAGGCTAGAGATAATACAGATTTCTTTCTTACATCTAATAGCGTGACATTTAGCACTAGTACTTCAAATGAATTAAACCTGTGACCTGTTTTCTGGGTAACATTAAGAATATCTCTATATATTGTTGCAACACCGCCGCCACGACCAATCAGACGGGGCTCATGCTTATAACAGTATCCTGGCGGAGTAGACTCATTTAGACCGAAATAATCATTTGGCTTAAGCCAGGTTTCAGTAAGGCAAAGTACATCGAAACTATTATCTGTGACCATTTCATTTACAATAACCGCCTTAGGTGTGAGCGATCTAATGTTTAGAAGACCTAGTTTTAGAAATAGTTTTTGTTCACTAATATTGAGATTTTCTGGTTTAATCACAATTAGATTTTTCCTAGATCCTACAGTAGATTTAATGTTTGACCTCACTAAACGAGGAATAGACACAGTTTCTATATAATGTTCTACATTGGTACTTATGTCAATTAAGTTAGTACAAAATTGGTTTTGTTCACTAATATTGAGATTTTCTGGTTTAATCACAATTAGATTTTTCCTAGATCTTACAGTAGATTTAATGTTTGACCTCACTAAACGAGGAATATACACAGTTTCTATATAATGTTCTACACAGTTATGTTCAGACACAGTTTCTATATAATGTTCTACATTGGTACTTATGTCAATTAAGTTAGGACAGCAAATACTGTTATTTGGACTTTGACTTACTAGTCATATGATGGTGTGCAGCGCTCTGGAGATGTTGTCCGACAGAAGAGCCGCTCCGATTCTGCTGGGGTGAAGGCCATCAGGACGGAAGAGCCTAGGTCGCTCCCAAAACAGATTCCAATTATTTACAAAGAGCAGCTTCTGTTCATTACACCATGACATTAACCATTCATTTAGAGCAAATAATCTACTGAACTTTTCATGTCCTAGTCGGTACGTGGGAAGCGGTCCGGACACGATGATCGCTGCTTCAGGCGATGTTCTGCGCACCGTCTCGATCAGGCTCCTGTAGTCCCTCTTCAGAACCTCCGTCTGTCGCAGCCTGGTGTCGTTCGTCCCCGCGTGCAGCACGACAGCTCCGATGCGCTCGTCACCGTTCAGGATCTCGGGAACCTGCGCAGCGACATCGAGAACTCGAGCACCAGGAAAGCAGTGAGTGATAACCTTGCCTTTACCTGAGGTAGCGTGGACATGCCGGACGATGGAAGTACCGATGACCACAGCGTCGCGTTCCGTCTCGCGAAGAGGGGAGAAGCGGTTCCGGGTGGAGATCTCGAAGACCGGGAGGGGCGGAGAGGTCCTCGCTCTGGTCCTGGCTCGCGTCTTCCGCTGTGGAAACACCCAGGGTCCATGGTGCTGTGTCGGTGCCGGAGTGAACGAAACCAGGGATGATGATCGCGTCCTGGGTGCTTGGGTCCTGTGCAGAGAAACACGCGGAGTAGACGAGGTCGGAGTCAAAATGTTAGTATCCACTGACTTGTGCGCATCGGCGCGTGATGTTTCAAGCGCCGTTCGCCGCTCTCTCAGCACAGCTTGTCTGTCTAGAAGGCCGCGAATCTGACTCGCCAACGACTCCAACTCCAACTGCACCGAATGCAGCTCGAACGTGTCCTCACCTGCACTCAAAGGTAACATTAGACACACATCCGAGTTATTCGCCATTGTAGCAGAAGTGCTACGATGGCGAATTGTAGCTATCAGTGTTTACCGGGTGTAACGTTAAACAAGTTACCACGCGTGCAAGGCTAGCGGGCTACCGGTGTATACAAGTTACCACGCGTGCAAGGCTAGCGGGCTACGGCTAGTAGCGGAAGTTCGGATATAAGTAGCGATATCAAAGCAATCCGATTGTTTTTTATAGAGAATCGTATCGGAGATATGTTCACACGCTGTAAATAATAGAAAGTATTCGTTTGTAAGCCTTAAGTTAAATGTCTTCAGAACTTACAAATTGCTTAAATCGCACAAAATCTCTACATTTCTTAAAGGGTATAATAATGGTTTAATGTGACGAAATATATAAGAGTTTGATGAATCAAAACATTAAAAAACAAATATCAGTCTGCGGCACTTATTTAAAGATAATCACTCGTCTACTCTAGAAAGCCTCATACTGCCACTAGATCAGCAGCACAACAGTCCAACAGTCAATTTGTATTGAACTTTATATTAGACGGACATTATCGTACAGCCTACATCTTATATCTCAGATCTCCCAAGTTAAAATTAAATGCAAGACACCTATATTATTGTATTTTGTTTATGCTCTACATTGTAGTCGTTTTACATTGTAAACGTTACATTAGATGTCTCCAACAACTCAAGTGAAGTGGTTTATAAAAATAAAAAAACAGAACAAGACTCAAGAACTGACCAGCTGTAAAAAAAATAGCTATAATCTGTTTTTTTAAAGACTTTTTTAAACCACTTTCCTCTACACTCCTTCAGCAAACACAAGGGTCTATTCTTGAAAATGTAATCAGACCATTATTACACTGTAGCATTACATTTAAGGAGAGAAAACATTACTTTACCTTACAGCTTCGGTTTTCCTTTTCAGAGTCAAATTACATCTTCCTGTTTTGTGTTTTTTTACCTGTTTTTTTTTAACCATGCCCACACATGCATAAAAAGAAAACTACTTGAGGTTATATGACTATTTAATAATAAAAAATAATAATTATGCACTTAGTAGTACTGCACTGGTTATACTTCAGATGTCAGCTGGCAACATTATAAAATACAAAGTAATGATTGTGTTCAGGGAGTGATATGTGGGAGGGGTTGTTCAACCGGTTGGTCCACATTTGATCAGTTGAGACACTGCCCTGCAAATACTTGCCGTACGAATTAAGCGATTTTTACTGTAGCATTTTTATACTCTTTCATCAAAAATAACATTTTAGAGTACACAAAAAATGATCTTGCTACAGAACCAAAACAAAGCTAAAAAAATTCTGTGATACAGTGATTTTATGACAGACACAATCATATTCTCTACATTATTTCAACTTCATTAAGTGGACTTAATCACTATTTTGTTTGCAGAAAAGTTGAAACAAGTCATATACAAAATAATAGCTACACATGAAACATAATGAGAATGAGATCTAAGGTATTGCTACTGAAACTGAAATGAAACTGAAAGTGACTTCCTCGACTTTTGTTTTGGTATTCGAGAGAGACAAAGTTTAAAAAGAAAATGGATCATAAAATACAACATTAAAATCTGAATTACTAATAATTCAATTTATGTGGTCTGTGTCCATGACTTGCTGTCTGTTTTTGTTCCTTCTCTCTTTCTTACCCACAGATAATTCAATTCAATTCAATTCAAATTTATTTGTATAGCGCTTTTCACAATACACATTGTTTCAAAGCAGCTTCACAGAAAGTGCATTTCATAAATGTACATTGAAAAATGTTAGAAAGAGAATGTTAAAGAAAAATGTTAGGATAAGTTAATCAATCATGTATTATTTTAGGCCATAACAACGCTGGCGTTGAGTCGTCTCTTCACAGGCGTCGAGTCGTCTCATCACAGGGGCATCTGAAGTCTCCATGAGAGGCTGGATACAAACTGGAGCTGACGAACTAGTTACCTCGGGACTAGTGTCCCGAGATAACAACAGAAAAGCAGATGGGAAATAATTAGCATAGCTGCTGTTCAGAATATTAATGCTGTTGGTGCGATTTAACTGTAGTATAAAACGTATTTATAATGTGAATGCTTGGCTAAAGAGATGCGTCTTTAATCTAGTTTTAAACTGGGACAGCGAGTCTGAACCTCGAACAATATCAGGAAGACTATTCCAGAGTTTAGGAGCTAAATGTGAAAATGCCCTCCCTCCTTTAGTGGACTTAGATATCCTAGGAATGACCAGAAGCCTCGAGTTTAGTGATCTTAAAGAGCGCGATGGATTGTAGGGCGATAGAAGATCCGTTAAATACACTGGAGCTAAACCATTTAGGGCTTTATAGGTCAGTAGCAATACTTTGTAATTGATACGGAACTTAATAGGTAACCAGTGTAGAGATGATAAAATTGGTGTTATATGATCATATTTTCTTGACCTAGTAAGAACTCTAGCAGCTGCGTTTTGGACTAACTGTAGCTTGTTTATTGATGATGCAGGACAACCAGCTAATAAAGCATTACAGTAATCTAGTCTCGAGGTCATGAATGCATGAACTAACTTTTCTGCATCAGAGATAGATAGCATGTTACGTAGCTTAGCAATGTTTTCTAAGGTGGAAAAATGCCATTCTTGTAACATATGAAATATGATTTTCGAAAGACAAGTTGCGGTCTAATATAACACCCAGGTCTTTAACTGTAGTGGATAAAGCGACAGGACATCCTTCCAAGTTAAAGTTGTATTGTGAGAGGTTTTGTGGGCAGTTTTTTGGACCAATAAGTAATACCTGAGTTATAAAAGTTTTATCTGAATTCAATAGCAGAAAATTACACGTCATCCAGTGTTTAATATCATCAACACACGCTGTCATTTTAGATAATTTAGCGTTTTCATCTGGTCGTGATGAAATATATAATTGAGTGTCATCAGCATAACAGTGGAAATTAATTCCATGTTTTCTTATAATATTACCAAGTGGCAGCATATATATAGAGAATAGCAGAGGGCCTAGCACGGATCCTTGCGGCACCCTAGTCTACTGACGTTATCTTTGATTTTTTTCCCCATTTAGACAGACAAAATGGTAGCGGTCTGATAAATACGATCTAAACCAGTTTAATGCCTGTCCCTGAACACCAGTGTAATTTTGAAGTCGATCTAATAGTATTTTATGATCTATAGTATCGAACGCAGCACTAAGATCGAGTAGAACTAGTATTGAGATACAGCCTTGGTCAGAAGCTAGAAGTAAATCATTTGTGATTTTAACGAGCGCGGTTTCTGTGCTGTGCACCACAGGGACAGGTGTGGTGGTATGGGTAAGTTTAAGGGTAAGTTTAGGGACAGGTGTGCTGGTATGGGTAAGTTTAAGGGTAATGTAAGGGACAGGTGTGGTGGTATGGTAAGTTTAAGGGTAAGTTTAGGGACAGGTGTGCTGGTATGGGTAAGTTTAAGGGTAAAGTTAGGGACAGGTGTGGTGGTATGGGTAAGTTTAAGGGTAATGTTAGGGATAGGTGTGGTGGCATGGGTAAGTTTAAGGGTAATGTTAGGGACGGGTGTGGTGGTATAGGTAAGTTTAAGGGTAAGGTTCGGGATAGGTGTGCTGGTATGGGTAAGTTTAAGGGTAATTTTAGGGACGTGTGGTGGTATGGGTAAGTTTGAGGGTAATGTTAGGGCCAGGTGTGGTGGTATAGGTAAGTTTAAGGGTAAAGTTCGGGATAGGTGTGCTGGAATGGGTAAGTGTAAGGGTAAGTTTAGGGACAGGTGTGGTGGTATGGGTAAGTTTAAGGGTAAGTTAAGGGACAGGTGTGCTGGTATGGGTGAGTTTAAGGGTAATGTTAGGGACAGGTGTGGTGGTATGGGTAAGTTTAAGGGTAAAGTTCGGGACAGGTGTGCTGGTATGGGTATGTTTAAGGGTAAGTTTAGGGACAGGTCTGCTGGTATGGGTAAGTTTAAGGGTAAAGTTCGGGACAGGTGTGCTGGTATGGGTATGTTTAAGGGTAAGTTTAGGGACAGGTCTGCTGGTATGGGTAAGTTTAAGGGCAAGTTTAGGGACAGGTGTGCTGGTATGAGTAAGCTTAAGGGTAAAGTTAGGGACAGGTGTGCTGGTATGAGTAAGCTTAAGGGTAAGTTTAGGGACAGGTGTGGTGGTATGGGCAAATTTAGGGACAGGTGTGGTGGTATGGGTAAGTTTAAGGGTAATGTTAGGGACAGGTGTGGTGGTATAGGTAAGTTTAAGGGTAAGGTTAGGGACAGGTGTGCTGGTATGGGTAAGTTTAAGGGTAATGTTAGGGACAGGTGTGGTGGTATGGGTAAGTTTAAGGGTAAGGTTAGGGACAGGTGTGGTGGTATGGGTAAGTTTAAGGGTAAGGTTAGGGACAGGTGTGCTGGTATGGGTAAGTTTAAGGGTAAGGTTAGGGACAGGTGTGGTGGTATGGGTAAGTTTAAGGGTAAGGTTAGGGACAGGTGTGGTGGTATGGGTAAGTTTAAGGGTAAGGTTAGGGACAGGTGTGCTGGTATGGGTAAGTTTAAGGGTAAAGTTCGGGACAGGTGTGGTGGTATGGGTAAGTTTAGGGACAGGTGTGCTGTATGGGTAAGTTTAGGGACAGGTGTGCTGTATGGGTAAGTTTAAGGGTAAAGTTAGGGACAGGTGTGCTGGGATGGGTAAGTTTAAGGTCAGGGTTAGGTGTAAAGGAAGTGTCAACAGTGTAATTATAAATGTAACTACAGAAATTAATTACAGATGTGCAGGTATTTTAAAAATGTAAGTACAATGTAAAAGCATTTATGTACATAATAAGTGCATTATATCAAATTATTAATTTAAATGTTAGTACATGGTAGTTAAATGGGTCCAGAGCCGGTATAATTCACTCTTCCACTTCTTCTTCTGAATCAGTTTCTGGTTCAAACATACAGTATATGTCTGAATTAAACCAGTATTTCCACTTTCCATTGTGCAGCGTTTGTACGGTAAAGTTGAGGGATTGGATTTCTTTGCATATTCATGGTTCCGCATATACTTAACGTCATGAAGCAAGGGTGTAGTTAAATTCAAGCTATTTTAAGGTATGAAGAATTTATTTTCACAGAAAAATACATTTAAATATGTAAATTTGGTGATCAAAGATGAGATTTAGAGGATACAATTATTGACTACACAGGAATTTTATTTCCCCTTAAATGCGCTAGAGAACACATTGACCTATTGTTTTTGCCTCAAGTACACAGTGACAGAAAATAAAATGAAATGTTGTCTTCGGTTGTCACGTCTAGTTTTGGTTTTGTTTCATGTTCATGTCTTATTTTGTGGTTTTCAGTTATGTTATGCTGCCATGTGCTTTGTTGTGTGATTCCTTTGTCCTCATGTAATTTGTTTCCTTGTTTAATGTGTTCTCGTTGGTTCATTGTCTTGATTATTTTCACAGGCGTGTCTTGGTTAGTCATTAATTCTTGTGTACTGAACCCCGAAAAACACAAAACCAGCCATGGGAGGGGGAGGGGGTGGGTTGGGGATGGGGATATCGCTTTTAAAGGGAAAAGCTGCCCATAAATGTTGGCCTAGGATCTGTTTTCTTTGTAAAAATATCATATTATTAATGAAAAATAGTTGGCAAAAGATCCAGTGTGTATCTGTATTTGTGCTTGTCAAATGATTCAATTTCCAACGTGTTTTCGCTTCGGTGAGTAATGTAGCCAATCACAGACATGTTTGTTGATTTCTAGAATGCAATGGTCAATCACAGGTGTTTAAGTTACAATCCATTCACCCCTCAAGTTTTTGTCCAGTTCTGCACATGCACAAATCCTCTCTAACAAAGTGTAGACATAATGTAAATAAGAGATTCATTGTGTAGTCAGCTTCACTGATTAATATAATGGAACTTTGTGAGATTGCACTCATTGAATGAGTGACAGCTTTTAGTGATTATAAAGGGAGCGCTCTTTGAGCGCTGTCTATGCAATATAAAAATGAATAGGCCTATATTCAGAAATTGAATAAAACTTTTTATTTCCATTCTTGACAAGCGGCCACATTCACACTTCAATACATAGGCCCATCCGCATATACATGCGGGACTTACTCTTGAAATTGTGATGACTGACAGTGATAAATATTTATGTATCGAAATCATCAGGCTCATATAAATGTCAGGAAAACACATTCCTGGCAGCGGGTCAATATCCATGGATCACTGGATCTTTGGTAAGTTGTAAGGAACTACTATATCGAGTCCAAGCTTTAGTTTAAACTTTACTCGTCTCATTTTCCCCCATTAAATCAAGTCATGCATGCAGCTGCTCTTCTGCCACTCAGTCCGGCTGAGGAGGTGTGTTTTCCGGCGGGAAAGTGATGTCAGTGCATACCCTCTATTGTTTGTTGTAACCCGCTTTTGGTGAGTCTAGTCTGTTCAAGTCATGTTCTGATTCAAGCCAAGTTCTAGTTATCGTCTTATTTTGTTTATCTTTATTTTGTTTCGTCAACTGCACATGGGTTTATCAAGCTCACCTTCAGTGGACTTATGTCACATCTGTATTTTCATGTTGTAATATGTGACAAGAGATGTAAAAGATATGTTTATTTTCTTGGCTCTTGTACATTAAAAAGAAACGTATACAATACATATTTAATCAACCTCTCAGGCCACAGTTCTACTTTATCAGTACTGCCCCTGCTTTTGTTTAATCTCAAACCTTGAGCTCCATTCACACCGCCAGCGACAAGATCCCGTTCATTTTCAATGGAGGGCTGGCGACACGACTGACAGTAATCATTGACAACAGAATGTAGGCGTGTCAAGCGGCGGGAGTCACTAGACAAAAGTTCTGAAATTTCAACTTTTTGCAAATGAGCAGTGAATTTCGTGAGCAACAACCAATAGGAGTACAGACTGTCAGTGGAGCTCACACCATCTCGAGTGAAGGCAAGACAGGATAGAGTTCCTAAGTGATTTCACTGTTTTATATGATTTGACTGTAACCACTTGGATGGTAATAAAATGATTTTGACTTTTCATCACAATCACAATCAAGTTGTTACAACATCTGTGACTTACTCTTGCTTGACTAAGGAGTGGATCTGAGGAGTTACATTGACGTATTGTGGCAGTGTATCATGTGACTGCTTTTCCACCAGCTTCTTTAAAGACAAATCAATTGATTGCAGGGTGTTGTTGATGGTGTCAAACTGTTTTGTCAGTAATTCATATAATTGCAGCTGCCTTGTTTCCAGAGTCTCTTCAGAAGCAACAGGGTTCTGCTTCTGCCATCCAGCAGGGGAAGCACTGAGCCTGAGCTGCCCTGCTCCGGTTAGGTCATCTGTGGTCTGGACGGCCTCCTCTATGACAGGAGATATATATCATCAACAGATATGAATTAAGCATCTGGTCGAGATACATTATGAGGATGAGTTTAAAGCACACAAAAATACAGGTTAGATAAAGTCTGAAATTGTAAAAAATACATCAAAGGAAAAACAGCAATCTAAGCACTCATAAATGCAGTGATGGACACTGGCAATACTTAAATATTATTATTCCAATAAGAAGCAGAAACAACATATCTGAAAGTGACCTCAGACCTTCATTGTCTAATAAAAATAGGGAAATATAAATAAGTCAATTTGCAGAGCTCACTAACCTCTGTCACTGGCAGTAGATCCTACTGGTTCTGTGGTCTTTTTACTGACAGTTTCAGTCAACATCACAGATTCTCTCCGGTTCTGTTATGAAAAAGAAAGAATACGATTTAAGTCATGCTTTGTGTCTGTTGGTTAATAGGGGATATCCACATAATATAGTAATACAATAACAGTATACATTTCAGTAACTGAGGGAGTGAAGGGTAGTTATTTGGGATCTAGTTAAAGTTAGTTATTTGGGATATAATGACTACCTCAGAATTTGAGCTGAATTCCCAGAGTACCACATTGTTGCTTCTATTATTGTCATGTTATAGAATTATTATTATAATTTATATAGTTATTGATTCAACTATAGGCTGTTTAGCAGAGTCAACTGCTGTTATGACATCCCTTCAACAACAACAACAACATTATTATTAATAATAAAAAAATAAAAAAATAAAAATATATAATATATATATAATCTCCATATATACATCTCCATGTAGATCTTATATTTTAGATGATCATCATGCATATGCTAAACTCATTTACAATATAATACATATACAATAATATAATGTTTTTCAATTTATTAGTAAAATCCACATCTCACCATTTTAACTCTTTCGGCAACAGACTCGGATTCCTCTGAAGAACTGTCTGTTTGTGTATAGAAAACAAGCAAAAGCCATAATCATTTTTAGTGTCAGTTAATGCAGAAGATCACAAAAAAAAAAGACAAATGTCAATCATTGACAAAGCTCTTTGGCAATCCAGACTCCTGGCAGCCTGGCTTCAATCTGTGAAAACGTGAGCCAACCAACGCTGAGAGAGGTAACAGACTGATCCGACAAACCCAATAAAGGTGTCTTTTTGCCATCTGTCGGCACAGTGTGAATTGGCCTCTAAAGGAACAGAAGTGTTGACTATGATCAAGGCCTGTAGGCCGAGACGTTTGTACATCATGATCTGCTCACTGTCACACTTTTAGTACAGTGGGGGAAGCTGTAATCTGCGGATTGATCAATTTGAATGTCTCTCATTTGGTTTAGTCACATAAACAAGGAAATAGTAAATGAAAATTGTAACTGTTATAAAGGTTTCTTTTCTTTGGCGCTTCCTCTCTACCTGAGCTCTGCCTTTCAGGACAACTGGGTTAAAAGGCATCAGCCAAACTCAAGTCCTCAATGGTAGTCTCTTTTTGACCACTTGTGTCCCTATTTATTTGATGGGAGGATTTATGGGCGGGTAAAAGCATAGGCTTGTTTAGATCTTTCGATCTAATGGAAGAAAAAGCTTGCACAATTTACAAATGAATGTGAAAGGAGACAAATGGAAGCTTTCGTATCTGCTCTGGCAGCCGCAAGACCGCGCCGAACGCTGTGAGTACGTGTCACAAATCAGGAATGGGTGAGGGAACATCGGGGTTGTTACATTTTTCATCCTCAAACCAAACTTGGGTCCCTAGACGACAGAGTTTAAATCCCGTCTGACTAGTGCGCTTCCCGTAGTGTTTACTGGTCAGGTCAGTAGGCAGACTTTTGCGGTTGTTTGAACACATTCGACCACATAAGCGTTTACACAAGGAACGTAATGTAGCGTCTTAGGGTCACATATATTATTAAATTAAATTTAGCTCATAGGGAATAATGAGTATTAATATTTAGGGATTTATGATTAATCATAACGGGTTATAATTGAATCACAAATCTCCAAAATCACCCAAAAGGGGAATACCTAACAGGTATTTATGCAATATATATATATATATGGTTGACAACAATTTATTGCAATCAACTCTGGATATATATCTATATTAA
This sequence comes from Gobio gobio, assembly GCF_949357685.1. Classification (NCBI taxonomy): domain Eukaryota; kingdom Metazoa; phylum Chordata; class Actinopteri; order Cypriniformes; family Gobionidae; genus Gobio; species Gobio gobio. The sequence continues at coordinate 41,847,157 of NC_137097.1, forward strand.
ACAATCACAGAATAGCCTCTACGGAAGTGATTAGAATTCCTCTACTCCGTTCGGTTTAACGAACGAGCAGTACAATACTTCTCAACTTGGTCTTCGACCCATTTTCGAAAAGCTTATCCCTCTGGCCACAAAGGATAAACCTTCCGAGTTATGGTATTAATTAAAGCATTCAATGATACTTATAAGAGCTCGTAGCTTAGATCTGACATTAAAGGGACTCATGTTTTGTGAGCAACAACAATGACAATTAAAACGTGGATACAATGGTTTTAATAGTGATAGCTACTACGATTACATACGACTACATAAAGGATACATGTATATACAAAATAGGGAAAGTAATGAAAGAGAAGAAATGGAATAGAAATAGAGGGAAGAGAGAGGAGGAGAACAGGAAGGTGAGAAGGGAATGGTCCAGTCGGACATCTCCCAACCAAAACCGCGAGAGCCAGCAACGAACAATTATCACCATAATAGGGGTACAATCTTAAACGCATCTAAATTTCGATAGAATTGATACTTGCATGGTTTCTTTGTGTTGTGTAAAGGATGCGTGCGTTGCGTTTCTCAGAGTGTTCATGCGCTGAAGCTCTCCCTCCGTTCGGTCCTTCCGGGGTCGGTCCGCGGGAGATTTAACGGCGTGTAGGAGCGGTTGTCTTGGAAGGGAAGGCATCTCGTTCGCGCTAAGAAGATTCGTGCAGTGATGTGCGCGCTCGGATGGAGCGCGCCGGTGTTGCGTCATCTTCAAAGGGGCGATCAGCTTGGCCAGGCGGGCTCGGGCCGAAGCCCCGCGAGCCGCGCTGGCGTGATGGAAGGGAAGTTTTGTCTTGTCCGAGTCCTTGCAAGTTTTTACTGAGCCCCGAGGTGCTTGAGTAACTGTACTTTAAAGTCCACTAACCTCCGCCCACCTCCACTGAGATGACCAATCGTAGATGTGGATTGGAGGCGGGAAAGTTCCTTTGTTTGGACTTTTATCACTCACTGGAATGTTAATGCTGGAAACCACAACAAGTGAGGTTTTGCTCCAAAAGGGGTAAGCATATTAACGGTACATGTCATAATCATACTTTTTACATAATTGGCTAAGGCAGAGAAAGAGGAATCAATAGACCCCAAACATGCTCGTTTAAATGCATGAAAGACAGTGTATCTCTTTTACAGAGCCATCTTGAGCATTTAAGATTAACATCACACAAATACATAAATATATACTTTGTGGTCAACATACATACAACAAAAGGGGTCATCACATATATTTCTGGGATGGTTCAGTTAAAATAGTTCAAGCCACATGGCACAGGCTGTCTGTGTGGAGGTCAGTTCTCGGCCCCTCTGCACCAGGAAGGTGTGAGCTAGGGGCCCGGGGTGTGTGTGTGTGTGTGATAGGGATCTTTTTGAAGTCCCCCCCCCCCCCCCAGAGCAATTGTCGTAGGCCTGGCCATTCTCTGGTGGGTCGTCAGCCTGGCATTGAGGGCCATTCACCCCAGACTTATGGGTGCCGGGATCTGATCTCCCTGCAGAGCTGGGTAGCGAAAGGCATCCCTGCTGTTTCGCCTCACTTTGATCCCAAGAGAGAGAAACAGAGAGAGAGAGAGACAGAGAGACTCCAGACGCTACAGCTCCCCCTTTGCCATGTGACGACGTCCGGTTGACCTCGTCGGATGGCAGTTGTCGTTTTGATCGGATGGTAGTCGAGTGGGATCATGATGGTCGGATGGCGGGTGGATCATGGCGGTCGAGTGGCAGGTGGTTCATGGTGGTCGAGTGGCAGGTGGTTTCTACTTGTTCTCAGCCTTTGGTTCCTCAGGCTGAGAGTCCATCTCGATGAGATTTGGCATTGTCTCTGTCTTGGTACCTCTCTTCCGTGGGTTTTGTTTGGAATCCTAGGGGGAAAGAGGCCGTGTTCTTGGTCACAGACTCTCGCCTCTCGTGGACCCGCTTGACTAGGGTGAAAGCCAGGCCCAATGTTAGGGTGTGGCCTAAAGCTGTAGCGAGATACAGCACTGTGTACGCTGTGGTCTGTGCCTGGCCAACAGGGGAGTTGGTCAGGATGAGCAGCCGGGACAGTTCTTGGAGGGCCGCGTCGATGGGAGTGATGTCAAGTGGCTAGGACCCCCCTTTCTCAATCTTTAGTTCCAGTTCTGGATCTAGAGTGAAGTTGTGATTTTTGAAGAAGGATGGGGTTTCCAGCTCTGACCAGTACTCTTCACTTGGGCGGAGGTACAATGCCAGATCATCGAGGTGGAGGATGGCACCCTTTGGTACTTGAATCCACATACTCTGGTTGTTTGTGTCCCCTGGAGTGATGGTCTCTCCACAGCAGATAAGGCAAGCAGTAGCCACGTTCAGGTCTCTGAGCCGGTGCGGCAGGTGTCAAGGCAGCAGGTGCCCTGATGGTGTGTCACCTGTCATCCTGAAGTCCGTTCGTGTGGCCCAGGTTTCTGCTTGTGGTCTCAGGAAGTGGTTAGCGGTCTGTGTGAGCTTGCCTGAGCTGTGTGGGCAAGGAGTTTGAAGCTTGTCCTTTGCAGTAATCATCTGGTGAGTCCTGTTCAGGGGCTATTTTGTTGGTGTCAGCAGCTCCTGAGATGGTAGTGTCCAGCTGTCCTTGTGCGGCCTCCGCTTGACACCTGTGTGTAGGGTTTGGCGGAGGGCGTTGTCATCGACGGCTGTGGGACATCCTGTGATGTTGGTTGGGTGTGCTGTCTTCCGTGGCTTCGCCCAGCAGCTTGTCTGGTACTGGGTGTTGCCATAGTGACAGTTCTGCATGGGTCCTGTGCTTGGTCTGTCCAGCTGCTCTCCTGGTTCAACAGCTGTCTGAGCCATTTCAAGTCTTTGTTTCTGGTTTGAGCCTCAGTCTCCAGATGTTTGCTGAGGCTCTGAGCATGTGTTTGCTCCCTCTGGTCTCTTTGACCTGCTGCGCAAGGTCGTTTTACCCGCTGTTTATCAGTTCAGTGGTTTAACCCACTAGACCACCCTCTCCGCCTGAGTTTCGATGACCCGGATGTGAGGCATGGCCTCGGCGGGGTGTTGGGTGCCGCTTCTCCTGGGCTGCAAACTGCAGGTTCCTTCAGTGTTGCACTGGAGGAGTGGTTCGCTACGGCAGAGGTAGTGACTGTCTTGGTCAAAGTACACATGCACAGGCTTGGGGCCAGGTACAGCTGTGTGTTGCTGTCGTGGTAGGCCACCACATCTGGGGTGTGCATCTTGATCTGGGTATTACCTCGCCAATGCCCAACTTTGACAATGACCTTGAGTTTGTAGGTGTTGTTTGTCAATGTACTGGTGAGCGGTGTAGGATCTGATAAAGCTAGAGTCTCTTGTTTGATACAGCAGGTGCGGCGGCAGGGTCACCTGCCACCCAGTCATAAGTTCAAAGGTAGACGCACGAGTTGATTCATGCGGGGTGGTTCTGATGTCCATGAGCATCAACAGAAGTTTCACATCCCAGTCTTTCTGGTTGGCAGTCACATACTTTCTCAGCATGCTGATCCCAGTTCGATTGGTTCGTTCGACTTGGTGTCGTTGGGTGCTGGAAGACATTCCACTCACTTGTAGAATTGGTATACCATCCTTGTTGTCCCTCATCGATCTGGATAGGGCTCCTGTCCAGTCTGTTTGGAGGTTTGACCATGGGACTGTGACTCCTCTGCGTTGCAGTGGCTCTGGGGTTTGGGTTTGCCGGATAGAATTGTCACCAAACCAGACACTTCTCTGCCATACTCTGACATGACTTTGCTGCATGCCAGGCCAATGTGCCACTTGTTTCTGTGTCTTGTGGCTCAGGTACCGTGGTGTCCGGCACATGGTGCGTTGTGGACATATGTTCAGCGTTACCCCCCTTTTGACACTGTGGCATCACAAGCTTTAGCGCTGTGAGGGCATCAGAGGCATACCACAGAATGTTGACTTTCGTACGCAGCATGTGTTTGCCGTCATGTGGTCGTCTGAGGCGTTTGTTAGCCGTGAAGTCAGACGTCGTGATAGGGTGGTTGGAGGGGTCTGAGAGGTGGTTACTCATAGTTCGTATGGCAGTGCCAGAGGTTTGCATGTCGGATGTGTCATTTATGGAAATTGTGGAGCCAGCGTAAGCGGCTGTAATTTTGGAGTCGTCGCAAGAATAGTTTGTTTGCTGCGGGTTAGCGCAGCCCCATCAAGGGTGGTTGCATGGGTGGGAGGTGACCATAGGTTGTTGTGAAGTGTGCCAGTCTTGGCCAGGGAATCAGTTCGGTCATCCAAGTCTTTGTCAAGGCCGGGTTGCCTTGAGTGTCCTGTCACCTTTTTCCAGTAGATGGTCATGTTGTATGTGCTTGTGATTTCATCGCACGCTTGGAACAGGTGTTGGCGTTTGACTGCTTTCTTGAGGCCATTTTGTGTCCAACCTGGAAGGTGGCATGTGAAACGGTGTCTGACATAGTTGGAGTGCAAATACATAGTTCTCTGTTGTTGTGGGCCGATGCGATTTGTCGGGTTATTAGAATGGCTGCCACCTCAGTATATTGTGATGACTGAGGGCCCCACTTGAAGTGCTGTGGAGGGCAAGGCTGTTTTCGGCCATAGTACGCCCGCACCTGTTTTTAGGATGCCCTCTTGGTTGCAAGAGCATCCAACGACGTAGGTGGTGGGCAGTCCTTGACATGCATTCTTTTCGAAATACCTGTGACAGGTCTGTTGTTGAGGTTCCTCTGTGTCCATCGTCACCGCTGGTGTGTCATCAGGACATTTTTGGCAGGCAGCTGAGTCATTTCCCAGTGCAGATCTGTGAGTCTGGGCATAACGTGCCTCAACATTGCAGCCCTGAAGGGTCATCAACCATGTGAATTGGTAACGACGCCATCTCGGATGCGTTGGCTGTTGAAGACGTTACAGGCTGTTGGAATGTCTCTGTAATAACCTTTTGTGCTCCGATGTAGTCGGAGAATCGCAGGAAGGCCCATATGGTGTAAGGTAGAGTCTTTGCTCTCTGGTGTAAGAAATGTCTTGCTTGCCTGTACAACTGTTCTTTTGTCTTGGTCATGTTTTGGTATGGACCAGCACTAAAGCAGTGTTTGGAGAATCCAGCTTTCAAGTGGAACTCCTGTTGTGTGTCAGGGTGAGCGAGACATGGAGCTATGCACAGATGTCGTTTCAGTTCATTCATGGAATTTGCTTGAGCTTTTGTCCAGATGAATGGGCAGTCCTTCTTCAGAAGGGCGTTGTGCTCTTCGTGAGAACATCATCCTAGCAGACGGGGTAGCCCCTCATTCTGGTGTCTGGGCATGCTTGTTCCGGAAGATGTTGAACTCGGCTGGTGAGTTGGCATAGCCGAGTGGGCACCTTGTGAAAGAATGCTGTCGGTTGTAGACTAGGATGTAGACTACGTGGGATGACAGTTCAGTGAGTGGTGTGGCCTCCAGACTGAGTCCAAGTTCCTCACACTTAGGTGAAGGTTGGAAGAAACCCCACGTGCGGGTCAGTGTGTGACCACATCACATGTTGAGCCGAACAGCGACCCCTTTGGTGTAAACTGGTACTGCAGTATACTGTTCGTTGATTAAAGTACCGAATCCTGGCAAGGTCCGGCCCGACAGGAGGTTTTCGGGTTTGGCAGGAACCACAGGGGGCTGTGATGTCAGTGGGGCTCACACTACCTCATTGGTAAAGTCCACATGAGCCTTGAGGCGAATCAAGGGGTCTGCTTCTATGTAGACGTTATGCAGTGGATCTGGAAGGACCAGGAAGTAGTGTGTAGGGCACCGATCGTTCCATTTCGAGTTCAAAGCGCAGGTGCCCTTGGCAGTTACCATGGTTGTTAGGCAGGAGTCAAATGGGCCGCAGGTACGCTTGCTTGCAGATGGAAGGTTGGATGTTACTTCCATGAGGGCTTTGACCAGTGCTAGACTGATGGCTGAGTTGTCTGTAGTTGTCACATCATTCAGCTGGAGGTCAGTCATGACCTCGGGGCAGTGAAAGTCAGAGTCTATGGTGAGTTGAAAAGTGCAGAGTAGCGAACTTGAACTTTGCTCTGGTGCTGGGACAGTGTTCTCGCGGCTGGTTGCAAGGTTTCTCGTGACCTCTGTGACCTGACCGTCTGGCTCAGGTGTCTGTGTGGCTGGAGAGGCAGAGGTTCTCGCACTTGAGCCCAAATCTTTAGCTGTTTGAAGTCTAGTAGGGCTCAGAACGATCTAGCAGATCTTTGCCGACGAGAAACGGGGTACCTGTCCATCGGTTGGATGTACACTGGGTGTACCAGACTCATTCGGCCCATTGTTGGCTGGATGGGAGCTATCTGTTCAAGTTTGGGTCTCATTTTGGCTGTATGACTGCACATTTAGCTCACTATTTTGGGATTTCAGAGTTCGATTGTTCAGGAAGTGCAGCCGTCAGCTGAGGGGGTTGGGCGACGCTGTCACTTGGTGATGAAGTCTCTGGTTCTGTGGACTGTGGTTGGTGCACAGTGCTTGGGTTTGTTTGGGGCATGCTGTGAGTCGTTCCGCCGCTGGCTGTCTGGGCTAGGTGCACTGGCCGATGAGGATCGTCTGGCTGTCGGCTGGCATCCCACGTGGTTCCCCCTTTGGGTGGTTAGACAGATGTGGCTTGTCCCAGATTCTTTCAGCATGCTTGGACAGGTGCTTAGGACGGGCACCATGCCGGTTGCGCTGCTCTCTGCTGGCTTGTAACGGTCTTGACGGTTACACAGTCTGTCACTATGTTGTTGCATGGCTCTCCTTGGAGCCAGCTCTGAACGGTGATCAGAGACAGGGCAAATCATTGGGTTACTCACAGTCTTTTCAGAAGCAGTCTTTTTTGGTCGGCAGTCCCGTAGCTGTTGGTCGTCCAACTTTGCAGTCTCCGGTTGCCGGTCGAGGAAATGCCACGCCTCACGGCTGGCCGTACCTCGGAGTAGACCTAATTGGTTCCATGTGGTCACGTTAGCCACAGGTTGTAGGTGAAAGTTCATGTCCTGCAGGTAGGTGTGCGTGTTGTGGCTTCCTGCAGGGTTTGGGGTGAAAGGTAGGATGTCTCTGGCCAGCTTGTAGAGTTCTTGGGAAGCCATGGTGTGCTGTGCACGATTCTCTGGATTGGCTCCCACCCCCTTTTGCTGCTGGTGGGGGCTCTTGGCTGCTGGCTGGTGACAACTCGAGCAGTGGGCTTTCGCCCCCCTTTTGAGCTTGGAACTCTTGGCTGGGGGTTTCTTGGCCCACTTGTCAGGGGAAACTGTGTGGTGTGTGTTTCCCCTTGCTGTTCACTATGCAATGTACGTGCATACTTCAGTTCTTTGTTTCGAATAGTCTTTGGTTGAACCAAATCTTGGACCTTGGCATGGGCCGTTTGCAAGTGGGTTTCACAAGCTGTGGCCGTGCTGTGTCTTTCCTTCTCTCAGTTCAATCTCAGCTCTTGTAAGGAGAGCTTCACCTCGTTGGAGTTCTTTCAATTCCTCTTCGGATTCTTTCTCCAACTGCTCTTTGCGTGTTGTCTCTACACGAAGTTCTGCCAGGGCATTTTGGAGTCTCTCAACTTTCTCCCGGAGCTGTAGGTCCGTTTCGTCCTCCCTTCCGCGTCGATCCTGGGTCTCAAGGAGTAGCTGATCTAGCCGACTCTGCGCGTGGTCCTGGTTCCTCCGGGCCTCCTCCGCTAGGAGCTTCAACGCTGCCGTTCTTGGCTCGGGGGCTGCAGGTCACTGTGGCTTTTGGCAGGAACGCAGTCGTCCTGGCGCTCGATCAGGTCTCGACGTGATCCCAGTGGCAGTGGGGCTGGATGAACGGGACACACTGGCTTACTGGGGGCGAGAGAAAGACAACACAAAAGAGGCCAATGCAAGTCCGTGGAGGGTTTAGCGCTATAGCGATTGCGACTATTCAATTGGTGTGCGCAATTTTAACTAACTGATGCAGACAGTTAGTGGAATCTAGGCCGGGCACCTATTGTCTTGGCTGTGAGTTGCCAGGTGGGGCCGATTTATGTGGTCGAGTATCAGCTTAAATAACAATTTGACAGTGCGGTCGCCTAGTGGGTCATTTACTGACACTGGCTGTTGGTCGTCAGTCTATTATTCAGCTTTCCTTGATGGCTCTCATAGGTTCTGTCTTTAGGTGAGCTGGAAGAAACTAAACAACAGAACAGTAGAGTAGGAAAGAGTGAAATAACCAAAAATACTAGAGAGAAGGCATGAAATGAAACGAAAATGAGAACATTAGAAGAGATAGATAGGGAAAGGCTCTAAGCTTAATACCAATGCTAGGGTTTATGACAGGGCCGACGAGGGAGGGGGCGCTGTTGAGCTATAAAGCCTAGGGGAAAGGTATGGCTTAAGCAGGGAGGACGGTGTGGCCAAACACTTAAATGACCACGAATACATATATTCTAGGGTTTGCAATAAGTGAATGGGCTTACTCTACTTACTGTGCCTGGGGTGAATCGGGGTTGTTTCAAGTGAGAACCAATGGTGAGGTCAATCTCACCGGCGGTCCCTGGACACTCGACCGCGGTGTTCCCAGATCCTCGTCCCTTGGTACCACGGTGCGCCCACTCAAACAGCGTGTGACTTTTAGCATGACAGGGCAGCACTCAGGTAAGTTTGGTCAACGGCCAGACTGAAGGGTTGAAATTGGGTTTCCTCTGAAATCCCTTTGGAGTCCAAACGGAGAATCAGAGTAATTAACCAAAATGCCCTCATGAGGATCAGTTGGACTCGTTGGCTTCTCCCTGGGGTGCCCGAAATGCTTAGTCTGCTGCGTGCCGCCGCCAATGGTACGGAGACAGAGGTGTCTGCGATTCACGCACGACCGGTGTCAGTTACGCCGACCAGATGACTCCACTCACGGGAACCCAGCCAGAAGACAATCCCAAGTTCACCACAAGCACTGGAGGTACTACCTGTAGATATACAAATGGCTAACAAGGAGAACACAACATCAGCTTAAGCTTAAACTTGTGTAGACCAAATTTACCTCATTCTGTAAAGTAAGTGAGGGAAAGACCATTGATAAATAGTGCTAAAACCTAAAATAATGATGATTATGTTTGTAATTATCGGGGCAACCTTGAAAAAGGAGAAGTAGAATTAATTAAATTAATCTATTCTGAAATGGAGCCAAAGGAGAGAAGAGAGGAAAGCCAACTTATGAGAGTGCCCAGCAGGGGGCAGGCTACTGATAAGGTGCTATCACAGGCTGAAAAGAGGAGACTTAATTTAATTTTAGGTTCAAACTTGTTTAAACCGAAATTTAAATAAGTGCAGGGTATCAGAAGGGTATGAAATGGAAGGAAACAATTGATACAGAAATGAAGCCAAAAGAGAAGATAAGCGAAAATAACTGAAATGGAAACAACAGGAGAAGTTGTCGAAACTGGAGCAGGGAAGCTGACTTTAGCAGAGACTGTCACAGAGGGCTTGTTCCCTCTGGTACCATCACTGGCTGAAAAGACTTTAATCTAAATCCAAATTCAAACCTGGTCTAAACCAAATTTAAATAAGGGTGAGAAGTCAGTGAAACAGAAAGCTTGAATAATGTCAAATAGCAGCAGTAACGGGAAGTGAATGAAAAGAATTCTAATAGGAAGCAAATAACAATGGAAAGACAGTTCACTTTGACAGACTGGAGAGCGGGGAGTAGGGGAACGTCCACAAGGTGGCGTAATGGAGTCCACTCCAAGGAGTGGACGTCAGGTGGGAGTAACCTGAGAGGTGCGGAACACCTAGTCGGCTGCCCTCTTGTGTTGGACAGAGGTATTGCGGCACCTATGTAGGGTGACTTAAATTTTGAGCGTCAGAACGGGGGAGAAGGGCTTTCACCTCCTAACGCGGTGATTTGACTGCGATCGGTCGCAAGTGAGAAGGGAATTTGTTCTCAAATTCCCTTTTGTGCCAATTTATAGCACACAGAGTGTGTGGTCGGATTTAGTTTACCGCCTACACGCAAATGTAAAACAGAGTATTTTCTCTGCAACGAATTTTAACTGGATCAAGGTTAAAATAACATATTCCCATTCACACATCAAGCAGATACTGGCCAGCAGTTTTTCTGATTGATTTGTGCAAGGTGTGCGTTTCGGTTAGCTACGCCAAAATTCCACCTAAGGGATCGCTCAGTTGAATAACGTTGGAACACGCAACGGATCAAATCTGGCGAGTAATAAGGCCTTTTACAAAACGAATAAGAGGAACACGCTCAAATCGTTATATCATCACGCTGAAAGAAGACTTCTTCGTTCTAACAGGTGGCATCACGCACAGGTGGCATCACGCACAGGTGGCATCACGCTGAAAGAAGATTTCTTCGTTCAAACAGGTGGAATTGATAATATTAAAATGTTCCGCAAAAGAAGTTTCTTTCCCTTTGCAGAGACAGTTTTAATATTATGAACTGCAGTTTCTTTTTAACAATTTACAGTGACTAAAATGTTTGACCAAAATAGACGCTGTTAACATAGGATTAACTGAAATGAGCTTTGGGCTTTTCAGTTACAGATACGTGAGTTCGCGGTTGCGACTTGTCTCACTGAAGCGCGCATACAAGACAACAGTTAACACAAATAATATACACATAAAATTGACAAAGTTGCTCACAAAACAGAGTTTAGAATTTGCCCGCATTCTCCACCAAATATGTAGCGTCTTAGGGTCACATATATTATTAAATTAAATTTAGCTCATAGGGAATAATGAGTATTAATATTTAGGGATTTATGATTAATCATAACGGGTTATAATTGAATCACAAATCTCCAAAATCACCCAAAAGGGGAATACCTAACAGGTATTTATGCAATATATATATATATATGGTTGACAACAATTTATTGCAATCAACTCTGGATATATATCTATATTAAACAATCACAGAATAGCCTCTACGGAAGTGATTAGAATTCCTCTACTCCGTTCGGTTTAACGAACGAGCAGTACAATACTTCTCAACTTGGTCTTCGACCCATTTTCGAAAAGCTTATCCCTCTGGCCACAAAGGATAAACCTTCCGAGTTATGGTATTAATTAAAGCATTCAATGATACTTATAAGAGCTCGTAGCTTAGATCTGACATTAAAGGGACTCATGTTTTGTGAGCAACAACAATGACAATTAAAACGTGGATACAATGGTTTTAATAGTGATAGCTACTACGATTACATACGACTACATAAAGGATACATGTATATACAAAATAGGGAAAGTAATGAAAGAGAAGAAATGGAATAGAAATAGAGGGAAGAGAGAGGAGGAGAACAGGAAGGTGAGAAGGGAATGGTCCAGTCGGACATCTCCCAACCAAAACCGCGAGAGCCAGCAACGAACAATTATCACCATAATAGGGGTACAATCTTAAACGCATCTAAATTTCGATAGAATTGATACTTGCATGGTTTCTTTGTGTTGTGTAAAGGATGCGTGCGTTGCGTTTCTCAGAGTGTTCATGCGCTGAAGCTCTCCCTCCGTTCGGTCCTTCCGGGGTCGGTCCGCGGGAGATTTAACGGCGTGTAGGAGCGGTTGTCTTGGAAGGGAAGGCATCTCGTTCGCGCTAAGAAGATTCGTGCAGTGATGTGCGCGCTCGGATGGAGCGCGCCGGTGTTGCGTCATCTTCAAAGGGGCGATCAGCTTGGCCAGGCGGGCTCGGGCCGAAGCCCCGCGAGCCGCGCTGGCGTGATGGAAGGGAAGTTTTGTCTTGTCCGAGTCCTTGCAAGTTTTTACTGAGCCCCGAGGTGCTTGAGTAACTGTACTTTAAAGTCCACTAACCTCCGCCCACCTCCACTGAGATGACCAATCGTAGATGTGGATTGGAGGCGGGAAAGTTCCTTTGTTTGGACTTTTATCACTCACTGGAATGTTAATGCTGGAAACCACAACAAGTGAGGTTTTGCTCCAAAAGGGGTAAGCATATTAACGGTACATGTCATAATCATACTTTTTACATAATTGGCTAAGGCAGAGAAAGAGGAATCAATAGACCCCAAACATGCTCGTTTAAATGCATGAAAGACAGTGTATCTCTTTTACAGAGCCATCTTGAGCATTTAAGATTAACATCACACAAATACATAAATATATACTTTGTGGTCAACATACATACAACAAAAGGGGTCATCACATATATTTCTGGGATGGTTCAGTTAAAATAGTTCAAGCCACATGGCACAGGCTGTCTGTGTGGAGGTCAGTTCTCGGCCCCTCTGCACCAGGAAGGTGTGAGCTAGGGGCCCGGGGTGTGTGTGTGTGTGTGATAGGGATCTTTTTGAAGTCCCCCCCCCCCCCCCAGAGCAATTGTCGTAGGCCTGGCCATTCTCTGGTGGGTCGTCAGCCTGGCATTGAGGGCCATTCACCCCAGACTTATGGGTGCCGGGATCTGATCTCCCTGCAGAGCTGGGTAGCGAAAGGCATCCCTGCTGTTTCGCCTCACTTTGATCCCAAGAGAGAGAAACAGAGAGAGAGAGAGACAGAGAGACTCCAGACGCTACAGCTATCCAGTCAAATGCGATTTACGACAACCTCAAAAGTGGACAAGCTCAAAATGTTTTAGACCCTGTTTAAACCTGTATTTCGCGTCATCTCATCCACTTGTGATCTGATCGGCAAAAACGCACCTTATTGCCAGGTGTAAACAAGGCCTTTCACTCTTTTCCTTTATAAACTTATGCCAACTAATTTTGATTCAGCATTAACAGTATATAGCATTAATAGCACTACCTATTGAAATCCGATAGTCACACCGTATCAATACTCTCCTTAATATTTTGCTACTATAACTGCACATATGTGTCATTGGTATAAATAGCAGTGGGTGGTAAAAGACAAGAAATGTACAGATTTATAACATGACTGAATTTTCATTTTTTTTGGTGAACTATCCCTTTAATAAAGGTATGGCTGAAAAAAATATGAATTTTAAGTGCAAATACTCATAAAACTCACCCGGCTGGATTGTCTCCTTCTGCAGTGTGTTCTTTTCAATTCCATGCACAGGTATTGAAACAGTCTTGTCAAACAATCTTTTCCAGGACTCTGGAAAACCTTTTAAGGCGTTCATTAATTCTCTCCTTCTCATAATATTTTGCTCAGAGTTTGCACTGTGTTTGTCTGCCTGCGTCACCTATGGCAAAATAAAATGGTAGATATTAAAACATGCCATACCTGGCAATGGGTCAGTATTGTCAGAAGTCATCTATAAGACAAACAAGGTCAAATTCACAGATTACTAATCAATAATTCTGTCAGTTTGAACTACAACAATATGAATAGGGTTTGTTTATTGGCCTATGGGCTTATCACTTTTGTTTTGGTACTGTATATAAGATATACCTTTCTGAATGACTCCTTCAGGTGTCCAAACTCTGGAAGAACCCCGCTCTAAGAAAAACATAAGAGTTCATTTAAATCAGAGGACCAGTAAAATGAAGTTCAAATTTCTTCATAAAATATAACTAATTCATACCATCCATACCTGTATGAGTTTCAGTAATTGCACTTGTTGAAAGCTGTTTGATGGCTTGTAATAGATGCTAAACTTCCACTTCTTGTTATGCATCTTTCCTCCAATAATCTCAAACTGATGGGGACTAAACCACTTCCCTTTACATAATATACACTTCTCTCCTTAAATCAGACAAACATGATACAGAACATATGAATGGGTGCACATATCTGAAATACATGCAAGTTTGTTAAACCATTTGAATCACAGTAGATTAGCATTTGGGTACATATTTAAAACAAAACAAAAAATGGTGTAATATGCACTTTTTTTTTTTAAAGACATATTTTGTTTATAAACATTAGTTCAATATAACATGCAATTGAATTGTATCTGACAATGTCAAAATTGTATCTTCCCAAAACTTACCAATGTCATACTTTATTCTGTAAAGACAACCTGCTATTTGTCCGCAACGAACAGGCAGTTGTTTCTTATCTCTGACCTCTTGATAAACATCTGGTAGGCCTAGCTCTAAAAAGAAATACAATAAAAGAATATTGTCGCAGGATATAATAATAAACGGATCAAAATTTATCTTCAGATCTATGACAAAGACATTCTTTCATAGATGTGTGCCTTATGTTATTGTAAAAAAAAATATATATTATTCTTGGTCTGCCTGTTTACACACTGATTATGTGGCAGGGAAATTGCCTCCTGATGCTACTTTTCTTTGAGCACCTTTTTGTTCTTTCTTCTATCATCTTTACTAAAATCCGTTTCTGAGCAGTTTTCCTTCACTTCACATTCTGGCTTAGTCTGCTTTGTAACGGATGCAACATTCATCTTCTTCAGGTCTATGAGAGGCAAATGTTATGCCATATTTGGTTTACTGGTTCATTGGTTTATGCTTACCTGGAAGCCTGGAGTTTATACTTCTGGCTTTTTTCATCTTGTTGCCATCTTTATTATTCATCTTCCTTTTTTCCCTTTGTTTTCCAATACTTTTCCCCATCTCGTTCAGCCAGTCAGATTCTGAAGCGTTGCCCCAATTCATTTTTGGATCTATGAATACATCCATGTCTTGTGGGTCTCTAAAATACAGCCATCAATTAGTGGTGGATATTCAGAATTGACTGTCAAATTTTAGGGCTCTTTATGTTGTAAAGTTTTCTAAATATACTCATTTGGACTTCTATATGTAAGGGTCAGCCAAAATGGATCACACATGAAAACAAAATAAAACCATTAATTCATTTGAATGTATTACAGTTTACTTTAGACAAATACAAGCACATTTTCTATTCAGTTGCTAAGAGAGGGTCATATGCACAGATGCCTTTCATCAAAAACATTCATCTCTGGGCATGATTAAAGGAAAAGACACATTTTACCAGAAAAAAACAGAAAAGACAATGACCTTGCCTAAAACCTAGGAGTACCCATATAATAATATAAGTAGGCTACCTAAAATAATTATAATTATTATAGAAGATTTAACTGCTGAATATTCTTCAGGTATCTCATTTTTTTTAACTAAAACATTTTCATGACTTTTCCAGTAGCTTGAGATTCACGTAGTAAGGATTTAAAAAATATTTTAGATATTTAAAAAAATCTATATATAATCATTATAAAAAATTAATTTTTTAAGATTCAAACGCATGGCTTTTCCAGGTCTAGAATCTACACACTTTCATCATTAAGCTTTCGAAGACTCTGGGAACCAAACATATATATATCATGGGCATCTGGCCCACCCACTTTTTAAGACGAATGATATTGGACCTACTCACTTCCCAAATTTAAAAGCAACACTGACACATCCTGCTCTTTTTGTGAAGTTTCTTCTGAAACAGTAGGCCATTTGTTTTGGATGTGTCGTTTTGCTCAGTCTTTCTGGAGTAGTGTTAATGCATTGATTGTCCAAAATGTAAAACTGTGATTTTTATTCTTCGAATTATATCCAATATGAAGTTTTATATACAAAGATCAAACTGAATGGCGAACGGGGAGCAACACACACACTTAACATAGATGATACCGGACAATAAACTGAAAACAGGCAGGAGCTTAAATACACAGAGGTAAACGACGAACAGCTGTGATGATTGTAAATAGTGTCCATGGTGACAGATTTTGACGGGAAAATAGAACACAGGAAGACATGTGACAAATGAAAACAAACTGAATGTCCATTAAAAAACTAAAACAAACGGAACATGACATAGTGAAGGTCATGTTTCACAGCTATGTTTAGTAAGTTGCATTATTCTTCATCTCATACGTGGTGTAAATGAGGTGCTTTTCTCTCCCCATTTAAAAGCATCGCTAAAAGAATTAGGGAGAATAAATAAATTATGATTATTTTATAGCCATTGTGTGAATAACATGTGATCAAGCAATCCATAAAAATTAACTGTAATCTGATAATGAGCATTTTAAAAAGTTATATAATCTAATTACAAGTACTACATTTTTGTAATCTGATTACATAATCCAGATTGCATGTAATCAGTTACTACCAGCACTGAATTTATGTAATGTAAATGTAATGTTCAATGATTAGAAAGGCCTATTTTCTACCCTAGTAGTGTTAATGCATTGATTGTCCAAAATGTATAACTGTGATTTTTTTTTTTTTGTATAACTGTGATAACTGTGAAAACGTATAACTGTGATTTTTTTTTTTTTGTATAACTGTGATAACTGAAAATGTATAACTGTGATTTTTTTTCTTATCTTATAGATGCATTCTATTTTGGGTTTTACATTAATGATAAAAATCTAATCAAAGCAAGTTATTGTATAAACCTCCTTCTATTTATTGGCATGTTTTATATACATAAATGTAAATATACAAATAGTAAACCCCACGTTAACATCTTCAAAAAAGAATTGAATTTGTACTTAAATACAATTTCAAAGTCTGTAAATAAGAACGCTATAAACTTTTTCCCCCTCTTCTTTTTTTCTTTTCGGATTAGGCTTTATATAATTTCCATTGTTATTGAGCCATAATTGGTTTATTGTCTGCGTGTTATTTTATCATGTTTGTTAAAATTGCAATAAAAAAGAAAAGGTAATGCTATGGCGCGTGACCATCAGGTGTGGACCGGAGCCCCCTCTGTAGTGGAAAACAATTACTACACGATTGCTCTGTGTACAGCACCGGGGAAAGGGGCAGGGCAGGAAACCGGAAATGTCTGGGCTCACTACCTAGTAAGATCTCGAGGCGCGTTTTTTTGGAAAGTTGAACAACTTTTAACTTGAGCGCAGCGATTTTAGAACAACGTGCCATGAGCGCGACGCTGCAAAATACGCAAGAAGGCCGTCTAGCACGTGTTTACATGGAACAACACAAGAAAACAGCAGCGCAAATAAAACGACCACGAACACACAAACAGAACCGAAACGTGCATCTTGGACTGGTTGTTTTAGGAAAAGATATAATGGGAAAAAATACCTTAAATATTGACTTACAATTATATATATATATATTTGTGCTCTCTCAGGCCGTCTCTACAATTTGATTTTGTTGCAAAAGCTACAAACTATAGGCTACTAAAATAAGAAGTTATCTGCAAGCGTTCTTTTAGCATTTAACAAGATAACATTAGCGCCACGTGAATGGAACTCGGAAAACGGGATGCCCTTTTCAACAAAACACACACTCAAATACAACTCATTAATACAGCAACAAGCAGTAGACTGATATTTACCTCAACCTCCTCAGCTGCGGCGGGGTATTCTGAATTATCGTCTGGCTGCACGAGAGGATTCCAGCCTGGGACTCTGGGAGTGGGAGGAGATTGAGAACTGGAGAAGCGCGCGGAGGGGGCGTGAATGACTGAGGAGAAAGCGCAGAATGTTTTCCCTTCTGGTGCCATGGTTCAAAATTCTATAGGGGTGTAATGGCATGTTTTGAGACATATCACGATACGATACTATTGCGTTACATCAAGACCTATGGTAAAAGGTAAACAAAAAATGTACTGTTGATTAAAATGCTACATTTGGTATTATATTGGGGGTGGAAATAAATAGGCTTTGACTTGGTGCTAGTAACCCAGTGCACAGGACAATGGTGACGCCAGAATACAAATATTCATGATTCTGAAGTGTCCAATGATTCAAAATACTGAATTATTTTAGACGAATATGCACTCTTGTCACTTAGGCCCCTACTAGACATTTTTAAAATAATGTAGGCCACTTTTTACTGGTAACATAAGACATTTTACATTATCAGGACCCACAAATATTCCCCCATTGCATTATTATACACATTATTACTAGACACATATTCATTATTATATACCGGTATAGTAGTTTAATGTTGTACTTATGCTACACTAAAACTCTGTAAACTTGACTTTTCCTCACATAGTAATTTTCATTTTGGATGAACTATCCAGGGTTTCCCAAACTGGGGTTAGCGAAAGAACTGCAGGGGGATTGTGAGTTGACTGAAAAACGAATGTTTTATTTAATCATAAAACATTTTAATTAACTGAACACGAAACATATTAATATTTCGTTTGTTAACCTGCATGTCAATGTGGCCATTATCATTTATTTATATAACAAAATCTCAGGGGTCTCCTAGTAAATATTTTAGGTTAAAGGGATTCATCTGACAACTTTTTTTTGGGGATCCCTGCATTACATGAACAAAGAACAATACATATGAAACCAGGAATGAATTACACAAGTTTTCCAGGTTTTAAATATTTTTGTCCAGACTTTTGTTTTCTATATTTTGATAGTCAAAACTAAATGGTATAACACCAAATAATTAAACCTTTTTTTAAGTTGGCTTTAAAAGCCTGAAGTCAGGACCCAAATTCAGTTGCATACAGCTGCAGCATATCAGCAGGCTACTGCTCCAGATAGAAAAGAAAATTGAATTGAGTTAAAAATAATTAGGGATAATACATAAATTATGATTATTTTATAGCCATTGTGTGAATAACACGTGATCATGCAATCCATAAAAAGTAACTGTAATCTGAGCATTTTAAAAAGTAATATAATCTAATTACAAGTACTACATTTTTGTAATCTGATTACATAATCCAGATTGCATGTAGTCAGTTACTACCAGCACTGAATTTATGTAATGTAAATGTAATGTTCAATGAATAGAAAAGCCTATTTTCTACCTCACCAGACATTTTTTTTAGCCATCAGGGTCTAGTGAAGGATCTAGCGAAACCTATACATAACATTTTGATGAGTTTATTCACCGGACCATGTCTGTCATCAGTAATCTGTGGACAGCGTTTGATCAGTTTTGTTATTTTTTTTTTATTTTTATTATTATTAATTTTTTATTAATTATGTTCTGTTTTTCACTGAATCTTACCCTACACTGTAAAATTGCAAGTTATTGATATGATCAACAAGTCATGACAAGATATGTTGGTAACACTTTAGTATGGGGAACTGTCACATATGCTCTGTGTCTGTCCTTGGACTTTTACGTAGAAGTGTTTCCTGTGCTTTATTTTGTAGTTCTTTGTAGTTTTTCATGTTTATTAGTCTCCCCAGGTGTATCTTGTTTCCTCGTTACTGTTGTTAAGCTTGTTTGCCCCTGTGTATTTATAGCCCTCGTGTTTCATTTGCTAGCTCTCAGTGATTGAATGTGATGGTCCCTGTTTTCTGTTAGCTTTTGCTTCTTGTTCTCCATGTTTCCTTTCATTTGTATTATTGTTTCTTTATTAAACCCCTGCACTTAGATCCATGCCTCAGCCTGCTTTCTCTGGAAGTTACAGGAACACATTCACTATTAACTACGACTTTTGCTAACTAACTAACTCCTAATTTACTGCTTATTAATAGTTAGTAAGGCTGTTTTTGTAGCGTTTAAGTTTAGGTATTGGGTAGGATTAACTTAGAATAAGGTCATGCAGAATAAGGCATTAATATATGCTTTATAAGTACTAATAAACAGCCAATGTACTAGTAATATGCATGATATTAATCAACTAGTTAACAGCGAGTATTGGGCACTAAAATAAAGTGTTACCGATATGTTTTTACAATAACTAATTTATAGTAAGACTTTCTAAACATAAAACATATTCTCCAACTTTTTACATAAAGATATTAGTTTATTTAGATAAACAAATTGTTAAAATTACACATAATGCTGAAATGTATAAAAAATATTTGACTTAATTGTAAACCTGATCATTATTTTTGCAGTAACAGAATTGGCACACTTCACCTAAGGCACATGACAGTAAATAAGGTCTGTATAAGGAGGAAGAGAAAAAGCTGACATAATCAAATTGCCACCCGTAACCCATGCTAAGAACTACATAATACCTTGCTGGAAAGGGAAAGATGGCATTATAGGAAAAAAAAAGATGTGCGGTATTGCACAGCAGCAATGTCATATGCAAAATATTCCATTCTCCAAACTGATTGTCCCATGTAGGGCCGTGGGATAAGAAAATATGAAAGATTATATAATAATATAATATTATATATCTTATATACATTATAATGAAATCTAATGCATATTCAATGCTACATGGACCTCCTTTGTATCTTTGGGGGGGAAAGCTGTTATTGGATAGTGAAGATTTTCTGGAACTCCTTCTTAAACATTTCCTTCAGCCTGGCACCCATTTGCCCAAACTCATTGTCCTTTAGAGAACAAAAACAAAACAAATGTCAAAACAAACCAAAAAACAAGCGTCCTCTCGTCATGTCAAACATCCCAATATCATGTTAATCAAACAAAAGTCATCAATAATGTCCAGTATTTTTGGAAGCTTGTTTACGCCACGGAATACAACTATTTAAAATATAATTGGGACTTTTAATCTCACAATTCTGACTTTTTTCTCACAATTGAGTCAGAATTGCGATATGAAAATATAAAGTCGCAATTCTGAGAAAAGTCACTCAGAATTGGACTTTATAGTTTGATCTATTTTTTTTTTTTTGGTGCTTTATTAATTATGTCCTGTGTGTTTCAGTGAATCTTACTCTATTGAATGTTCTGCAATTGCTGAAAATGAGCTGAAAGTCCGAGACGAATGCTTCAACTGTCTGATACTCGTCACTTTCCAACTTCAGCTTTATTTTGTCTAGCCACATTGGCTGAGATATGAACTGAGAGTATCTGGGCACCTGGAAGCAAAAAAAATAAAATTCTGGTTAATATTTTTCATTATTTTAAATGTAAATTTCACCAACCTGAATTCCATATTATTCTATTTGTAATAATTTTGATGTGTTTGTAAAAGAGCGCAGGTTGAAATAAGGAGATCCTCTTACTGTTTGGCGTGGATCCTTGACAAACAACTTCTGGATGTCCTCATTGTATGCACATAACAGGAGATAGTGGCAGTGCTAAAGACAAACAATACACACACACAAAATTAGGCCCATAAATAATTGTTCTGTGAGCAGCCTATGTAGGTAGCTTAAATGTTTGTGGTTATCTTTTATATTGAGGTGTCGAGTTTGTGTGTTTGTTACCAATATGTATTGCGACACTTGGGCATTGAAAGCTTCTTGTTCAGTCATGCTACTGGAGTACCATTGCTGACTGGTTCTTAAAACGCAAAAGGTACAAATCCATTCCCTACAAGTACACACACACATATATACAGAAGGATGAATGTATAACACACATACCTGCTGATTTAATTATTTTATTTGTATATAAACAGTCTTTCTCTCTCTCACCCAGGTGAGTCTCCATCTACAGCTGGAAGGTGACAGTGCGAATGAAAAGCTCGTGGACATTCGTCACAACACACGAGATCTCCCTCAGAGTCACACACGTAACACACATCGTCATTGTTCTGTGCCATCTAGTCACAGGACAACACGACAACATGTTATCATTATCACAGAAATAAGCTCAAAGGCATTTTGCTCAAGTGCAATTTGCTGATGTCTCATATTTTATCCCAAAAGTGAAAGGGAAAAATAAAAAAAGAAGACTAAGATAATGTTTTTTTGTTTGTTTGATTTTTTTAAAATTTTATGACAATTCTCTAATGCTTCTGGAAATACTTTTTGTAATGTGTCATGGAGGTTTCTGTAATGTTTGAGATTCTCATACTGTAATACAGTTTTTTTCTATTGCATGAACGTTTTTTAATCAGCAAAGCGTATGTTTTTTTTAATCAGTTTTACAGTAACAAGAATAACTTGTTTTTTGTCATAAAACCAACATCACAATGCAAAACGGTAAGCAAGGGTACTAAAAATAGGTGTAATTTTCTTTAAACAGAAAATTCATAAAATAAAATATTTTGACTTTTCATGAAATTCACATCTTTAGTTTATGAAAGTGATTTTAATTACAATCTTTCCCCAGTAATGCATTATGTGATTAAAGGTATAGGGGAGAGCGGGGCACAACCTAACGCTTTTTGACTTTCTCAGTTTGTGTAAATCCACTTGGGGTTCAGAGTATTTATTGTTTCCCACATTAATTTCACACATGTCTAGTACAATTATGTGGTTTTGTTTCATTAATACAGTGTTTACTTTTTTCTTGATTTACCCCGAAAGAATGGAAGTGAAATGTGACAACATGCCCCATAGGTGGGGTTCATTGTAACATGTGGTGTGGCACAATGTAACATGACCAAATAACAGCTTAAAATGTTACCTGATATAATCAAAAAAATATACAACACAAACTAAAATACTTTGTCAACAAAAAACAATTATTAACTTTTTAAAATAAAATAATGGCATTTTTTAATCATTAAAAATATAAGCATTTTTGAGTTTGACTACAAACACATCGCTAAATTCAGCTATACAGCATAGTTCAAAACATAATAATAATGAATCATTTCTGAACATTAACTCTCAGTCATTATTCACCCTTTTCACATGGTTTTTCAAAAGAATTCATAAAAGTATAGAATATAATGGCATATTTCTAATTGGGGCTCATTGTAACGCAGTGTTACAACACACCCCATCTGCGCAACTGGGATTTAAACCGCGGCTCGTGTCTTCTGCTGGTAAGATCAGCATTAAAGATCATCTCAACTGTTAAATAACAGATATAAGATTAATATAATATCGGATTTGTCTTATTTTAAATAAACACAAAAAACAGAGATGAAAACTAAACTAGAAAAAAAAGTAAGAAATTTACTTTTGCTATGGTTAACTTTAACTTTAACTTTATTTATTTATATAGCGCTTTTAACAAAGTAGATTGTTTCAAAGCAGCTTTACAGTGTTAAACAGGAAAATAATGCAGCATAATTTTATTCAGCTGTATAGCCATTCTGGAAAAATTTCAAGTATCATACAGTGACAGTGTGGGCTTTAGATCAATAATTTGATCAGTAATTTAGTTTAAATGGTTAATTTAGTTTATTATTTAGATGTATTTCGATGTTTAGTTGAAAAATTTAAATACATGTTCAGTAATATCTTCCAGAGATTTTTTAATTTTGCCGCTATTTTTTCTCTAAATAATGTTGATATGGCAAATAGTAAATACACTTTTGTCAAGTTTTGTCAAGTTTTGTCATTCTGTCATATGTGGAAAGGGTTAAAACATGCGTGTTACAATTAACCCCGCGTTAGGTTGTGCCCCGCACACCCCTAGTTCACCCAAAAATGAAAATTATCCCATGATTTACTCACCCTCAAGTCATCCTAGGTGTATATGACATTATTCTTTCAGACTAATAAAATCTGAGTTATATTAAAAAATGTATAATGGCAGTGAATGGCTGTTTCTGTTCAAAGTCCATAAAAGTGCATCCATTCATCATATAACTGCTCCACACGGCTCCGGGGGGTTAATAAAGGCCTTCTGAAGCAAAACGATGCGTTTGTGTAAGGAAAATATACATATTTAAAACTTTACAAACTGTAATCTCTAAATTCCGCTGTCGTACGCGCGCGTTCACGAGAGACTGGCGTTCCAGCGTATGACGTCGCTTCACTTCGGAAGGCCTTTATTAACCGCCCAGAGCCATGTGGATTACTTTTATGATGGATACATGCATTTTTATGGCCTTCGAACAAAAACAGCCATTCACTGCCATTATAAAGCTTGGAAGAGCCAGGACATTTTTTTATATAACTTAATATAACTGTATTTGTCTGAAAGGTCATATACACCTAGGATGATTTGAGGGTGAGTAAATCATGGGCTTATTTTCATTTTTGGGTGAACTAACCCTTTAATGTACACATTTAACATGCTATTAAGAATTAAAGTGAATGTCATTAATTATTTTTATGATGACTGATTATGAATGACAGACAAGTCAGCTGGAGATGTTTCTTACTAGGTCTTCTTGTTGAACACTGCATTTCAAACATTCACACAGAAGAGAATGGATGTGCAGGATCTTTTTCTAAAAATGACAATAATACATAAACAAATACATAAATAAATGATCATAAAATTTTTGTATCATTCTATGTTCTATCCAGTTTGATACCTTGAGTAAAAAGTTGAGAGTTTTTCCATGGCACAGTATATCTTTTTTCCAGTGTCCATCACTGAGAGTTGGTTCCTGCTTCACAAATGTCTCCGGAGTGAACCAGCTTTCCTCAGTTCGGATACACTTCCCACGAATCCCTGCAACATAAAGTTAACATAAACACTTCCCACTCAAACCTTTGATACAGACAATACAAACTGCATACTGGGACTGCTGTAACGTACCTGATGCAAACCTGCATTTGTATAGAGTCCCAGTAAGTGAGACACAGGTGACTGGTAAAGAGGGAGCCTGGAAAACTGACAGATCTGTCATCTCTCCTTCTTCCTCCTCCTCCTCCTCCTCCTCAACCCTCCCTCTAACCACTGTTCCTCCTCCCCCTCTCTGTTCCTGGAAATCTTCTTCATCGCTTTCCTCATCCGAAGCAACTCTGGTTTCTGAGTCTTGAGGAATAAAGCACATCGCTGCATTCAGACAGACAGCAGCAAGCGTGTGAATGAGCGTGGATGATCGCTGCTCACCTGTGCTGGAGCTCTCGGATGGGCTGACAGGAAACACCTCTTTCAAGCTCTACAGGACGGAACATAGTCACTTAATGAATTTCAAAGGAAAAACAGGAAAAACAAAACCTGACATTGTACAGGTAGAGTACTTTTGGGACACATTTCCTCTTTTCCCTCTTCATCGGTAAAGACTGAAGATGCTCCTCCTGAAAGAATGAGAAAGGGAAGTGATGTCAGATCACATATGTATCTGAGGGGTCTGCTGTATTTAATGTAGCTACATAGTTACCTCATATGTTTTAAACTTCCATGACTTGAACTCGAGTCCTAAATTTGATGACCTGCGACTCGACTTGACATAATTAAAAAAATACTTAGACTTGACTTGGACTTGAGCCTTGTGACTGGGAAAGTCTTTATGGCCTAACTTCTAAAACCAAAGATCAATGTGATCAAATAGTCGCTGAAGCATGGATGGATGATGGATGCAATCAGCGAACGCATGTCATATATCACAACTGTTCAGTGTTTTTAACCATATTTTAACGATCTAAGCGCATGGTCTAAAGCGCACGGCACAAGAATCCGAATCCACTTTCGCTAGTTTAACAACTGGAAAAATGAGTGGCGCGCCCGGTGTATGGTCTAAAAGGCTTGTCCCTATTCTCTTAAAGAGTCATGGGTATGTTTTGGGGCATAACGTGCAACAAACCAATCAGAGTGTCATCTCCCATTTCCTTTAAAAGCCAGTTGCGCTCGCACCATGGAGGATTCGCTATTTACATGCCGGAATTTGCAAGCAGAAAAACTGAGCTAATAAACATAAAAATATTAGCTAATAAATATAACAACCAATAATTATTTATATCTTAAATTATATAAATGCTATATATGAAAATGTAAAATAAAAATTCTAATAAAGGTAGAAAAACTACCATTATCATTTTGATATTATTTATTGGTTTAAATATTTCGGCCTATTAACGCACACAGGTTTTCCATACAACAACTTTTATCGTATTACGAAGCGTATGATAAACGAATAGATATAAATGTAAACGAATGCACTATTGACAATGTTAATGGTTTAAAAATATAACACATTTTTATTTCTAGCTAATTTTAATTTAGTTTTAAATTACAATTGACTACAAATGAGTGAATATTTTACTACAGGCCTAATCTACAGCTCAATATTACATAGACTATTTATTTATCAAAACAGTAAGAGTCAAGTTAAAAATATATAACTAAAAAGTATTTCTGCGGCGGACGATGTGTTTCCAGCAAAACCACCCAGGACAAGTATATAGATCCCTATCTGTAACTGTTACTATAATGCCTGCATTATTTACCTCAATGAGTTTCTTAAGCGTTGTGTTTCTGCAGCGGATGCTGACTTTCCAGTTTTTGCATTTTTCCTTCCCTGCAAACTTCTCAAAAGCAGATGGGGTGAACCAGCGTCCCTCGGACAAAATGCACTTCTCCCCTACAGGAGAGAAAGATAGCATGCATTCAGACCCATAAAAAAGTATAATAAATACATACTGTAATAAATTTACTTAAAGAACCTTTAGGCAGTTTGTCCCGATGGAGAGTGCCCTTTTTATCCCCACAGTTTACAGGCAGCGTTTTTTTATATAAAGGAAACTTCCAAATCTCAGCTTTGTCTCCTTTCTTCACAGGTGCTGAGAAAGGGAGAGAAGGAAACTCAGATCATACAGACATAAGACACCAAGCACCAGCGAACAGAGTTATAACTTGGACCTGCAGTAGTTCAGGGACTCACAGAAGTAGGGCTTCTTGGCTGGTTTCTTCCTAGTGGGTGTGGAAGCAGTGGACGGACCAGGATCATCACTATTCTCACTACTGCTGTCACCTTTATTTCTCTTTTTAGTATTTTTCTTCTCCTTTCCTTTATCCTCCTTTCCTTCACTTTCCTCTGTCTCAACATCCTCAACCATCTCATAGAATTTGAAGCTGCCTGAGAATAAAAAAGATACTAGAACTGAAACTGAAACCATAAAAAAGGCTGTTGTAAACATGAACATGAACATGAACACATTCTTGATCTATAATAGCTATGATAGCGTAATTAATGCAGCATGCAGCCTCTAGGAGGTCTAAGCTCTATATACGCTGATAAAAGTGAAAAGCACTGACCGTCCATCAGGCTGTTTCTGAGCAGGCGTAGCGTCGGGTACAGCTGCAGGATATGATCTTCAAACACACAGCGCCAGAACTGATGCATGCACTGAGATTTCTCTTTCTCCAGCCGATCCAGAACCTCATAGATGCGTTTCTGCGTCTGCTTCTGCTCACGGGAGCGCATCGCTTTCACTTTCTACAGACAAAAACAGAGAGAGAAAGACAGGGAAAATAGAAGTAAAGTCAGACGTAATTGTGGTTACAATAACATATATACACAATAATGAAACAAATCTGCATTGTGCTTTTACACAAAAGCTTTTTAAAAAAATGACAGTGGATGTACTATTGTGAAGTGATGGTAACAGACGATAATACCATGGCAATTTGATATATATTACAGAAAGTTCAAATGTTTGGGGTCAGACCATGCTTATAATGAATTATAGCTCCATTTATACTTATTTAAGGAAGTATTACTATTATAAACATATTTATAAAGACTAATTAAGACCTTCCATGAATGTATTTATGAAGATGCAACCTGCATCACTATAATGTTATACATTTATTTCTGTCTGTTATAGACAGACCATACCATATAGACATACCAGCAAAACACTGCAACAATATTTTTAAAAGAATAAATCCACACTGCTATAAGCAATACCATGAATATGGCTGAGGAGATAAAGATTTTAACAAATCAAAACTACCATCATGACTTCTAGTGAAAACATTATCCATTAAAGACATAATTGATCATTGGTACAGAAAACAAATGTCTCTGGAACTATTTTATATTTGATTATTTATAAATCAGTGTATGGATATGGATACATAATGGATTATGTACATTGAAAAAGCAAATGCATGACTTATAAGTAATTATAAAAAATAATATAAAATAGTTCTTATAATGCAGTGTAGGTCTTATTAAGTCTTTATAAATATATTTACAGAATAGTTATATTTATAAATAACTATAATTGGGGCTATAATTCATTATAAAAAAATGTCATAGAAAGTCAGAGAAATATTATGGTCTGCATTTATTTGAACAAAAAAATTCAGTAAAAACAGTAAAGTTGTGAGATATTTCAATTTAAAATAACTGTTTTCTATTTGAATATACTTTAAAATGTAATATATTCTGTGATGTAAAGCTGATTCTTTAGCATTATTACAGAGTCACATGATCCTTCAGAAATCAGTCTAATATGATGATTTGGTGCTCAAGAAACATTTCCTATTATCATCAGTGTTGAAGATAGCTATTTTTGTGGAATCCATAACAATCTTTACTGTCTTTTTGATGCCCTGAATAAATGTATATAAAAAAAGAGTGCCATATAGTAACGTTTTGTTGTTGTTGTTGTTGTTGTTGTTGTTGTTGTTGTTGTTGTTGTTGTTGTTGTTGTTTTTGTGGACTCAGTATGCTGCCATGCTAATTTATACAGTCACCGTTTTTTGCAAGGATATTTTATGTTACATATCGGTCAAAAACATGGTACTGCTTTTGTACATGCCTTTAAACCATAGTATTACTATAGCTGAATGTCCAGAAACAGTAGTAGGCCTACTATTATTGTACCACGTCCAACAATTCATGGCAGCAGCAATAACATGAATTAAAAATATCTGACTTCCTGTTGGTTTTCAGATTTTGCACGTAGAGACTTTTTTGTAGGTATTGGGCTGTTACATGTGTATACCGAATTTCATAGCTGTACGTGAAACGTAGCGGGAGGGGCACTACGTTAGGTGGCGCTGTCGAGCCATTTTGCCACGCCTAATTCTGAATACCATAACAGACGTAAATTTTCGCCAATTTGGACGAGTTTTGAAAGTTTTGTGAGTTTTCGAGCGTGTTTAGGCCCCCAAAAAAGCGATTCATTTGGGAGAAGGAGAAGAAGAAGAAGAAGAAGAGAAGAAGAAGAAGAAGAAGAAGAAGAAGAAGAAGAAGAAGAAGAAGAAGAAGAAGAAGAAGAAGAAGAAAAAACTTTCGAAATCCAATAGGGTCCTCACACCATCGGTGCTCGGGCCCTAATGAGACAGATCATTTCACGGTGGGTTAGTTAGAGAAAGAGGGTATGTAGGGTGGGCGTGTTCCTACCTTAAAAAGTTCCTCCGTCATCAGTGCGTGGTCGCGCAGCTGAGTGAATAATGCGTGCGGTTGTTCTATGCAGGAAATCTCCGTCTTTTTGCGGTGGAGAAAACGCAGCAAATCTTCATTCGTTAAGAAGTCTAACGGGTCCATTTGGTCGCTGACTCCCATCAATTCACAGATCTAGAGCGACATAAAGTGTTTTTAGCACCGTTTTAACAACATGCAGAATAACACAATACAACAGTTCTATAGCCTACTGTATGTATTTTATACAGTTCTGTATCAAATACATAATCCGAAGCAATGTCTCACACTTCTCCAACTAAATAGGCCAGGAATGTCATACAGATTTGTTGCAGCCAACATTTGCATATTTGTAATTGCGTACCTGTCGACGGCCGAGCTTGCTGTATATTTCTGTACTTGACACGAGCAGGTCACAAACAGAAAGAGTTTCTTCTAAATCTCCCGCCTAGATTGGACAGTCAAAACTCAAAATATGCGGATTGCGGAAGTGATGTAGGGAAAGCGAATGTTAACCTGTTAACGCGTTCAAAGTTCAGTACGTAGGGATGGACGTCCGACTCAGATCAGCTAATCGGATCTTTCGAACAGAACCTGTTTCTTTCTTTAAAAAAAAACCGGATCAAAAACAACACCGCGTCGTGTATATTAGGGTTCATATTGCATATAATCACAGTTAAGTATATATGCAAATGCTATTAATTTTGATTTCTTATGAAGTTGCTCGTTTTAAGAAAATCCTATCTATTAAAGATAGAGAGGTGCCCGAGCAATGCACACAAGAGCCAGAATCCTGCCTTAATAGCTATGTGATTCCTTACATTATGTTAGAGGATTATCTATCGTGTACATGCAGAACTCACTAATTGTGACTTTGGCTCCACTTTATATTAGGTGGCCTTAACTACTATGTACTTACATAAAAAAAATATGTACAATGTACTTATTGTGTTCATATTGTATTGCAAAACACCTTTGCAGATATTGAGGTGGGATACGGGTTAGGGACAGGTGTGCTGGTATGGGTAAGTTTAAGGGTAAAGTTAGGTGTAAGGGAAGTGTCCACAGTGTAATTACAAATGTAACTACAGAAATTAATTACAGATGTAATTACATGCAGGGAATTAAAAAAAAAATAAGTAGGCTACAATGTAAAAACATGTAGCCTATGTAGGCTACACAATAAGTGCATTGTATCAAATTATTAATTAAAAAGTTTGTACATAGTAGATAAGGCCACCTAATATAAAGTTGGTCCGTGACTTTTTCACATTATTATCTAACTGAAATTCCTAACAGTTTTAGTTTTTGAGGCGTCCGTGTTGATAGTTGTTTGTTTTTTGTCCACCAGAGGGCGCAAATTATCCAGAAATCCAGAATGGAAATGTTGCGAAAAATGAGTGAGATATTGTTCAAATTAAGTATAAAAACGTAAGTAAAGGAAAAAAATATATATATATGAAAAAAGTTGAGACAACTCAAACAAATGGATTACAGTATTTCACCATTGCTAAAACCCTAAACCCCATTCTCTGAACCCAATGCTCAGTGGCCTTGACCAGGGCTGGACTGGGGCTAAAATTCGGCCCTGGCAAACCCAGCCCATCCGGCCCATGAGTTCCTCTTGAATGTTTTAACTGGGGTTAGGGCCTTAAATTGGAGTAAATAAATAAATCTATAGGACAGGGACAACTAATGATGGATATTATCGAATTTACTGCAAATGCAGATAACAAACATTGCACTTTTGTCACACAGAAATGCACTTGACAGTAAACCACTGATTTTGAGCTAGGATACATTAAAGTGAATTTACTGCTTTTAAAATCTGTCATCATTTACTCACTCTCATGTCGTTCCAAACCTGTATGAATTTCTCTCTTCCGTGAAACATAAAAGAAGATATTTAGAAGAATATTTGTAACCAAGCAGAGAAAGCAACTTTTGACTACCATAGTATTTTGTTGATAGTTGCTCTCTCTGCTTGGTTACAAATGTTCTTCTGAATATCATCTTTTGTGTTCAGCAGAACAAAGAAACTCATACAGGTTTGGAACAATTTGAGGGTGAGTAAATGATGACAGAATTTTCATTTTTGGGTGAACTATCCCTTTAATGCATGTGATCCAGGCTTTAAAGCTGTTTTGTTGAATTATAATTTAATTACTCTACACTCTAAAAAAAAAAAAAATGGTTCTTGGCTCGTAATGATAGGGGAACCTTTTTTAGTGCTATAGCACCAATTTTGGTGCTTCAGTGGTTGTGAAGAACCGCTGAAGAACCGCTGAAGAACCACTGAAACACCAAAATTGGTGCTATAGCACTAAAAAAGGTTTCCCTATCATTACGAGCCAAGAACCATTTTTGGTGCTATATAGAACCTTTTTTTTTTTAGAGTGTAATGACATTTTAACTGAGTTTAACTGTAGGTCAGTTTCATTTAACTGTATGGGCATGGTAGTCACAGGTAAAATCATGCTTCTCATTGCCATAGGTATATGGTTTCGAAAATAAATAAATTAATAATAATAAACTATTGAATTTGGTTGTGCTAGAATGACAAGTTTGTAGTTGTGTGTATTGCTGTTTTCCAATTTACCTCGTGATGTATTTACATGGTCGCGGCTGTTTTCAGCTGATTCACCACAGAACCTTTAATGTTCCCATATCACACGATTGTATAAAACAACATTCGGAGTCAAAGTGCCGGTTCATCACTTCATAGAGCAGCAGAAACGCAGCGCACGTTCGTCGGCGGCAGCGCTGTTGCGCGGATATTCGCCTTGTGCAGTTTCATGCGCCCAAATGTTTAAACAGCGCCTAATATGGACACAGGCTATGGAGGAGGGAAGGTCTCTCTCGCTTTGGCCTGTCATCAGAAGACAAACCAATGGGCCGCTGTCCCTGCATGATGGGCCAGTCCGTGGCAAAAAAATAAAAATAAAAATAAATAAATAACCTTGTATCGGCCCCAAAGTGCGTCGGCCCACCGGGAAAATGCCCGGTGTGCCAGATTACCAGTCCAGCCCTGGCCTTGACCCATTTGTCAAATCAGTCACTTTGTAGGCAAAACCTTAAACAAGTTCAGGTAGTTAAGACACTGTTTGCAAATCTCATCCACTCTTTTTGCAAAACTCTAAACACATTCTTACTCACTAAAACACATTATGCACTGCTGGGTTGCAAAATGGTACATACATGTGGCAAAAGTTAAACACAACTACAACACAGCGATCATCGTTTACACACAACAAGTCCAAATTGTTCACACTTGTTTCTAAAGATGTGTTCAGATCAGTTGTCTACAATATAAGCCAGTTCAGAGCACACAGGTGGCCCAGGTACGTTGAGTGTTGATACCACAATGGATGGAAACAATGTGAGAGGAAGAGGAGGAAGAGTTAATGTAAGAGGTGGTGGACGAGGAGGAAGAGTACAAAGACAATGAAGAGCAAGAATAGTAATTTCAGATCAAATTCGGCAATTGTGATAGACCATGTTCTTGTTCATGGAATGACAATGAGGGAAGCAGGACAAAGAGTACAACCCAATTTGTCCAGATTCTCTGTGGCCACCATAATCAGGACATTCAGAGAAGAGAACAGGTAAATGTATTGTTTTTCTAATTTGTGCCACTGAAAGTTTACTGTATACATTTGATACAACAGTTTGTCAATAGAAAGGGGAGTGGGGGAAAAAAGAAAAAGATTTACAATACATTTTACATATGAATGTGATGTCCATTACTATTGTTTCTGTATGTATACATTTGTAAGAGCATTTTCCCTTTTGTAGAATTGCAAGACTACCAAATGAGGGTGGAAGGACTCCTTTGTTCTCCCAACAGCAAGAGGCTCTCATTGACATCAACACCGCTACATTGTATCAATCTAGAAATGCACTGCAGCTAAAGCCACATGTCTGACCATGTTTACATTTATGCATTTGGCAGACGCTTTTATCCAGAGCCATAGAGAGAGAGAGTTGCGACAACTCCATAGACTCCAATGGAACGGTTTTTTTTACAGAAATGGCGGCTCGCGGAGACTCTCAATAGTTCCCGGAAGTAGCAGCCACGCCATAGAGAACAGCAGAACAGACCGTTTGTGATGCACTTTTAAAAGGGAAGACGTTTAATCAGTAAGATTTTAAATTATCAGCACATTTTAATCAAAATAACTTGTACATTAAAGCCTGCTTGTGTAGATTATTCATCATTAAAAAAATATATATTTTAAAAACAACATCGCTGTAACTACATACTCATGCTACATACACATGTCGATGTGTAATAAAATTATTGAAAATTAATGCATTTATTGACTATTATTTACCAAAAATCGCAGTTCTGTCACTGTGACTATCAATTTGAATTGCCCGTCAAAGCACTTCCTGGAACTATTCGAGGTCTACATGAATCACGTGACTATCAAGCGTTTTGAACTTCCGTTGTCGCAACTCTCTCTCTATATGGCTCTGCTTTTATCCAAAGCAACTTACTACAGGGACAATCCCCCTGGAGCAACATGGAGTAAAGTGCCTTGCTCAAGGACACACTGGTGGTGACCGCTGGGATCGAACCAGCAACCTTTTGCATATCAGTTCCATGGTTTAACCCACTGGACCACCATCTCATGTTATATTTAAAATCTGAAGATGATAAGTCTAAAACTCTGTATTTAGTTAAATATTTTTCAAGATCATGTCACATGACTTTATTTTGATTAGACTATAAAATGCTAACTGATGTTTATTGTCATCTTCTAAGCATCCATTCAGTCAATTGCCTCTATTATTTTGTGGTGTAGACGAGCCCCATTCAGTCTCAATCTCCCCTGCACACATTCACACCTCTCTGTCCTGGTTATGGATCTAAATATTTAAAATGTATTTTGTCTTCATTATAATTACTAACGACTGGCTAATCACTGTCTTTCAATCCCAAGTTTATTATATCAAAGTTCTCACTTGAAACTGTATCAAATGACCTTCTTAAAAAAATAAACATACCACGTGCGTTATTATCAGTACATTTTACAATAACACGTTAATAGCTCAAAACGTTTGGTATATTAACATCATATGATTTAATAACACACAAAATAACAGTTACCAAAATCCCATCATTAAAAAAAAAATTGTCACTGTATTTTTAAAGCTCATTTAATCAGTGAGTTTCTATACAAAATTACCTACAGTATTTTGTGGACAATCCCCTGCATCCTAGGATGTCAAGATTTCCTTAACAACACACAACCTTTATACTCATTCATCTCTCTTCATATAATTCAGAATGGCTGTTTTGGCAGATGACAAACTAAAACATGTTTTAAAAAATGAAGCAGAGAAAAGTGGAACATCTGAGTCACTGTCTGTCCCCCGGAAGTTACTCACCCCCATGTTGTTCCAAACCTGCATGAGTTCTTTCTAACACAAAAGAGGAATTATATTAAAAATAGTGCCATTATAAAGAAGCTACACACACACACACACACACACACACACACACACACACACACACACACACACACACACACACACACACACACACACACACACACACACACACACACGTCTGGTTTGCTATCTTTGTGGGGACTCTCCATAGACGTAATGATTTTTATACTGTACAAACAGGGGCGTAAATTTCATCTAACAGTTGGGGGGGACGATAAACATAACATTTCTCAAGAGCCATTTTTGAAGGGGACACAAATAATAGAGGCACAATTGTACTTGGATATCGTAAGGATATGTGTGCACAGAGTAAAGAGTATTAGTGTAGCATGGAGAACGTGCCAATGCCATTATCCTTCTTCTCAAAGTTTCTCTCCGTTTCAATGAATAAGCTCACTAAATTGACCAAAATATTCTTCAAAACCATTTATTTATTGCAGATTTTTTAAGTTGTCTAGACAAATCAAACCAAATCAACAAAATACAATGAAATTTGAACTTAACTTTAAACATAATGACATGTTGTTGTGAAAAAGTGTCTCCATATAAAATAAATAAAATGTTTTTTAACAAATAAAATTATTAGGTTATTTGGTTATAGGCAGTGCTCTATATGTAGCAATAAAAAAAAAAGCTGTAATTTAAAGCAAACTTACATGACTGGACAGGCACTAAACAAAAGTACCAAATAGCTGTAACTTAAAGCACTTACATGACAGGATAGAAACTAAACAAAATTACCAAATGTATTTTTCCTGGTATCACTTGGCCCCACAAACTCTTGGCATATTTTGTTTATGTTAAGGCTGTCCAGCCTGTCTCTGTGCACATTGCAAACTAACAGACTGTTAAGTCTGTCTTGGCCCATAGTAGCCCTTAGCCATGTCTTCAGTCTCCGCAATGCACTGAAGCTCCTCTCAGCTTCACATGAGGACACTGGCACCACCAACAAAATTCTGACAAGGACCTCAACTTGGTCAAACAACCCCCGCACCTCTACTGGCATTCCCCTTAGGACCTCTGCTGCCTCTCCACTGCTGCTACAGGGGTATTTGTGGCGAAAGAGGGACAACTGTACTGAGAGAGAACCTCTATGCAACTCAGGGTACTCATCGATTGAATCACTTAATACCCCAGTCAGAAGGACACTCTCTAAGTTTTGTAGCATCTTTAGACTGTCCTGGTTGAAACGGTCACCAAACTGAACCTCCACACAATCCAATACTTTAAAGAACTCTGCCCTGTAATGATCCACTGCTTTGCCAGCTAAGCGCCTTGAATTTGCGGTCTCAATAGAGTCAACTGATTCAATGCAGTTAACTAATGCTGTAGCTTTCTCATACAGTTCAAGATAGCTCTTGTCATTTCTCTTTCCCTGAATAGAGGATCGGACACAATCTACTGCAGCCTGCATACCAGAGACAGTCTGGGTCTTCTTCTGCAGTGAAATGTTTAGGCACTCAAGCTCTCCAACAACAGCGGAAGCAAGTGTGAGACCCAACACAGTCTTACCTTTGCTGAAGTGCTCAAATAAGCCACTGGCAGTTGAAGCAGTCCTAGACGTACTTTTTGCCATCTCCTCTAGGCTGCCAAGTACCCGCTCATACTGCCCTAGCAGAGCTATTATAGCAGAATTGCGCACAGTCCACCTGGTTGGACATAGGGGTTTCAGTGTTGTGATGGGTACATTTTCATAGGTAACTATGTTTTCAAACATTCTCTTAAATTTTCCTGACTGGCTAAAAAGGATTCCTAACTGGTGGACCCAAGAAAGGCAGTCCCGGATCATTGGAGAGGCTGAGCAGCCAGCCTGTGTGATTAGACTGACACAGTGTGCACCACAATGCACATAGAGAACTAATGGCTGCTGCTCCCTCACTTTTGCCTGAGCACCACTGTACTTCCCTGCCATATTTGAAGCACCATCATAACTCTGCCCACGTAAAGCAGACATGGGTAGATTAAGCCTCAACAGCACATCAGTTACCATCTTGGCAATGCCCTGGCCTGTTGTTTCTGATAAACTGTATAACCCAATAAACTCCTCATGTGGGACAAGGTCATGGTCCACATAGCGCAGACAAACACTTTCCTGCTCAACACCAGAGATATCCTGGGTACCATCGACAATTACAGAAAACTGAACAAGGGCTGGAGACCTAATCTCACTTACAATGCCTCGGATTATTGTATTGGCCATAATGTTCAGGATTTCATTTTGTGAAATTGGGCTTGTGTATGCAACTGTGCGATCTGTTAACCATTTTAATAAAATAGGATCATCCTCTTCTGCCCTAAGTTTCAGGAGCTGATACAGATTCCCACTTTCTTCAGTATGGCCTCTTAAAGATAGTCCCTGCCTTGCCACATGCCGTACAGAGCTAACAATTTTCCTCAAGCAGTGTCTTGCCATCTCCTGCTGTTTACTCCATGCACTGGATAACTGGGCACTGATTGGGTTTGACTGATGTGCACTCACAGTCACATAATGTCGGTGGGCTTGGGAAGTCTGGTGTGCTGTACATTTTTCAATGGCTTTTTTCCAATTTCTAAAGCCTGTACTAATAAAAGCAGCATCCGGTCTATGACCTAAAGAAGACTGGTTTGCAACACCTTTGCTGCAGAAAAAACACAAGACCCCTTTCACTGATGGACTGTAATGTAGCCATGGAAAGTCTTGGTACCATTTCTCTTGAAATGCCAATGACTTGTTAGGAAGCATTTGTCTTTCGATACACTGGGGATGTGGTTGGTATGGCTTTGTGCAGTCACTGCAATCTAAACTAAAAACTGTGCTCCTGTCCCCTGTGCTGGTGCTGGCAATATCATCTCCCTGTGCTGCAGTCTCTGGCTCTCTCCCTGGTTCTGACCCTTCCTCTACTCTCACTGTCTCAGAACAGTCTGACTCCTAGAACAGAAAAAAAATGTTTTCCATACTCATAATAACTACCTCTTCCAACCCAATAGCAAAACTTAAATAAATAAAGACTCTTTTTTTTCAAAACAGTTGTTAAATTTGCTGATCATACTGTACATTTGTGAACCAGTGGTGCTCATCTGCTAAACAGCCACACATCCATTAAAACATAAAAAAAGCTCAACACACTTACCTGAGACTCTATAGCTGACTGTCCCTGATCTCCCTGTCCCTCAGTAGGCCTACTTTCTGTCTCCTTTGCCTGTGACACCGTGATGTTAGAATTTTGATAAGCACCCATTTTTAAAAATATGTTTTGCCTTAATTAAAGCTGAATTGCCTTAACATGGGAACGTTTTGTACTTACTTGGCGTTTTGGTGCACTGAAAAATGATCTAATGTCCGTTTTCCTTACGGACATAAAAAAAACGGACATTAGATCATTTTTCATAGATCAAATGATCTAATGTCCGTTTTCCTCTCCTCCATGAACTGCCACCTTAACGTGGTGGAGGGGTTTGAGTACCCGAATGACCCTAGGAGCTACGTTGTCCGGGGCTATATGCCCCTGGTAGGGTCTCCCAAGGCAAACAGGTCCTAGGTGACGGGTCAGACTAAGAGCAGTTCAAAAACCCTTATGATGCCAAATAAAAGGAGGACCGTGACGTCGCCCGGTATGGCGCAGCCGGGGCCCCACCCTGGAGCCAGGCCTGGGGTTGGGGCTCGTATGCGAGCGCCTGGTGGCCGGGCCTTCCCCCACGGGGTCCGGCCGGGCTCAGCCCAAAGGAGCGACGTGGGGACACCTTCCCGTGGGCCCACCACTCACGGGAGGGACCGTAAGGGGCCGGTGCAAAGCGAATCGGGCAGCAGTCGAAGGCGGGGGCCTAGACGACCCGATCCCTGGACACGGAAACTAGCTCTTGGGACATGGAATGTCACCTCGCTGGCGGGGAAAGAGCCTGAGCTTGTGCGTGAGGTTGAGAGGTTCCGACTAGAGATAGTCGGAATCACCTCCACGCACGGCTTGGGCTCTGGAACCACACTTCTCGAGAGGGGATGGACTCTTCACCACTCTGGAGTTGCCCATGGTGAGAGGCGGCAGGCTGGTGTGGGTTTGCTTATAGCCCCCCAGCTCTGCCGCCATGTGTTGGAGTTTACCCCGGTGAACGAGAGGGTCGTTTCCCTGCGGCTTCGGCTCGGGGATAGGTCTCTCACTGTTGTGTGTGCCTACGGGCCAAACAGAGTACCCGACCTTCTTGGTGTCCCTGGGAGGGGTGCTGGAGAGTGCTCCGACTGGGGACTCCGTCGTTCTACTGGGGGACTTCAACGCCCACGTGGGCAATGACAGTGAAACCTGGAGGGGCGTGATTGGGAGGAACGGCCCCCCTGATCTGAACCCGAGTGGTGTTCAGTTATTGGACTTCTGTGCTAGTTACAGTTTGTCCATAACGAACACCATGTTCAAGCATAAGGGTGTCCATCAGTGCACATGGCACCAGGACACCCTAGGTCGTAGGTCAATGATCGACTTCGTGGTCGTTTCATCTGACCTGCGGCCGTATGTCTTGGACACTCAGGTGAAGAGAGGGGCGGAGCTGTCAACTGATCACCACCTGGTGGTGAGTTGGATCCGATGGCGGGGGAGGAAGCTGGATAGACTCGGTAGACCCAAACGTACTGTGAGGGTCTGCTGGGAACGTTTGGCCGAGTCTCCTGTCAGAGAGATCTTCAACTCCTGCCTCCGGCAGAGCTTCGACCGGATCCCGAGGGAGGCTGGAGATATTGAGTCCGAGTGGACCATGTTCTCCACCTCCATTGTCAAAGCGGCTGCTCGGAGCTGTGGACGCAAGGTCTCCGGTGCCTGTCGAGGCGGCAATCCCCGAACCCGGTGGTGGACACCGGAAGTAAGGGATGCCGTCAAGCTGAAGAAGGAGTCCTATCGGGCCTGGCTGGCTTGTGGGACTCCTGAGGCAGCTGACAGGTACCGGCAGGCTAAACGGACTGCAGCCCGGGTGGTGGTGGAGGCAAAAACTCGGGCCTGGGAGGAGTTCGGTGAGGCCATGGAAAAGGACTATCGGCTGGCCTCGAAGAGATTCTGGCAAACCGTCCGGCGCCTCAGGAGGGGGAAGCAGTGCCCTATCAACACTGTTTACAGTGGCGATGGGCGGCTGTTGACCTCAACTGGGGATGTTGTCGGACGGTGGAAGGAATACTTCGAGGATCTCCTCAATCCCGCCGTCACGTCTTCCATTGAGGAAGCAGAGGCTGGGGGCTCAGAGGAGGACTCGTCCATCACCCAAGCTGAAGTCACCGAGGTGGTCAAGAAACTCCTCGGTGGCAAGGCACCGGGGGTGGATGAGATCCGCCCTGAGTACCTCAAGTCTCTGGATGTTGTGGGGCTGTCTTGGCTGACACGCCTCTGCAGCATCGCGTGGCGGTCGGGGACAGTGCCTCTGGGATGGCAGACCGGGGTGGTGGTTCCTCTTTTTAAAAAGGGGGACCGGAGGGTGTGTTCCAACTATAGGGGGATCACACTTCTCAGCCTCCCCGGGAAAGTCTATGCCAGGGTACTGGAGAGGAGAATTCGGCCGATAGTGGAACCTCGGATTCAGGAGGAACAGTGTGGTTTTCGTCCTGGTCGTGGAACACTGGACCAGCTCTATACCCTCTACAGGGTGCTAGAGGGTTCATGGGAGTTTGCCCAACCAGTCCACATTTGTTTTGTGGATTTGGAGAAGGCTTTCGACTGTGTCCCTCGCGGCGCCCTGTGGAGGGTGCTGGGGGAATATGGGGTCCGGGGTCCTTTGCTGAGGGCTGTCCGGTCCCTGTATGACCGAAGCAGGAGTTTGGTCCGCATTGCCGGCAGTAAGTCAGACTTGTTCCCGGTGCATGTTGGACTCCGGCAGGGCTGCCCTTTGTCGCCGGTTCTGTTCATAATTTTTATGGACAGAATTTCTAGGCGCAGCCAAGGGCCGGAGGGTGTCAGGTTTGGGGACCACACGGTTTCGTCTCTGCTCTTTGCGGATGACGTTGTCGTGTTGGCCCCTTCTAACCAGGACCTTCAGCATGCACTGGGACGGTTTGTAGCCGAGTGTGAAGCGGCTGGGATGGGGATCAGCACCTCCAAATCCGAGGCCATGGTCCTCAGTCGGAAAAGGGTGGCTTGCCCACTTCAGGTTGGTGGAGAGTTCCTGCCCCAAGTGGAGGAGTTCAAGTATCTAGGGGTCTTGTTCACGAGTGAGGGGAGGATGGAACGGGAGATTGACAGACGGATCGGTGCAGCTTCTGCAGTAATGCGGTCGATGTACCGGTCTGTCGTGGTGAAGAAAGAGCTAAGCCGTAAGGCGAAGCTCTCGATTTACCGGTCAATCTACGTTCCTACTCTCACCTATGGTCATGAGCTTTGGGTCATGACCGAAAGGACAAGATCCCGGATACAGGCGGCCGAAATGAGTTTTCTCCGCAGGGTGGCTGGGCGCTCCCTTAGAGATAGGGTGAGAAGCTCAGTCACTCGGGAGGAACTCGGAGTAGAGCCGCTGCTCCTCCACATCAAGAGGGGACAGCTGAGGTGGCTCGGGCATCTGTTCCGGATGCCTCCTGAACGCCTTCCCGGGAAGGTGTTTCGGGCATGTCCAACCGGGAGGAGGCCCCGGGGAAGACCAAGGACACGCTGGAGGGACTATGTCTCCCGGCTGGCCTTGGAACGCCTCGGTGTCCCCCCGGAAGAGCTGGAAGAAGTGTCTAGGGAGAGGGAAGTCTGGGCATCTCTGCTTAGACTGCTGCCCCCGCGACCTGGCCCCGGATAAGCGGAAGAAGATGGATGGATGGATGGATGGTCCGTTTTCCTTTTTTCTGTCATTTTATCTGACCAACAACACAAAGTGATATTTGTTTATAGTTAGGTTTACCACGGTAATATTATAATTATAAAATTTTCTTGCGTCCTCCACATAGTATTTTACACTATGATATTCATAGATATTTTGATATTCAACTGCAGCTAGCCCACTGATCTGCCACTTAACATCATATTAAGCAAAACCCAACACAACGGTAGATCTAAAATATAAACCTAATAAATATCAGTTCACACACATAGGCTTAAAACCTTGTTAGTTGTTGTGGGTGACTAATGCTGCTTTAGCGTGCTATCGGAAATTTCATAATTAACGTTAACACTTCTGATTATGAGCTCATTGCATTGAAACGAGTGACTTCAAAGAGCGTTCATGAGCTATTTTTAACTAGGAAACTCGTATTTACAATAATCCCGATAGCACGCGAAGGCAGCATTTCTATCCAAAAAAACTACGGTATTAAACAAGCTAACGTTACCAAACAAGCTAGGCAACGTTACAATCGCTA
This sequence comes from Gobio gobio, assembly GCF_949357685.1. Classification (NCBI taxonomy): domain Eukaryota; kingdom Metazoa; phylum Chordata; class Actinopteri; order Cypriniformes; family Gobionidae; genus Gobio; species Gobio gobio. The sequence goes on from NC_137097.1 coordinate 41,888,523, forward strand.
ACATAGCAGACTCATGGAAAATACATCGGATATCATATAATTTTTCATCATCATCACCTCATCTCTTTTCAAGAGAAAATAATCACTTAATCTGATGTTTAAAGTGAATAAAATGGCATTGACAGTTTACTTACTGGAGTTTCACAACTTCTGCCTGAACTGAAGAGCTTTTGTTTTCTCCCCAAACTTGTGGTATTATTTTAACGGTCTATAGGTAGGTGAGGTCCGCGGTGGATCAAACCACTGTGAGACAAGGGAGGGGGTGGGGGGGACTCAAAATGTTTCTAAATTAAAAAATTTTTTTGCCCCTTTTGCGTTTGTATTGTTTTACTACTTACACAATTATTTTAAGTATATATCAATATATCATTTACAATACTCAGCATGGTTTTTAGGGGGGGACAGCCCTCAGATGGGGGGGGGTCCTGACCCCCCCGACCCCCCCGGGATTTACGCCCCTGTGTACAAACTGTAGGCCTATATTCTATCCCCTTACACTAACGCTACCCCTAAACCCATCACACAAAACTTTCAGTATTTTTACATTTTCAAAAATACTCATTTTGTATGATTTATAAGCTTGCTTCCTCACGGGGATCTCAATTTAGGGGACCAAAAATCATATAGGGACCCCGCAGTGAAACGAGTCCCCAAAAGCTTTATGCCTTTCTCCTTTTGGAGAATCTTGGTTTGAGTATTTAAAGTTATAGTTCACACAAATAGAAAAATTCTCTCGTGGCCCTTATGTTGTTCCAAACCTGTATGCCTTTCTTTCTTCATGTGGAACACAAAAGAAGATATACAGTTTATCCGGAAAGTATTCACAGCGCTTCACTTTTCCCACATTTCGATATGTTACAGCCTTATTCCAAAATGGATTAAATTCATTATTTGGATTGAATTCATTAAAAATTTAATAAATTCATTATAACAATACCCCATAATGACAACGTGAAAGAAGTTTGTTTGAAATCTTTGCAAATGTAACTAAATACACTAAATACATCATATGTAAATAAGTATTCACAGCCTTTGCCATGACACTCAATATTGAGCTCAGGTGCATCCTGTTTCCACTGATCATCCTTGAGATGTTTCTACAACTTGATTGGAGTCCACTTGTGGTAAATTCAGCTGATTGGACATGATTTGGAAAGGCACACACCTGTCTATATAAGGTGCCACAGTGCATGTCAGAGCACAAACCAAGCCATGAAGTCCAAGGAATTGTCTGTAGACCTCCGTATCGAGGCACATGCAGCATTGAAGGTCCCAATGAGCACAGTGGCCTCCATCATCCGTAAAGGGAAGAAGTTTGGAACCACCACCAGGACTCTTGCTAGAGCTGGCCGTCCGGCCAAACTGAGCGATCGGAGGAAAAGGGTCTTAGTCAGGGAGGTGACCAAGAACCAGATGGTCTCTCTGACAGAGCTCCAGCGTTTCTCTGTGGAGAGAGGAGAACCTTCCAGAAGAACAACCATCTCTGCAGCAACTCCACCAATCAGGCCTGTATGGTAGAATGACCAGACAGAAGCCACTCCTCAGTAAAAGGCACATGAGAGCCCACCTGAAGGACTCTCAGACCATGAGAAATAAAATTCTCTGGTCTGATGAAACAAAGATTGAACTCTTTGGCCTGAATGGCAAGCGTCATGTCTGGAGGAAACCAGGCACTGCTCATCACCTGGCCGGTACCATCCCTACAGTGAAGCATGGTGGTGGCAGCATCATGCTGTGGGGATGTTTTTCAGGAACTGGGAGACTAGTCAGGATCGAGGGAAAGATGAATGCAGCAATGTACTGAGACATCTTTGATGAAAACCTATTGAAAAATATTAATATAACTGCTTTTGTCAATATTATGATTATTATTAATAATATTATTATCATAAAAGTCAACGGGACCCCAAAACTTTCACGCTCCAAAGAGGACATAATATATAGTATTCTGAGAGGTGACAAGAACGGATTAAAATCTAAGCCCGTAGTCTCTGTTTGCATGCATTGATTTGATTCTAAAGTGAATAAAGGCTTAAACTACACCGGTTATTCTGCTATAGAACTCACTTCATACACCTAAAAATTACCCTGGCACCAGTTTAAAATTCAAGAAATTGGTAATTGGCCACTTGGTTTGATATTGTTTATTTAATGCAGTGACACAACACATCAGACAGTGTCTGAAGACAGATCGGACAGATGTATGTGGGCTCAACAATAAATGTCAAGATGTGCAAACAAACACCTTTTGGAATGATACGCATCTGTGAACAAAACCCTGCATTGTTGGCAGGTGCTGCGTTTTAATCTATTCTGGTGTTTAGCACTGTAAAATCACCAGTTGTTCTGATGAAAATGTTTTAGTTAACTTTACTTAATGTCTTAACTAAACCGCACAAATCTTGTAATATTCGCATACTATGCCTTTGTTACCTTGTTAAAGCCCAAGTTAAGATTAATTGATTGGTTTGAGTATACAATTTTGTCAAGCACAAACCATACCTTTTACTCATTTCCTCCATTTCTGCAGTTAAATTTCTCATTAGTTGAATTCACTTATTTTCTAAAGTCATTTTGAATGTTGAATTGTCAATACAACTGAAAAATTTTAGAGAGCATCACATAAGCTGACTTCATAAATTGATGTTGATTATCATTATATCACCATTATGGTGATTAGTGTTCCCTTTAGTTGGGCACTTGGAACTTCATTTATATCACTTTTCTTTTCCCCTTCAATTAATGCAGTGATGCAACAAAAAACAATCACAATTATTTGTGGTTTCAAAGGAAGGGGTCACAGTTTTACAGAGACTGTGTTTACTGTGTTTTTGTTAAATAATCCAAAATCCAATCTTTCCAAAACATAAAAAAAAGAAAAAAAATTGCCGACCCCGAACTTTGGAATGATAGTGCATGAGATTTGAGAGGATTGATTGATGACTTTCAGTCTGAATTTCAGTCTGTTCTTCACAAGCTATCAAATTATATTACAAGGCATGAAGGCTACATTGCACAACTCATACAAGAAAGTCATATGCCTATGTGTCTGGAAAGAAATGAGGTTGAACTATCCCTTTAAAATGCAAATATTAATCTGAGCAATGAAAACACATAAGAACCAAACCGTAGACGTACAATCACCCTCTCAAAATACATGACCGCATCAAATGGCTCTTGACGTCAGAAATCCTGGAATTAAGAAAACATACGCACATGATCAGATCGCCATACGCAGACCGGCAGCAGCCTGAAGCCAGACCGCTGCTTATCTCAAAAGATCCTTTACATAACATGCAGCAGTTGTAAAAGAAAAGACCTGGGAAATCAGCCTTTTAAAGCACCAGCCAACTGGCAGGAGCGGATTTGACATGCCTTTATCCCCAAAGGGTGGAGCGCCGCCGCAGACACGATCCATCGCATCATTAATTCAGAGGCAAAGCAGAGAGGCCGGTCCCCAGTGTAAAATCATTTACGTGTGGCTTTTGCATCTCCACATACACAACTCAACTTACAACAGATGCACATATACCCTAAAGCGCAAACAAACCAGATGAGATCAAGAATTAATTATTGTTCTTTAAAACTAAGAAAAGAGAGAGGTTTTGTTTGAAATAGACTATTAGGCATAGGCATACTATTCCTGCAGTATACAGTATGAATAGTATGCAAATGTTCTATAAGCATGAAATAGCTGACAGGACAGCAAATTCCAAACTGTGTTTTTGTACCCTTGAAGGGCACTTCGGGAAGTAAAAGGGATGCCATTTGTTCGGGTGTTCCAAACTAAAATGAACAACTGAATCCCTTCAAGTTGGGCCCTTCCACAAGTCCATAGGTGAAGGGAACATGCAATGGTCACTCCAAGGAAGTAATTTAATCGTTTATGGTCATTTTAAATCTATAGATATGGAGGGAGAGTTGGAGTTAACGTATAAACAGAATAATATTTGTATTTATCAATCGTTGTGTAATTATCATTTATTTTGTTGTGATATATTACACATATTTTTGTCATGCATTTCATATTTATATTAACTTAATTAAGTCTGATGCTTTATGTGTTTAATGCTAACTTATAAAGTAAAGAACAGATCAGGAACACACATATATATAAAGCATATTTTAATTTTTTTCATTATAAATGTACATTTATTTGCATCATATTAACACCAGTAATAAGACTTTCCTGTTGTTGCTGTCGTGGTAACATTCCATGTGAAGCTAATGGCCCTGCCCCAAATTGCAGGGCCAAATGTTCTTCACCCTTTCCAAAAGTTTCGACACAAAGGACTTGATGCGTGAATTCAAACTTTACCCAAAATGGCTAAACACTAAGGCCCAATCCCATTTCTACCCCTTTGCGCTTCCCTTTCCCCTACCCCTTCGTTTTGCGCATTCACGTGAAGGGGTAGGGGTGTCTCGATTCTCTTTTGGCTGGTAGGGGCAAGGGGAAGGGGTAGGTCTAGGGGTAGGGGTAGGCGAAGGGGTATAAAATAGAATTGGGACTAAGCTTTTAATTGTCTTAACCACAAATTATTGTGCAGGAAATTAGCAAAATGTAAGCAAATGCACTACTTAAAAAAAGCCATTGCTGTCTCAGAAAAATATCAAAGACAGAATTAAGTTTTGGCACAATATGGGAAGTGTGTGGAGTGATTAATCACAATGAAACACGAGTTGCATGGTGATGCTCCAGAGCGATGACTTTGAAAATCTGCTGAGGAATATAATAATAAATGCATCTCTAGCACAGTGAAGCATGGAGGAAGAGACTGTCATTGTGTAGGGAGCCTTTTTAGCTGCTGCTATTGGTGAGATACTTCACTGTGAAATGTCATTTAATGCTTTGGAGTGCAGAGAATATTGCAGAATGGCTTACATCCCACAGATGAAAAGTTGGTATCTATCAGATGATATTTTTCAACAAGACAATGCTCCTACCCAAACTGCAAAGACAACCAAGAAGTGTCTTGAGCACAGGTCCATCATCAGGCTCATGCTTTGGCCTGGTGAGATTCCAGATTTCAACCCTAAAGAGTCAATATTTGGACATTAAACTTAAACGAACTGAGAGACATTTTTCAACCACTCACATAGCCATTAACATTGAGTGGAACAACACTTAAAATAAATAATTCTAATTTTAAAAAGAGTACTAAAAGAACCATCTCTTAAATGCAGTTCACATTCTCTGATTGAGCAGTCTGAGTTGTGGGAAAGAAACTGTTTAACAGCCAAGTAATCCTTGATCTGATACTTCTGTATCTTTTACCGGACTGCAGAAGTGTGAACATGCCATGAGAGTAATGAGTGGAGTCCTTTAGGATAGTATTTGTTCTGCGCATACAGTGTGTAGATGTCCTGCAGACGTTGCAGAGAGGCACCAATGATTTTTTCAGCAGTTTTCACTATCCTATTACAGAACCAGGAATAGATGCAACAAGTGAGAATACTCTTAATAGTTCCTCTATAAAACATAGTCATGGCTGGGATAGAGAGATCCACCTTCCTCAGAGCACGGAGACAATGAAGGCGCTGTTGAGCCCTCTTGGTGACAGCTGTGGTGTTGACATTGGAGGTCAGCTCGTCCCTTAAATGGACCCCAGGAACTTGGCAATGTGTACCCTCTCCACCTCAGAGCCACTGATGTTCAACGGGAGATGGTGTCGATGACCAGTCCTCCTGAAGTCGACAACCATCTCCTTGGTCTTGTTGTTTAGGGCAAGGTTGTGTGTTTTACACCACGCTGTCAACAGCTCCACCTCTTCTTTATAAGCCGACTCATCATTGTTAGTGATGAGGCCGACAACTTTGATGTCGTCGGCAAACTTTATGATGTGGTTGGTGTTGAAACTAGCAGAAGAGTCATGTGTCAGCAACGTAAACCGTAAAGGACTCAATACACATCCATGTGGTGATCCTGTGCTCACTGTGATCGTCTTATACATTATGCTACCCACTCTAACTGTCTGCTGTCTCTCCGTCAAAAAGTCCAAAATCAATTTGCACATGCCAGGATCCACACCCAGCAACAACAGCTTTTCAACAAGCTTTTGTGGCAAGATCGTATTAAATGCTGAGCTGAAATCAAGTAACAGGATCCTGGCATAAGTGTTTCTATTTTCCAGATGTGTCCGAGTGAGCTGGAGCAGAGTAGATAGGGCATCCTCCGAGGAACGGTTCGCACTATATGCAAACTGCAATGGGTCCAAACTAGTTGGGAGACATGACTTGATGTAATTCATGACAAGCCGCTCAAAACATTTCATGGCTAGAGGGGTCAAGGCTACAGGACGGTAGTCATTCATGGAGGCTGGATTTGGCATCTTGGGCAGAGGTATTATGGTAGCACTTTTGAGACAGATGGGCACTCTGACCTGGCTGAGGGAGATGTTAAATACGTCCGTGAAGACATCCTTAAGCTGTTCTGCACATTCCTTCAACACGCAACCTGGGATGTGATCTGGACTAGCAGCTTTCCGAGGATTGATATTTGAAAAGACCCTCCCACGCTGTTTACTGTCAGCTGGAATGCCTGGTTGGTGGGAGGCAGTGCCCGCCGTTGTGCTGTTCTATTGTCTGTAATCTCTGGTTATCTGGTAAGGAGGGATCATTGTCTGTCACCCTTACCGTAGGCTTATAGCCTGTAGCTGTCTGAAATCCCCGCCATAAGCGCCTAATGTCTTTGGTGTCAACTAAAACTCTGATTCTTCTTTTTAGGTTATTCCTTGCTATGTTGTATGCTTCAATGTCACCTGATCTGAATGCAGCATCACGTAGCCTCAGCAAGAAGCGAACCTTTGATGTAAGCCAAGACTTGTCAGTGGGATACAGCTTGACAGTTTTTGTAACCGTTACATCATTAATGCATTTACTAATAAACCCCAACACAGTCTCTGTATATTCCTCAAGGTCTATACATTCCCCAGATGTTGCTGCCTCCATGAAGATTCTCTATTGTGTACACTCAAAGCAGCCCTGTAAGGATAGAAATGCCTCTTGTGGCCACACTCTAATGTCCTTGACCCCTGCTGGCTCCTTTCTCACTCTGGGCCTCTATACAGGCTTCAGTAGAATAGTCAGGTGATCAGAGCTGCCAATGTGAGGTAAAGGGGCGGCAGTGTATGCATTTTTGATATTTGTGTATAAATGAACCAGTGTATTATTCCCTCTTGTTGCACATGTAACATGCTGGTAGAACAGACTTTAGGTTAGCCTTGTTAAAGTCCCCAGAAACAATATATGAAATGCATCAGGATGTGCTGTCTGTAGCTGACTCAGTGTGTTATAAAGTTTTCCTATTGCCTGCTTTACATCTGCGTTTGGGGGAACATACACTGCAGTGATAAAAATTGCTACCAATTCATGTGGTAAATAAAAAGGTCTGCATTTTACAGTCATAAATTCCACATCAGGAGAACAAACACCTGGGGAACACAGTCCATGCCTCGACGGGTCAGGGCTGTTTTGGCAGCAAAAGGGGGACCAAAAACAATATTAGGTTATGCATAATTCATAATGTTATGGCTGATGGGTGAATATGGTTAATATACACTGATCAGCCAAAACATTATGACCATTCACAGGTGAAGCGAATATCACCGGTCATCTCTTAACAAGGCCATGCACATACTGTATTAAAGCCTGGTTTTCATTTCCAAGATATAATATATAATGAATGCAATATAATGACATCATATGATCACAATGATGCATAGGCTATTCCTGTTTTAAATGTTTATAAAAACATTTAATAGCAGGTGTTTATTAAGTATATATTATGCCATATGCTGGAATCAGTGTCAGTCCATTGCAAACATTGACAGTGTTCATTATGCATGTATGCAAATAAAAAAAGAAACAAAATTTCTCTGTAAAATTCACTAAAATATGATGATTTCCATTTTTTTTGCTCAATTCAACAAAGCATCACACTTTACAATCCTTTGCAGCATCTTCAAGACAACAGCCTGCGGTTTCACTCAAATACACAAAGCATCCTGCCATCCTGTTTATTAATACTGTATGTGTCAAGAGGCTAGACGTCAAACTCTGGGACAGATTATTAAATATTTATCCCCTTTTCTTTTTATACTCTTTTTTCTTGTGTATTACCTTTCTAATTATTCTCATCTGTCAATACTCTTACTCCATCTTTTCGACTTTCACATGGACTGCTGTTCTGTTATTTGTAATTCAGAGGGAACTACTGCAGTCTGTATAGGATGGAGGGTGAGAAAGCGTTGAGTGATGCACTATTTGAGGTATCAAGCAGTCTTCTAATTCCTGTCTGAATAAGAAAGGTATGGATGAAAGCTTGATGCGCACAAATAAAAACAGTGTGAGTGACATATCTCCACACGTGAAGGAGTGAACATGTTTGAGACACTCTGCTATGCACTCACTCACACTGCCAAGCAATGAATATTTCATTCAGCCCAGAGTGAGAAAGAGAGCGAGAGAGATTATGAGGAGTCATAACTATTGCCAACAGTTATATAAATAAGCAATAAGACCAACAGCAGACGGCTCACAACTGCCCTAAACTAACAGTATTGGAGATTACCAAAATCATATTTTTATGTTTCTGTAATGGTTAATCCACCAGTTTGTGTAAGCTCTTTAGTGACAGTTGGCCAAGTCAAAGTCCGGACTTGAATCCTATTGAACTAATTTGGGATTTAGTGTATTCAAAGATAGATCACACAAAAGTTTCATTAAAAGCAAGTGTTTGGGAACAACTAGAAACTACTTGGAAGTCAATAACAACACAGACTGTGGAAAAGTACTGTACGTAAAAAACAATGGCAGCAAGAATGCAAGCTGAATCAAGGCCAAAGAACGCCATACAACATATTACATTTGTTTGGTTATTATATGTGAATAAAAACTATTTAGTTTCAGTTTGTTATTTGCCTAATAAATGACAATACAATTTTTAGTTTGAAAAAAGTTGACAGATTCCTAAAATACTTGTGTTTTCAAGTCTTGCTTTAAAAGTTTACACACCTCTTGCAGAATCTGTAAAAAATGCATTCAAATGCATATCTGAACCCTTTCCAGCAGTGACTGAATGTTTTTGAGATCAATCTTTTCACACTGTGAAATTGAAGGACTTGTAACAGTAATGATTCAATCAGTCATGTGGCAGGATAGACCAAAGTCTGAACACCTCACAGCCCTCGTGACTTGTCTAATCAAATCATACTTAAACAAAGGGCCTGTGTGTTACGCTGATTAGATCCGAACCGCATCATGTAACCGCAAGAGATTGGAGCGTTGAACTCTTTGGGCGTCGGCCTTCCCCTCTATAAAAACTGGAACCGACCATCAGCTCTTTGCACTTCGCCACTACTAGGAAAAGACCACCCTGGCCTTCGCCCCCTCCCCTTGAGAGAAGGATTCCTTTGGCACCAAGCCAAGAGAGAGAGAGGCCTGCAAACTTCTGGAGCCACTTTCCTGAACTTCACCGCTGTTCTCCCGGACACTCACCTCCGTAGCGAACTTCCACGACGATTCGAACTCAGACACGTAGCCTACACGAGAGAGCCTAATGCAAGTATTATATTTCACCTTAAACTGCTTGTACGAGGTTGTCTTAAATTAATCCTGATTCACGAAATCATAAATGTCTGAAGGGATGTGGTGAACTCTCTCTCTCTCTCTCTCTCTCTCTCTCTCTCTCTCTCTCTCTCTCTCTCTCTCCCTCGTGGATTCTCTCTTTCCATCATTCTTTCCCTTTAATTTTATTCGTTAAGTTTGATTTTTCCTTGTTTGTACCATATCGTTTGTTTCTCCTATATATATGCATATTTACCCCCGTGTGATTCGTAGCTTTGTATTCTGTAGTTGTTTTATTAAAACTCAATAATTGCATTAAATTGAATCCGTATTGTTTTGCTCACAAATCTCGAAGTCACTGAAGCGTAAGATCTAAGCTACCCATTTAAGCTTGATTTTCATGTAGTACTACTTCAGTAGTACAGATCGTACAAACATAAGAGATGTTATTTGTCCTGATCAAACAGATCAATATTTCTTAAGGTTTGTAAGATTGATGATTGATGAAGAAATCAATTTGGATAAAGGTTACTTTTAAATGATTAAAGGTTCCGTTATACGTTAATTTTTCTGTACAACAAGCTAATAATATTCATAAACTCATGAATATTCATACCATTTGAATTAATTATTCCCCAGAACTTATTGTTGTTACAGACTCAAACGCAACTATTAAAAAAAGTTCAAACATTCACTGATGCTCCAGAAGAAATCACGATGCATTAAGAGCAGGGGGAGTGAAAAAAGTCTTCCAGAAACATGTAAGTATCTTCTGTTGCTTAAGGGCAGAACTAAATAAATAAAAAAATTAATAGTTGTGTTTGAGTCCCTCATTTGTCCTCGTAATAATACAGTCACTGCTGGAAAGGGTTCAAATCATAGACTGTAAAAAAAATATGGATGTAGTGTCCGTGACATTTTTGAAGCCTAAAAGCCGGCCGTTGCCATCTTGGCAGCGCATCACTCCTGGATAACTGAAAATGGGCAAAGAGGTGGGATGTGGATGGAGCTGAGATGCCTGGCTCGACCATAGTGCCAATCCACCTGTCACTCAAGTGGCCACGCCCTTAATTATGCAGAACTTTAAGGCTTAATATAATTTAATAGGATGAGTTATAAAAAAATTCACCCCCCTCACAGTTGTCATGAAAGGCAAAATTAGCTATATAGACCAAAACCACTTTTTGTACCAGGCTGTTTTTTTCTGCTGTAAAGTTGGGCAATTTAACATGGGGGGAGATACAGATTTGACTCCCTTTTGGAGCCTGTCTCTAGCGGCCAGTTGATGAATTGCAGTTTAAAGGGGTGGTAAAACACATTCTTTTGAAGGCTTGACTGTGTTTGTGGGGTGCACTGTAACATGTGTTCATGCTTCGTTTTAAAAAAAATTGCCTTATTTTTCATATATTTGACCTTTATTCTACACTGCTCTGTCCCTCCTTGTAAAACGGTCTGATGCTTTCCGGGTTGTATGAAGCCAGTCCCTCAAAAATACGCGATGGGCTCAGATTGGTTAGCTGGCCCAGTGTGTTGTGATTCGCTAAACGCCTAGTGCACGTATGTCGGAAACGTCACGCCCCTTACCTTTACCGGAGGCTGTGCTTTGGTCAGTGTTAGAAACAACGGCGTCAATAAAACCATACCAATCTGAGCCCGAATCAGACCCAGAACATTTGAGTGAAGATGATCGAGTAGAACCTGTTCAGTCCTCGAGAGTAAAGACTGCGGATCTATAATGATCGCTACTGAATGGCACTTTAACTTTTGTATTTTTAGAACGATTATAGCCAAATATCTGTCGCAAGAACTAACCCAAAACAAACACTAAGCACTGGCTTTAACTAGTAAGTTAGCCAAATCACACACAGAACCATGTTTAGCATGCCTGTAGATAAACAATACATAAAAGCTCTAATCAAAGAATCATTTACACTAATGCCAAGTTCACTGTTGAGATTTTAACGTTAGTGTTTGTAACGTTAGGTGTTCGTCGGATAACGTTAAGTATGAATGAGCATTTAACAGACTGGTTTGCAGAACAGCGTTGTCATCTGTTTACTTCCTTGCTACAACCTATTACAGGAAAACACATCGATGAAAAATAAATCAGACTTACAGGTTGTGGCCCGTGAACAGCTTCTGTTTGTAAATCCAGCTTTCAGGACAAGCCGTTGTGCATATCCTGTATTGAACTCGCGAAGTTTGTGGAAGTTTGTGTTGTCCTCCGTGAAATGTGCAGCGCGCGCGTCATGCATCCACGCACCGGCAGTGTTTTTTTCACGCAGCTGACGTTGTGCAAATCTGGCATTGAAATCGCGAAGACGGTGGATGTTTTCCTCTGTTAGATGTGCTGCACGAAGCCCTGCGCGTGCCTGTTCCCCGCTGACTCAAACACACGTGCATATAACATGTTTTATGTTAAACGCTCTGCAACGCACCCCCGTCCCAAGGAAGGCTGAACAGAGCAAGTACCCCAGACCTGCAATCCGGATGAAAATAACAGCGTTTCCTTGGCATCGCGGCAACAACACTCCAGCCTAACTATACCACAACAGCGCCGCGATACAAAATGGCCTCACCCCCCCTTATTTAATATTCTCGGAGGAGGGGTTTATGTAAATATTGAGCCTGTTGATGTCACCAACCCTGGAGGAATGTGTGTAGTCGCCTACTGGCCGTTTGCTGTAGTTCTTAGAAACTGATTTCTTTAAAAGCAAATATCTCCCTTTGCTTTAAACTTTGAACGTTGTAACTTTGCAGATGTTGTTTATGCTCAAGCAGCAACATTACACGCTAGCTAAAGTTAGAATAGTGAAATCGTGGTTTACCACCCCTTTAAGTCACTTCCAGGTTGGTTTCAAGAGAGACCGCGGGAGGTTGCCACTTGGTTCATTTATGCAAAAGATGTTGGAAAACTGAGGAATTTGCAGGACATTGGTAGGATTTTTCTGAAGAACATTGGGCAGTTTAACCCCACTTACATGGCCAAAGGTGTATAAAATCAAGCACCTAGGCATGCATGTGCAATAATTCCATTTGTGACATTTACTCACTACTAAATATTCCACATATTCAACTGTTAGTGGTATTATAACAAAGTGGAAAGAATTGGGAACAACAGCAACTCAGCCACGCAAAAAAAAAGTTGCAGAGCGGGGTCAGCGCATGCTGAGGCGCACAGTGCGCAGAAGTCGCCAACTTTCTGCAGAGTCAATAGCTAATAGCTCAAGAACAGTGCATAGAGAGCTTCATGGAATGGGTTTCCATGGCCGAGCAGCTGCACCCAAGCCTTACATCACCAAGTGCAATGCAAAGAGTCGGATGCAGTGGTGTAGAGCACGCCGCCACTAGACTCTAGAGCAGTGGAGACGTGTTCTCTGGAGTGACCAATCACTCTTCTATGTGTGGCAATCCAATGGACGAGTCTGGGTTTGGCTGGGAGAACGGTACTTGCCTGACTGCATTGTGTCAAGTGTAAAGTTTGGTGGAAGGGGGATAATGGCGTTGTTTTTCAGGGGTTGGGCTTGGCCCCTTAGTTCCACTGAAAGAAACTCTTATGTTGATGTAGTTTTAGATACTTTGCGGTAAAAGTGGCTCTCCTTTTGATTTTGTCCCATCAGTGTGGCTCTCCTGAAAAAAATAGTGAAGACCACTGCTTTAATGTAATGATGCTGCAAAATTCAGCTTTGCATTTAAAAAAAAATCCAAAATATATTGAAATAGACATTTATTTTACATTGTAATCATATTTAAAGTTATTCCTGCATTTTTTATCAAATAAATGCGTACTTGATGATTTTAAGTAACTGACTGCATACAGAGTTGGAGAAAGTTAAGGTAAACTCTGCAGGACACCCCTGGTATAATGCATTATAACGTAAAGTATGAATACCTTTAATGCATAAGGTTTTAGGTGTTACAAAGAATTCTTTTAAATCACTATGAGGAAAAAGAATAGGAACCCATTCTGCTAAAAAGGTGGGCATACCACTGTGCTCTATAATGTCCATGAAGCCGTGTTAAACTGTGAATAAAATCACACCTATAAAGGCCATTGTTGGGAATAACACACTTCAGCTGTTACTACTGACAACAACAATAATTCAACTCAAAACAAACACCCCTTGTAGCTTGATCATAACTGACCAATCAGCACCTAGAACTGGAAATGTGTATTGTAAAAAGTAGAATACAGATTGCTGAAAAAAAGGGGGAGAAATCAAAGGGAAAAAAATGATTTGTATTCATCGCTCAAACCCACTCTCATCCCCTCGCTGATGCTGTCCTCACATACCGTTCACTTCTTCATTCCTCTTGCAGCACAAACACACACAGACACAGAGACAGAGAGAGAGAGAGAGAGAGAGAGAGAGAGAGAGAGAGAGAGTTATGTAATCAGTGTAATCCCTCTTCTGCTTCATCTGAACATTCATGATCTACAAATCACTGTGATGATCTTTCTCAACTGCTGCTGCTCTGTCTTTCATCAATCACTCATCTCTCTGTTCAATATACTCTCTCTCTCTCTCTCTCTCTCTCTCTCTCTCTCTCTCTTTTCTTTCCCAGGAAAGATCTGCAACAAATGACAAATTCATTTCAACTCTTTTCTCTTCCCTCTTCACCCTCTTGGGTTTTAGTGCATATTTGTTCCTATATGAAATCTCAGGCGTGATGCATTCCTTCCATCTAATGATCTTGTTTCAATCTGATCTCTGGCTCGCATTCCTCTTCCCGTCGAGTCTCTCTGCGGTATGTTCCTGGTCAGCAAAATGTCAGGCAGATCCTGCAGTCCCCCAGAGAGAGCCAAGCTGTTAATGAGGAACTCGAGCCAGAGACACACAGCACCACCCCGCCAACTGATCTGAGCTCAGTTTATCTAAAATACAGAGGAGGAGGAGGAGGAGAAGAGAACAGAAAAAGAAGACACTGGGAGATGCTGTGTTAAGAGAGGAAACTAGAACTCATCAAGCAACAAATAGAAGGAGCTTGATGAGGTGGACAGAAGAGGACATGGACTTTAGGAGGAGCTTGTAGATAAATAAAGCCTTTAAACATGAAACAAGCAGAAGATACTGAAAAAATATTAAAACACATTGGAAATCCCATTAAACTGCAAGTGTCTGACTTCACACATAATGCGCAGTTGTGGATTGAAAAGAAGTATGAGGGCCAGTTCACACAGAACGTGTTTTTGCTTTGAAAACCAGAAGATGCGGGTAGTAGTGGAATGGGAGAAAAAAAAAAGCAAGGTCTTGAGATGCGTTTTTTAAAAGCTGAACTTATTTTAACTTGAGTGCCGCGTTTTTAGAACGGCGTGCCATGAGAGAGATGCAGCAAAAGCTCAAGACGTGAGTGTAGCGGTAAAAAAAAAGTGTGTTGGATTTACATGATTTAATCTTGTACATCTGTCCCACATGAATCAATTGTAACTTCAACATCATGGAATAAAGTACATTTTAAGTGACCCAATTAAGTAGTCTCAAAGTGAATTTTATATGACTCCCTGACATGATTCAGGCATTCAATTTCATATATTCATTCATCCAATTCAATCTCATATATTTGAATGACACACAACTGAACTATAACTTTTAGCTAGCAATAGCACACATTAGCATCGCAAATGCTTAGCATTAAAAGCTCCATCAGCAAAGCAGTTATGACATTAGCTGCAGTCCACAGTCTAAGCAAATGCTCCACTCTTCTCCACAATGGGAACTCACTGTAATTTAAATTGTTCTAATAATTCCAGCATAATTGAACATTAAATGATGTTTTATTAACAAGGTTCGGGAGGAGCACGTTCAGATAATTGACACAAGTGGAGAGCACTCAACAATAGGAGGTACATACCGTATACACAGCAGTCTTGCCTCCGTTTGTTGACAGTTTATTAGCATCCCTCCACCCCTTCACCACACTTTTAGTTCTAACCACTTAAATACATAGTGGGTTCTATGGGTTTGGGCCAAATTCCGAGCTCGAAGCCCTCCCCCCGGACAGCACGCCAAATACGCATTTAAATTTACTCTCTATAAATTATATGTAAGTGTGAACTCGTGAAACACTATTACACATATCATGTATCCCCCTTTTCTCGCCTTGCTCAAAAATACATTCAATAACACTTTTTAGCCTGCATCTCACTGTTCATAATATCGGATAGGGTGGATAGTATGCACGTTGGGATGCAGGGTTACTAGGTGTTTCTCAATGTCAAGGATCCTTCCTCTGCAGGACTGATCCTTCCAAGTCACTTCCTTCAGAGGCTAGGCGAGGCTCCTCTTTAGCATTCGGAGAACACGTAAATGGAACAGGCTAGCAAGTGCACGTCAGCCTCATTACGTCAGTGAAAAGGTCCGTTAGCCATCAATAACGTAATTTGTATAATATCAATACGGTTGTAATTTGTACTGGCATTTAAAAGTTAAACTTTACAAATGTTTGGTTACGTAAATACTTACACTTGAAAGCATATTGCCCCGCCAACGTCCGATATTTTGTATTTTTTGAACAAGATAGCAAAGCTGCGCGCATAGGATTGTGGGTGATTCGAGAACGCTAAGTGCGCAAAGTCTACTCATAAGCATCCTTTCCTGTATATGGCATATTTTTCGAACGAAGGACTCAGACCTTGGTTGAAATTCCGAGGATCCTCGACATTGGAACAGCCCTTCGACGGACGTCGATGACGTAGCATCCTCGGAATTCTGGCTTCCGAGGATCCTTCCTTGACATTGAGAAACGCCTACTCTCTCTTGATTTAGCCATATGCAAAGCATGCTGGGAACTAACAAGCCCCACCCAGTTTCAGTTAATGCAACACAAACCAGTGTAAGTGTTTACATAAAAACAAAGGAAAATAGAGCAGTAAAATGAAAAAAAAAGCGTTCTATGTGAACTTAGAGCAGTAATTCTTTAGACATGGAGCAAAATATGTGCCATAACTTAATAGGCATTAATATAGTCATTTATATTAAATATGTATCTCTTACAGAAATATTACTGCAATGTAATGATAGAAGAGGTTCGTTTTAAAAAATACTTTCTACTTTTTCTACTTGTATTAAAGTCGGCATTAAGCGGAAGTTGTGATCGCGTTTTCTTCTCTATTGTGGCTTATATCCGACTGAAACGGCTTCTCAAACAAGCACAAATGTAGGGTGGGACTTGATTTTGCTCCTTGGAAATTGATTGGATGGTTGTGGTTTGCTATTGCTGTGATGTCATGTGAGTGACAGCTTTCCCCGCCCTCGTGTCAGTAAACACATCATCAGAGAAGAAAAGAGATGACGCTGCTTATTTTGATTAAAGATTATGAGGGCACATAAATTAAATAATATAATGATGTGCACAGACAAATCATTTATAAATACTGCAATATTTAAAAATGTTCATGTGATTTAATGGTCAACAGCCAATATTTATGAAAACATCTAAAATCATGGAAAGTCAGAGTCAGTCTTCATCCTTCGTCACACATTTTGTGGGAAAAATTGAGCAGAGACGCCTCCAAACAAAGGTGAATACCTCTGAACCTCTTTATAAATCCAAAACAATTCCTTTATATGATCAACTTTTAGTTTTCAATTTTGTCCCAGTACTCAAGAATCAGTCAATGGATATTTCATACTATATATACTATATAATATACTGTAGAACATCCTTTTTATTGGTCGTGAAATAATTACTTATTCAAAGTAAGCACCTACTCAAGAGAGTATGGGATTTTGGACGCAGCCTAGGAGAAATCTACCACAACCCACATGTCTTTTTTGGATGTTTATTTATCTAAACAGCAATTATTGCACAGTGTGGACATAAAAATAAAAATTACATTGAATAAAAGTTCAGAATAAAGTCATTCATGGTTTTTAGGGGTGACTACTGCATTTAAACATTACAGGAACTTTAGGGTGGAACATTATGATAAAATCTTGCAGCATTTTATCAAGGATGAAATCAAAAGCACCATTACTTGCATTATAATTGTTTCTCAGGATGATGTCTATAACAATATATGGTTTTATGCATCAAAAATGTGAAACCAATCAAATTAGAAGAGTAAAAAAAAAAAAAAAAAAATTCAAATGTAATTTAAAACCACCTTTGATTACAACATTTTCAAGGGCGAAGTGTACAAAATGTTAAGTGTGTAGGTGTGCACCATAGCAAAATTGCAATCCATTTGAGTGGCCTGACTGGGTTTGACAAAATAACACCAACCAATGGTGGGAGTTTGGGGGCGGAACATCTGCCATAGGAAGTCCAATGGCAGATGTGGAGTCTCATCAGGATAGCTATTATTTTTGCATTTCATTTGGTGATGCTAGTGATGCAGAACTTAAACACTTGTAATCAATAGCAAAAATGAACATTTCTGTAATGACATAATGTACCTGGTAAAATGTACCATCCTAATAGGGCTAAAGACTATTAGAACAGGAGTTACAAATTATGACATTTGTGAAATTACAGGCTGTACAAAAAGAGTACAAGAGTATTAATTGTATTATTGCACGACTACAGAAACCTCCAGAAGTCACGTTTTAAAAAAATCTGAAAACTTTATATCACATTCAAGTATTCATGCTCTACCAATGCTGGTTACGTAAAGAGGGAAAAGGACAGGGCACAAGATTCCTGGGGTGAGAATGAAAGGATAAAAAAAAAAAGCAACAGTGTAAGAGAAAGAGGAATCTGAAACAGGTGGCAGAGCAGCCCACTGAGAGAGACACTGCTGGACAGGAAACAGAAAGACACAGAGACAGAGAGAGGGAATGCATTTCTGAAATGACACATGAAATGGAGTGCAACGACACACATTCTGTCCAGAACAAACTCACACTGCAAACACACTCCTACGACAACCTGCCAGACAAATACAACAGAGTATTCTGAGCCTCAAAGACACAGAAACGCAGACTGACACCTCATTTGTTACAGAGGACATCAGTGTGTGTTCAGGCACAAATGCACTGAAACAGATATTGGAATGGAACTACATTAAACAGTATTGCCGCACGCAATCTATTTTACCTCCGTAATGTGACATTACCGTACAAAGGTTTAAGGCGAGAAAGATTTTATTTTATTGGTAACACTTTACAACAAGGTTTCATTAGCTAACATTAGTTAATGTATTAACTAACATGAACTAACCATGAGCATTAAATTTGTTACTGTATTGTTTCATCTTTGTTAACGTTAGATAATAAAAACACAGCTGTTCATGGTTTGTTCATGTTAGTTCACGGTGCATTAACTAATGTTAATGAGATTTTAATAATGCATTAGTAAATGTTGAAATTCAAATTTAAAAAGATAAATAAATGCTTTATAAGTGCAGTTCATTATTAGTTCATGTTAACTAATGAACCTTATTGTAAAGTGTTACCATTATATTAATACTTTTATTCATCAAAGAGGCATTTCATTTATCTAAAAAGTGACAGTAAATAAAGGTATAATGTAACAAAAAGCTTTTTTTTTTTACTTGCTATTCATCAAATAATCCTGAAGACAAATAAATCACTGAAAACTGGAGTAATGATGCTGGAAATTCAGCTTTGACAATACATTTTAAAATATATTCAAATAGAAAACTGTTATTTTAAATTGTAAGATTTTATGAAACAAATGCAGCCTTGGTGAATCTTCCTGACCCCAAACTTTTGAACGGTAGTGTATTTCCGAGTGAATTAGGATATTCATCATCATCTTGATTGGCGGGTGAGCGTTCATACCAGAATGAATAGAGGTAATGAGCCAGACAAAAAAACACTTGACAATTTGTCTCTTGGTAAACATTATTCAACAGCACGCACAGCCTACATGATGCCAACAGAAAAGGACAGTTGATTATGGATTTAAAAGGCAGATTTTGTTTTGGAATAACATACACCACTCAAAGAGGTCATCGGATGCAAAATTCACTTATATATGTTGTTTGCATATAAATGTGTCTTTGCAGTGTGTGGACACAACCACCCTACAATGATAAAAATCCATTCACACATTTTTTAATCCTCAAAAAGCCTCAAGCCTTTAATTTTCTGAGCAATTTGCAATTTGCTCATGCTCCGCTCACGACCGCTGACGGACTGTCCCATATTAGCATATTTCCGCCCTCAGCCAGTTGTACACTGTCCGCCGAGGCACCACTTCAGAGAGGGGTGGGGTGAGCAGTAGCTCATTATCATTTAATGAGACATTCACCGAAAATGGGTCGGTGTGAACAGAGCTGTTTTTGAGGAGGTAAAAGGGTGTTGTTTTACATAAACATTGCAGAATTTTAACCAAAGTATGTTACAGACTTTACATGAAGAACCTAAAGAATCATACCAACTTGTGGAAAATGGGCATCCGATGACCCTTTTAACACCGTGTCTACACTGGACACGACCGTTGACGCGTCGCAACGCAACAGCTAGAAGATGTCTACACTGGACGAGACAAAGCGGCCGTTGTAAATCCATTTGTCCTTCCTATGAGAAGTATCACGAGTGCTTGGGGAACGTCATAGTTTACTGTCTGGGTTTTGTCACTGGATGCATCCAGTGTAGACAACATTACAGATTATAATGAGTTTTATTGTCTTTTGTCGCGTTGCATCACGTCGCTCGCGTCCGGTGTAGACTCAAGGTGTTGATCCACTTGTCCGTGCAACACTTCTGTCGCGCCGCACTCCACTTTATTCCTATGGGTGACGTCAAGCGACTTTAACGTGCCCACAAAGCATTCCGGGAAGGCGGACGAAAAAAAGCTGGCCGAAGCTCAACTTTATGCAAATTAATCTGTTGAACGCGACGCGACTATCCAATAGAAGTAGAGCACATGGAGACGAAGGGAAGTCTCTCGCTGGTCCTTTGTTTTTCATTCCCCGCTGGCTCAAACGCACGCCCATAGCGGTAAACTTGAGGAACGCCCATCAACATACACATGACGGGAAGCGTCACAACACCACGCTTCAGTTGTGCCGCAAAAGTGAATCTCTACCGACAGTGTGACGGCTTTTTTGACGTGCGAATGGGGAATGAAAAACAAAGGACCAGCGAGAGACTTCCCTCCATGTGCTCTACTTCTATTGGATAGTCGCATCGCGTTCAACGGATTCATTAGCATAAAGATGGGCTTCGGCCAGCTTTTTAGACGCGCGGCATTTGTTCAAATGCAGCGCCACCTTCCCGGAATGCTTTGCAGGCGTGTTAAAGCCGCTTGACATCACCCATAGGAATAAAGTGGAGTGCGGCGCGACAGAAGTGTCGCACGGACAAGTGGATCCGCACCCTAAGAGTTCAACATGAAAGAGTTTGCAACCCAAGCACTTCTGTAATACAATGTATCCACATGGGAACTGATTGTGCCGTGAAAAGTGGCTGTTCCATATCAGAACGTTGACAGGTGGTTGATGGGGAAAGATCTAAAAATAAGATGGATTGATGGTATCAGCTGAAAAGGGAAGTCTTTTGCGAGGAGGGTAAAGTTAATACATTTTTGATGAAAGATTACAAATACAAAAGTTTTCTTTGGAAGAACGTGCTGATGAATTGCGCATGATAAGACCAGGAACATGATTTAAGAAAGTATAACGGTCCTGCAGTCAGTTGCAATTAACCCCTAAGTTTATTAAAAAAGTACATTAAACCCCTTAAAATCTGTGTGTTAAGCTCAAAAATTTAAGCCTACACATAAACAAATTAAGACAAAGTAATCTGGAGAAGTGCATAGGAATCTGTATCCTTTTCTCCCTCATACACAATTTCTCACATTTCACACACACACACGTGTCAAGTCAAATAGGGCTGCATAGTTAAGATGGGTCCGTGAGTATAAATATCTCATAGTGGCAATTGTGGGGGCAGGAAGTGACATCAGGAGCATTTCCAAACGCACACGGCCAGACTTCCCCCGAAGAACATGTAGAGCAGGTTCTTGACTTCATGGGTCACCTCAAACCCGAACCCCTCACCGATCACCACATGCCACGAACTGCCAAACTTCTTATCCATGGACTCCTTGATCATTTTGGCAGCACTCTGAAAATAGAGCCAACCAGCGAGAAAGAGAGCGAGATGAAAGCATGTAGGCTAGTAGAGCAGTCCAGATGGCCAGACTGCGAGTGTGTGAACCGTCCTGACTCAGTACTAGACGGAAAAACAGAGCCCAACCCTACCTGTGTGACCTGGGGAGCACATTTATCTGAAAGCCTGCGCTTAATAACAACACACGCAAACCTGACTGACCTCATTGTTAGAGGCAAATTTCTCGCAGGCTGTGACGCAGAGCTCCATGGTTTCCACGCGCATCTCCTCTGCCATATCCGTGTGCTGTAGACAAAACCAGAAGAACATACTCAAGTCAAGCTCTTATAGGTGCAACGAGATTATTTTTGGAGGTCACTAACAAAATATATGGCTTCAGCATCAAAATATAAATATATTGAGTATGAAGAATAATATATAAAGTAATATGAAGTATATACATAGCAGTTCAAAAGTTTGAAGGACACATTGTTACAAAACATTCTATTTTAAATAAATGCTATTTTCAAGAGGCGCAGTGTTGAGTTGACCAAGCCGGTGCGAAATATTAAGATTGTAAAAAGATAGTCAAATAATCAAGCAGTGCAAATATTATCTGTAAGAAAATGCATGATGGATAAAGATGTTTAACATGTCTTTGGATGATGGATGAAAAAGGGAGCCGTTTGAGTGATAACCCTAATACAGACAAACACATCCATAACTGGTTCGTTCTATCTAGGTCACAGCAGCAGTCGAGCTGCACCCACCCTGATGAGCGGAAAGCTTTGCAGTCTTTTGTAGTCGGCATCCTCTTTTTTACCATCACCCGTTTCTGCCATCCTTTCCTTTACTAAAAAGAGAGGAAGAGAGACAGAGGGATTAGTCCTGTCTGATGAAAAGGAAACAGAAACAGAACATTAGGTCAAATCTCTCACCCAATAAAAGCGCATTAGATCATAAATCTTATATTTTCAGCACTTGGAGGGAGAATGAAGAACGCATTTTGTTTGTAAGCTAAATTTTCAAATGAAATGAATGAACTCTTTTGTATTTTGAAGCAAAACGTGAACATTCTCTTGCAGGGTGACTGTCCTCATCAAATATGTAAATGTATCACAAAGAACAATGAGGAGAGAACTACTATTTTTAAATATGTTGCAATTACCTAGTTGGGGTCTGCTTTCCAAAAAGACTAGCTATGTATCTCTTGGGGATCTTTGATAATGAGTTTTGAAAATCAGTAGGCCTAGATATTTTATAGCTTTAAAGCCGTATTAGGAAACATGTTTAATGTCCTACTATTAACTCAATCAAAGTGTGATGCCTCCACATAATAAAACCATATTCTCAGCATTAATGAGCATAAAATAAGTTACAGGTTCACATTTGAACTAGGGGTGGGCGATATGATGATTTTATATCGTGATCGATCTTGAAGACATCCACGATCTACTTTTCCAATCGAATCGTAGATATTGTGATCTTTTACGTCCTCGTAATTATGCCAAATTATATCATGCGTCTCTATCATGTGTCCTTCATGTGTGCTGAAGCAGTAGGGCTGTGCGATGAATACAACTTTTTGTTTCCGTTACGATTTTGGCTTGATAAGATGATAAAATTATCATTGTGCCGCATTTCGTTCCTTTCCTTTAAAGGGGTCATGAGCTGGCTTTTAAAAATTTTTATACTACTGTCTGAGGTCAACTTATGACATTTGCATGGTTTTTACATTCAAAAACATCATAATGAATAAGCCTTGGTTTTGAGGCTCTCTGAAGACACGCTCAGTTTTGATGGGCGTGCCGCACTGAAGACTTGGAAGTAAACTCCCACGGCCAGGATTGGATAAGATTTGCATATTTAATGAACTTCAGCTCCCCTCAGTACATGTGGGAATTGTTTTGAAAGCGTGTGGGGAAATGCTCACAGGTCTCGCAAAATACCTTTATCAAACAAACACAATGATTCATCTCCCATCCACCTGCGATTGTTTGGAATGTTATTCTTTTATTACTTGGCCGGCCCGATCAGTGAATATAACCACAAACCGTACACACACACACACACACACACACACGCGCGCGCATGCACAAGAAAGGAATATTATTTCACTATGTAAGATAGCCCGTCGGCAGGACGGTGATACGTTTTGGTAGCCCGTCTGAAAAACACATAGCCCCGGGTCGTTGGGCTTTGCAAGCCCTGGCCCATAACGTTAAGTCCGAGTCTGATCACGAATGAACCAATAACACCTCAAATAAAGGAGCCTTCGTGCCTGACAGCGTGCTAAGGTATGTAATCCATAGATATCAAACGATCTGTAACAATGCAATACTAACACATATAAAAAAAAACATGTTTTACTCACATAAGTGTGTTGCACCGTTCCTATCGAATCCAATATAGAAGGCACAGAATTGTTTTTTAATCTCAATAAATCCAGTCTCAACCTGTATCTTGTTTACAATCGATTCCGCGTTGAAATGAAGCGAACAAACGTGCAATGTCTTACACACGAGCTGGAACCAGCATGTTTATTGCTCAGTAACGCGACCAGTTTAGCTCCACGAGTCGGTGGGCGGGCTTGAGGCGGCGCTTCTGCATTCTATGACGTCAGTGGTCGACATATTCTGAGATCTCTCGTTTTCTGGGCCTGGTGTCAATAAAAGCTTTTCTTTGACTAACAAGGAAGTTTTCAGCTCCGAAACGTACAGGATATTCTTATATCACGATGAACTTTTATATACCAAAGGCTCAAAGGAAAGTTGATTTCACAATTCATCACCCCTTTAAAGCGGTGTGCTTTCGCCCCTCCTTAAAAGCCTAAACTTAACTTCCAAATCAATCACATCATGTAATGTGAATATCATAAAATGCAGTCTACTGCACTGCAGGACATGCTTTATTTTAAAAAGAGTTAATAAAAGCGCATTAAACTGTGAAAGAGACTGATCCCCATGCGTTTTCTGTGTGCACGCTGAAAGACAGAGTGGAACATGGATGAGCACAAAGTACACACAAAAATATGTCAAAGTTGTGTCTTAAAGGGCTAGTTCACCCAAAAATGAAAATTATCCCATGATTTACTCACCCTCAAGTCATCCTAGGTGTATATGACATTCTTCTTTCAGACGAATAAAATCTGAGTTATATTACAAAAGTTCTGGCAAATCCAAGCATTATAATTGCAGTAATAGTTGCTCTGTTTTTGAAGTACATAAAAAGTGCATCAGCCCATCAAATAACGTGCTCCACGCGGCTCTGGGGTGTTGATAAAGGTCTTCTGAAGTGAATCGATGCGTTTGTTTAAGAAAAATATCCATATTTAAAACTTTATAAAGTAAACTTTCGGCCGACCGCCTTCCGTATTCAATTTATGGAAAAAGTGTTGAAAGTTCCCCTGCCGATCGAAAGACTAACGCGACCAGGTCCGCTCGTCATGACGTCACGTACGCATCTTGAGTTTCACTTTCAACTTTCAACACTTTTCCACGGAAGGCGGTCAGCCGAAAGTTTACTTGATAAAGTTTTAAATATGGATATTTTTCTTACACAAACTTATCAATTCATTTCAGAAGGCCTTTATTAACACCCCAGAGCTGCGTAGAGCAGTTATTTGACGGACAGATGTATTTTTTATGGACTTCAAAAGCAGAGCAACTATTACTGCTATTATAATGCTTGGATTAGCCTAGACTTTTTTAATATAACTCAGATTATATTCGTCTGAAAGAAGAATGTCATTTACACCTAGGATGGCTTGAGGGTGAGTAAATTGTGGGCTAATTTTGGCACAATATGTAAGATTTTTGGATTAAAATATCCAAAAACCACTAGAACAATGTTATATATTTTGTTGACTTGTTTACATTTACATTTGTTAAATGTTTCCAAGAATGTTTAAACCCAGATAAAAAAGCAATTTTAACCAGGGCACGGACCGTGTCTGTGCGTCGCCTATCATTGACACCATACCCGCGTTACCCTTGATTTCTGGTTTTATTTTGTAGAAACCTTGGAAACACCAAAGACACTTTAATATATGATGTGTTTTATTAGACAGGTGAGCAACTGTTTGGATACATTAATTGACAGAAAACGAATTGTTATATAGCTCAACACAGTTAGTCTTATTGTTTAAATATCGCTCTAGATTTAATATCGATCCAGTTTACTGCAGTGTCTTATGGTAGCTGCCGAGAGAACGCACAGAGTAGCATTTTAACATAACTTTCCACTCAAATGTATCCATGATAAAGCGGAAGTGCTCGTCTGAGGCATAATAAAAGCTCCACTGCTCTCGAGCCGCGTGTTGCGCTTGTCTCTCATTAGCAATCGCTCCAGCTGCCTCGTTCTGTTCCAATGGCTTTTAGCCACACGTTACTTCATACTACAGAAACATTAATAAATCTTTAATACATTAGCTCATCCATGAATATGATTTCTGCCAGAGTCCCATCGGATTCCTTTCCACCGGCTGTAGAGGTGAAGACAACAACTCCCATGACTCCGCAAAATCAAGAGGTCATCAAGCCATGCCTTTGTTTTGAATAAAAGACCTCTAGTGGCGAAAATTACATATTGTGCCTTTAAGTCTAATGCAAATACCAGCTTATCTTCATTATCATTAATGTTAAACAAAAGACAAAGACAAAATCACTCACTGCTCTTAACTTTATTCCCTATTTTATTAAGAATCAAAGTATATTTAATTCATACCGTGAAGATTATTCAGTGTTTTAGAGTTTAACTCTTTAAATGTTTAATAACTGTTTTGACAAATTGATTGTTTAATGCAATACTGTGTTTTAAATGGTGCAAATAGATATAGTCCATAGGCTTGTTACAGTCTGGATATTCTCAGAAGTACATCTCAAAATTGGGACGATCGCGATTCAGATAATGCATTCACATAAATCATCTAATAACCTTGTACTCCACTATATCAGAACAAATGTAGGTGATTATCTTTGCTTGTTATGAACAGCAGCTAACGTTAATACTTTTCCATTTGTTTTTCTGTTTTATCAGAAGTTGTGATGCTTTTTTCTTCCCTATTTTATTAGGGTTATATTTTGTCCGTGGGGAACTGATTGGATGGTTGTGGTTTGCTATTGCCATGATGTCATGTGAGTGACAGGTTGTTGTGCCCTAGCGTCAGTAAACACGTCATCAGATTTATTATAAATACTGTAATATTATATTCCATAAAAAAAGGAATGGTCAGTTTAGATTTCAAATTGTAAAGGGACTTGGTGACCAGATCTACACTTTACTAATACAAATACACATTTTAATCTAAAATCTTGATGTTGAAAAAGAAAGTTAAAGTCCGTGTCATTAGTCAACAACTACACCATATCAACATAACGCGTGAACTGTCATTAGCAAGTGTTTTTATGTAACATCAATAATTTTACATGTTACGTTATTTGATGAAGGCATTTTACATGTATTGCACAAATACCTCCACATTACAAAACAGTCAACAGACAACTTTTGTTCAGTTAAAAATTATACAAATTTTGAAAGATAAACTATCCGTTGTTTAAAATAATTTTTTAGTGAGAAGAGTGACAGTGCACGAGACAGCTTGCAAACTGAACCAGAGTCTTTACTAAATTTAAACGAAGTTGAAAATAGACAATGCAAACGTACAGATGTTTTCAGTCTTTGGTGCATCATTATGCAAAAGTAAAGAAAATTATATAAACAAACACGTGTCGAGTAAGTTAAGCGTTTGTTTTTAGCATCTCTGAGCTAATGTTAGCTTGCTAGCTCGACACCATCACTTAAAACGCTACGACTGATAAATGACTGGGGGGAAATGGAGACATATAAGTAGGTAAATCATTTAAATATCGGAGATAGTAAATTTATATCACCACAGTTCAATAGCCTACCTTTCTGTAGCGCTGTATACAGACACTTTCCTCCACTGATGTTGTCATGGATACACACCGGCCTTGGCAACCTCCGTCCCACGTGACCTGTTTATTTCCGCCTACGTCCATTTAATTTCTTTCTTTCTTTCTTTCTTTCTTTCTTTCTTTCTTTCTTTCTTTCTTTCTTTCTTTCTTTCTTTCTTTCTTTCTTTCTTTCTTTCTTTCTTTCTTTCTTTCTTTCTTTCTTTCTTTCTTTCTTTCTTGTTGTTTTATTTCTATACCCATACTTCAAGGCATATCTTTACACCACAGTACTTGTTTGTAAGTGATTGTACAAAAATGTCAGTAACAGCAGCAAAAGAAAAAAAAGCTTTAAGGTGTGTTTTGTGTTTAAATAAGGTCAGCCGGTTTGTGTGCCACACAAATCTAAACCTAGAAAGGCAGTAAACCTTTTTGTTTTTCGATTATAATGGCATTAAAGGCTTTCACTCGTGAATAGTCTGAGAAAGAGAGGGCAGAGAGGTAATCCCAGCAGGAATTATGACATTTTGGAGATTAAGGAAACTACTGGGCAATGTGGGCCATGACCCACACATCAAATTAATCCAGCCAAAGATCTGGATTGTTGAAAATGGCTCACTCGTCTTTGATTATTTTTTGGTCCACGTGCAGATGTTATTGAGCCTGGCTGCCATCAGAGCCCACGCCGCCAACACAGATAACAGTATTTCATAACAGAGACTAGAGGTTAAAAGACCTCCTACACATCCTTCCCAAGCATCATTCACATCTCCACAGGGTACTCTGTTTTAGCAGTTTTTACTGCATTGCTTTTCTGCACCTCATACTTTGTTAAGTATTGTTAAGTAAGGCATTTTTAGAGTATAGCCTAAACCTCAAAGTAACAAACCGAGCCGGAGATTCCCAGCTAAACATGGTAGGATAATACTCATATTTAAAGTCAGTTCCATAAACATGGCTTACAAAAGGGGGTTTTCTCAGCGTTCTTTTTCTTCATCGGAATGGTACGAAACTTAGTAAAGGTTTTTGTGCTTGCTATGTGAAAAAAAAATCCTGAAAAAAGGGTCACACTTGTACTCCTCACAGTCAAAAATGACAGCATTGGAAATGAATGGGAGACAAATTTCATCTAGTGGAAATTTCTGGTACTGAGCCCAAACAAAATCTTACTGGAAGCTAAATTTTGAACACAACTGGTTTAGATTTATGGCTTTCATTTTATTGCAGTTTTAGAGTAAAACATGTTTTTTTGAACATTTCTTTGTCAAGGAAAACCCTGCGAACCCGTAAAATATGCATGCACTTTGAAAACCCGTTTTTAATAGCTTGCGTTTGTCAGGCCCCCAAAACGCCATTGTCATGTAAATGAAAGGCCAAAACGCATAAAATGTTTTCAGTTGAGAAAAGTGTTATCATGAATATGAATGTGTTCAAATACATTGTCAATATGTACAAGGATGAATGGGACTAATACATAGAAATAGTGCACGGCCTCTCAAAAACATTGTACATTATCTCACATCATTGATATATGTGCATCCCCTGCTTTTGTAAAAAACAAACTGAACAAAAACAACAAGAGAGAAATGAAAGAGAACACTGGTGCTCGTTGTGCTATATTTTAATTCTCATTGTCATCTTAGATATTAACTCATTTGATCTCCATTTCAACACAGACAAAGACACAGACAGAATTCAATAAATGAACATTAGAGGATAGAAGATTTGAAAAATGTAAATGAGTAAATCCTCAGTGTAGAAAAATGTTCAAGCAAAAAGAGAGAACTTCACATCCAACTTCTAAGATATTACTTCATTCACAAACAAATATATTCCAGAAAAGGTAACAGTATTAAACAATCATTTGTAAACCACTCGTTCTGAATACAATTCAAAGCTTGTTCGTGTACATTAAAAGAACTGAACATCACAAAATGACCACTGAAATGCAAACAAACAGGCATTGCACTAACAACAGCAAGTAGAAATATATATAGTGCATAAACACAATTCCCAACCATTACGATAATCTTGTTGTTCAACTGTATGGCCATGGAATCTCAAACCACATGCCTATAAAACAACTGTTTGCAACACACATCCATAATCTCAGTTCTGTGTGTCAGTATGTATGTCTTATGATTGCGCATTTGGGACAGCATTCTTGTGTTTGACAAGGCCACAAAACAGGCATTTTTCAGCCTGCTGCATTTTACATATAAACAATACATTGAGTATAATCCACATAAAGCATATCATATGTGATGTGTAATTTACATAAGCTCTTTATCAAGAGATGTCTATCCGGTCACAGTTATGAAGAGAGATAAATAGATGGTGGGATATACATATAATGGTGTAAATATTATACATTCATCATACGGAATGTCTGTTGCTTAGTTTACAAATATAATTTTGTTGAGTAGATTTTTGCATAAATCTATATAGGCTATATATGCTAATTTCTCAGCATGAGAAGATATTTGTTTGTCTGTAGATATTTGCAGATTATGTTTAACAGGAACACTGAAAACAGTTCTCAGAAAGCATGTCATTGCAGATGCCACATTATAAAGGGTTTCAACACCATGGCTTTAAAGGTTAATAGCTATTTGTTGAAATATTGCTGAGGCATTCATCTGGCCAAATGCCTTCTTCAACTGCTCCTTTTCTGTCCATCACTCTAATTCGATGTGATTGTGATGATGTTAAAGGGTTTTTAATGGAGGAGAATTCAAGCAGGGCTGGCCTGACCAATAGGATTCAGTCTGTTGGTGTGATCACCATAGAAACAGTGTGATTCAAAAACATCTAAAAAAAAACTTGAATAGATCAAACATACAAAAAATAAACAGTATAAAAAACTCCAGAGTAAAAGCAAACAAATTCCCAGCTGTTTAAGTGAGTTAAAAGTTCTTCAAAACTTATTTCAATCAAATAGGCTACACGGTATAAATAACAACAAATCTGAAAGAGTATGCAAACATTTGCTTTGAACTGTAATCCTTTCATCAAGCACTGAGACTGAAGATCCCACATCAAATTATGTTTGCCACTCAGATGCTCAACAAGGTATCACTAGTAAAAAAATGTGAATAATTTAAAGAGTGATACTTTCTCATGCTAAACCCGCCCCCATGATGCTAAAGTGTCGGGTTGTTGCCAAGACATTGCTATGCGGTTGCTAAGGTGTTCAAAATGGTCTTTAATATATTGCTTGGGTGGTTGCTAGGACATTGATATGCGGTAAAGAGCATATGATATACCAACCCGATCTCATGGCAATTCGTATTTTACGAGGTGGCTAATTCGTACGAATTTGTACGACCTCACTCTTACAATTTTTGCTCAATTGTACGTATTTGACTAGTTGCTCAATTTGTATGATTTTGTACGAATTACCTACCCCTAACCTTGCCCTTAAACCTATCCGTCACTGCAGTTTAGACAAATCGTACAAATTCAAACGAGTGAGGTACGAATTCGTATGAATTAGCCACCTCGTACAAATACGTA
Source organism: Gobio gobio (assembly GCF_949357685.1). NCBI lineage: Eukaryota > Metazoa > Chordata > Actinopteri > Cypriniformes > Gobionidae > Gobio > Gobio gobio. The sequence goes on from NC_137097.1 coordinate 41,919,538, forward strand.
CGAATTGGTCGTGAGATAGCGTTGGTTATACTGGTCCCTAGATACGGCTTATCTACGTAAAAGTGCGATCACATTAGCAAAATGTCCCAATTTTGCTGACAATATGTATAAAGAATATCTCAAGTCACTTTCAAACCAAGAAGCTTTCTGTTGGTCAACATGGCAAATCCACAATTTGAACTCTGAAACGCGAAATCTGCACAGGGAAATCTTTCGCCCTCACCTGAAATTCCAGATTGCATGGATTCCTATTGAAATTACTCTATTTCGCTCACGAAAATTCACCAAACAACAGTAAATGTGACTGCAACTTACAGTAGGTCTGAAAATTTGTTGGCCTGTTCATAAAAATAAGAGCACACTTTTCCTCAACAAGTCGCACAGTTTGAGGTATCATTCTTGTTTGTAGCACAAATGGTGTGGGATGAGCTATGCACTGAAATTTAACACTTAGGGTTAGGGGTTTGTTCAAATCACTAACCCTGAGCAGTAATGATAGTGATGCTTGTTTCAGCAAACACCGCTACTACAAAACTTTGCCTTGAAATCAACATACATATCTGATGGTGGCGTTGTATTCTGATTAATCTTTTCCATTTTGGAAACCCCGTCTTTGACTCTGACTCTTTTAAACGACCCCTAAGAAGCCCATCACAGTCTGGCGCTGGTGAGAGACTCGCAATGTTCGGCCGGTTGTTTGGTGACGCCTCCGAAAACCTCTACAGCACGGCTGGTCCACGGGACTACATTACCCAGCATTCCTGTGCTGCAGTGGGCAAGGGCAGAAAGCTCTGCATGTGAAAGCGGCCGGTCCCACAAATTAAACTGAGAGAGCTCTCCCACCATAGCCCGCGATGCCTCGAAGCGAAGACCGGCCATTGAGCTCTGCAGGAGACAGGAAATCATATTCAGACAATGCAGCAAAACACACTGCCCAGCCAAAAAAATGTCGCTGTTGGATTTGAACAAACAAATGCTTAAGAGTCTGTGATTGGATCATTATTGCAGTGATTATTATGTTTTTAGCATGTTATATATTTGGCAACAGTTCTTCTAACCCTAAAGGATGGATTGTGTAGCTTTTCATTTCTTAAACAACCATTTAGGAAGACACATCATGGCCATATTCCAGGATGACTATGTCAAGATTCATCAGGCTCAAATTGTGAAAGAATGTTTGGGAGGGAGCATGAAGAATCATTTTCACACATGAATTGGCACCTCTGAGTCCAGACCTTAAATTCATTGAAAGTCTTTGGGATGTGCTGGAGGAGACTATACAGAGTGCTGGACTCTTGCATTGTCAATACAAGATCTTGACCAAAACTTGATGCTCCTCTTGATGGAAATAACATCACAGCATTTATTTCCATCAAGAGGTGCATCAATTTGTGTTTGAATATGATTCTTCATGTTCACTCCCAACAATTCTTTCACAATTTGAATCAAATCCTGGAATATGGCCATAATGTGTCTTCCTACATGGTTGTTTAAGAAATGAAAAGCTACACATGCCATCCATTAAGGTTAGAAGAACAGTTGCCAAACATATAACATGCTAAAAACATAATAATCACTGCAATAGTGATCCAATCACAGACTGGCAGTGTATATAATTATATAAAAAAAATTATTGTTTAAAAAAAAAACATATTACAGAAACGAATGAGTGCATTAGTGACAATTTCTATTAGTTTAAATAAAAAATACATTTGTTTTTTATGTATTACCTGCCTTCACCACTAAATTTTCTTGCCTGGTAATTAATGTCCCAATTAAAATATTTTTGAGTGGTAACTGCTCTATACACTGTAAAAAATTATATAATCAATAAGTTATGACAACATATGTTTTTACATTGCTTTAACTCTTTAAAATAAGTTTTTTTATAAGTTATACAAGATTCAACTCATTTTTAAGTCAGTTTAAATGACTTAATTTAAGGCAACAAAATTTTTTCTTTTTTCAGATACAATTCATAAATGTCTAGTAAATCTTGTAGATTATTGTACAGCTTATTTAAATACTATTTTAAAGACAAAATAAGAAATAAGTGAAAACAGATGACTTTTCTGTTGGAATTTTCCAGATATTGATTATCTTGGAACCTAAATGTAGGACGTTTGTGTGTGTGTTTTTTGTAAAACGTTTTTTTATTAAGTCACAAACTGTTTCAACCCTCAGAAGCACTTATTGCAGCAGTTAACTTCTAAACAAACTTAAGAAATAACACCCAGTGAGACAATGCAAAAATATTAGTGTTATCAGTGTAAAATATCACAGTGTAAAAACCCAAACCCCCTTTTTTTTGTCCAAAATGGCATTTAAACTTCATACAGCGCTAAAAAGGGCAAAGAACATTTCACATTTGGCCATTTCTGAGACTGAGACAAATGATAGTGGGACCTTTTTAGTTTTATCTCCAGTGGTATTAAAAGATTTGACTCATAAAAATGTGATATTCCATTTAAATGTGTCTTTTAAGTTGTCTTATTTCCCAATATTATATCAAAAAATGGTTCCAGACACATCCACATATGTAGCCTATTATATAAACTCTAAACTCTGATACTAGAACCGCCACATTTGTATCAGTGCAGAGAATCCCTATAAAATTCACTTGCTAAATGAAAGCATGGAAACATGGTTTCCTTCATAATTTTGTTTATCACAGTCAGTCCACAGCTTAAAAGCACATCCTCAGACTGCAGCATGGACCAGAGGATGACCCTAAGCCCTACTGGGTCTAATGAAAGGATAAGTGTTCTGGAGTTTAAAGGTCCCATGGCATGAAATTTTCATTTTATGAGGTTTTTCAACATTAATATGAGTTCCCCTAGCCTGAATATTGTCCCCAAGTGGATAGAAATGTTGATCGGTGTAAACCCGAGTTCTGGCTGTCTTTCTCTGCCTTTGAGAAAATGACAGGCCAGACCAGCCAATCCTGAAGTCTCCTGGTTTGACGTCCAAGCAGGAACGGTTTCCTCCCTTTCCTCCGCCCAGAGAATCTGGCACGCCCATGCAAACGCTCGTCGAGAGATCATTGCATCATTGCTTGTGAACGAGTGAACGCTGGCAGTTTCTCAGTGTTTGGATGTACAAATGAAAACAGAAGTCTTTTTTCAGTTCCTTCTGATCTGTGATCAGTGATTTCTGATGTGTAGCTAATTATTTATTAGTCGTGCACACTCAGCGGCTTCTCTCTCTCCCGACAGAACGGTGTTTTCGTGTTTTATATCTTGTGAGTCAGTGTTTTTGTACGTCCTCGTCGCGTCTATCGGTTCTAAAATGTGCATACAGTCATGAGTTTCTGCTCAACATCAGCAGAGATAAACCTCACACACGCCGAAGCTCGGCTTTCAACATCCCCGACCCACAGTACTGCATCTGGCCCACAGCGGAGGCACCAAACGCGGCGTGAGATTAAGCAGAAGGGGGGTAAAGGTGAGCATATCCGGGCTAGCCAGCCTAGCCCCACAATAAACTGGATTACATTCGATTACTGCTGTTGTGTATTTGTTTGCGCTGTGTACTCAACGCGCGTCACTGACGCTTTTATTTTATTTTAAAAATAATGCTATTATCAACACTTACTTTTAACTCGTTCATCTCGACAGCTGTAATGGTACTTTGCATGTGTTACAAAGTTGGTAGAATAATGATGAAGAGACGGACTCGGTGTGACTGTTTATTCAGAACTCTCAGATACAAACACAATAAACTCGCGCTGACTGACAGCGCTCTCATAACTCAGTAGTTACTATAAATAACTTTGTTAGCAATCGCTGAGCTCAGTCTCTGATACATTAGTGATGTCCGGTTCGCGAACGATCTTTCTTTTGAACCAGTTCTTTTTAGTGAACCGAATCAGTTCACCAAATCGGACTGAATCGTTCTAAACGGTTCGCGTCTCCAGTCAGCACTGATCCATAATTTACTAAAGTTACTAACTTTCTGACATGAGTGACAGTCCCTCCGACTAGAAATAGACTAATAACCTAAAGTATATGCTGTAACTAAAACAGTTCAGACATGCTGAGAACTGATGTGAAGTGAACTCAGGTCCATCCGTCTCCCTGGCAGACTCGTGCCTGCTCGTGCCTCGTTAAACCACGCCCCCTCCGCTCATATAAAATGCAAAGATGTCAGCCAATCACAACAGTGGGTGTTTTTACTGAAGTCTCACAGCAGACACACCTCTTGAAGCAGGGCATTCAAGCCACAGGGCAAACAGCAGTAGAGAAAAAATGCCTTTTATTTCTAAATTATGACATTTTATGATGTAAAAGTCATACTAACAATATAAGTACAGCTCAGGAAACATTATAAAATAATAGAAAAATGCCATGCCATGGGACCTTTAACGAAAGAGGGATAAAGAGATCAGGAAAAGGTAAAGGAAAGGATAAAACAAACATTGTGTCCATGTTGACTTTTACAGTACGTGCTGTGTGAATACCAAATGCTGCTTCTCTTGACTTACCACCGTCTGGCAACCAGTTACAACGGCCAAAGTCTGACGTACCTGTTCTTGGCCAAGTATGAGAGTTCCTCCCCGTCGGATGCTGTGACGGGTTGCCAGGTCACTTCCTTCACTCTTTAGCTTGCCCCCTAGGTAGGCATGCCACGCTCCAGCTCTCCGGTTCCAGCTCACACACATATGCTGCCATCTGCCCACTGTTAAGTTGAGAGGTAACAGCGCCACCTAAAGGATGGAGGATCCAAAAATCAAAAATCAAAATTACAATCCAAAGACTGATCCTGTGGTCCATGTGCTTGGATAATTGAGACCAGCCTGAAAGCCCGAGAGATTATCTTACTATCCACTGTTACAGCTCTGAAAAACACGGGCAAAACAATTCAATAGCTTTAACATTCAGTAAGAGCAGTCAGAGGTCAATCTAAGCATCTGTTCATCTTTTAGGCCATTTACGCAGAACCCTTTTTGCATTCCACTGCACCGCTATTCCATTGTTTGTTTTGGACGTTCGCACCAGTCAGGTACATTCATATGGTTGGAAAATCAGAGACGGTTTGGCGAATGACAGTCTGTTTTGTTAACGTGAATTCTTTCGCTGACGCGGATGGTAAACCATATTCAAAATACAGAGTTAACAGCACTACCTATTCAATGCCATTGAACAAGAAGTTGTTTAAGGAACCAAAATCATAATCATAATCGTTTAATTCTTCACACTTCCCATCCCCATCAGTCAAATATCATGCTGTGATGCGCTACCTCATTATTAATGATGAGCTCAATGGGCCCGTGAACCAACTGCTGAAGCACAAACTCATGGCTCTGGTCAGAAATAGCATAAGAAACTGTTGTTCCCAAGATGTTCTTTGCTGGTTTGAGCCACATGCAGACAGTCAAAGCCGGGAGGACAGGGATTTCCTGCTTTATGATAGCATACATGGAAGTGCTCCGTGCAGGGAACGAGAGCCTGTAACCCTCTGGAAACTTGTTCTCAAAGATACCTGTGAAGAAAAAAAAAATTGAACGAAAGAGAGACAGAGAGAATTGATGACAAAGAATAAATTAAACCAGAGAAGACAGCACTGGATAAGAGTTTAAAGGCATGTTCCAGGGTCAATACAAGTTATATCTGTCACTATCACTATCCATTTGCATGCTCTAAATGTTTCGAAAAGACAATTCTCTCGTCATTTACTCAATCTCATGTTCCGAAACTATAAAGAAGATATTTAGGAGAACGCTGTGACCCCAATGACTTCCATTGTATTGCCAAAAAATATCTTCTTTATGGTTCCACGGGAGAAAAAAGTCATGGAACAAAAAAAAACATGAGGGTAAGTGAACGATGACACAAGTTTCATTTTTGATTGAACTATCTCTATAAATCAAATCATTCTTTTAAATCAATATTTCTCCCGGCAGTAAATCCGACCTCTTCCTCACCTTTCTCCAGGCTGCTTATCCGCTGGTGCACAGTGTCCAGTCCATAATCAATATGCTCCTGATGTTTTTGTGTCTCTTTGCGCAGAGCTTTTCTCTCTTCCTCCAGCAGTTTTATCTTTCTCTTGAGTTCTCCTTCCAGATCCTCCACTCGTCTCTGTGCAGCTGACACAGGCGTACGGGGAGCGCTAGAGGCAGCACCTGCTGCTTTCGGTGAGCTTGTGTCTGTGTGATTGAACGCTGGTGCTGCCATTTCAGACTGTAAACAAGACAGTCATTTATTTCTGTGTCTGTCTCATTTATCAACATTGCATGAATGCAATCAATATAACAATGAAAACTGAATGCATTAACCTCTTTTCAAGTGTAAACGGTAATGCATCTTATATTCTGATCAAATCAAACCCTGCCCAAATTTAAGATTTAATAAGGCATCATATCATTTAATTGATTAATTAAACAGAATCATTTTTAAGAGCAACTATTGCACATCTTAATTGGGTTTCTTGCAAGTAAGAGAGGTTGGATGTTTAATGAGACCACTTTCAACATGCAATACTTCCAAACTTGCATGGAAATAACAAATTAAATTCTATTCTATCATTATGGGATCATTTCAAAGGCATCTGCACCAGCTTGGAGAGCTGCCATTCACAGCTGCAGGAGTCCATAATATGCTTTCAGTGAGTGTGTCATGTTTCACATCTCTCCCCTGCTGTCACACATGCTGTAGTCTCTGATTGGCTCAGGTTAAATATACCCTTGCTTAGTTGCTTTTCAAACATACATTCTAGGGTATAACTACCGTTTACCATTTCTTTTGCCTTTGTATGTAAAATATGGGCTGTTTATTGCCGTTGCTCCTGCTATGTCTAGATTTTCAGACTGATAGATTTGGGTTAGATCGAGGTTAATCAGATCCGCTAAATGTGGTCCTGATGAGGATGTAATCTGTTGTTCCCATCGGCTCGTAAACCATGAAGTCGGCTCACGTAGCCCATATTTCCATCGAAACCCAATCAGGGACGCGCATCTTGGCGCACAGCGATAAATCTCGGCACAGGCGCGCGATCGTAGCCTACGTGAGCTGAAACGCAATCAAACTCCAGGACTCACGGAAGGATGAACTTTGCGAGCACACTGCAGCACCTATTCCTACGCGTTATAAGTGTTAAAAACAGCAAAATAAGGCTGCAATATGATACTAATTACGTTTATCAACAGGTCAGACAATAACCATCTATCACCATACGCTCATTTATTCAATATACTTTTTCTTTAACATTGTTTAAATTTCTGAATAAAAATACTTTGATATCTTTTTTCTGAATTGGGAAGATTTAGTACTTAAGTTAAATTAAAAAATAATATTTTTTTTATTTTATTATAAAAAAAATTACAAGTAGAAGGAATGTTGTTTTTAAAAATACTATAAAATAAATATAATAAATATATTTATTTTTTCAGCCAAATCAAAGCCAGTCTGACGTAACAAACATGCAAGAAGCCATTTTGTTGTCATGTGACTTTTGCCATTAAGTTTTTAAAACAAATTTCGAACTTAGCCACGATTAGCCTACCGACAGCCGATTCGACTCAAAAATATAATTTCACAGATATTTTAAATAGTTTTTTGTTGTTGTTGTTTTTGTGAAAAATTAGCCTATAGCCATGACAGCTAGCCTACTTTTAAGTTTTTTTCCTAGTAGTTTTATCTATTTTTTCCATAAAATAGCCTAGTATTTTCAAAAATATGTGAAATCAACATGATTCCTAGCACATTTCTTAAACTTAATTTTAAATAGGCTACATTTACCGTTTTCAGTCTCGTACATCCTCCTAATTTAGTATCGACCTATAGCTACAAAACTGTTGATTCTCAGCCAAATAGGCTAAATATCTTATAAGGTCTTGCGGTTTTCTTACCTCCAGTTTCTCAATGCGGTCTTTCATTTGAGTTATGGCATGCACCAGCTCATCCACCGCATGAGCCGTGCGCATTGAGGATCCCGCATCGTCCCGCATCATGAGTTGCTCGTTATTGTCTTTTCGCGCTTCCCTAAGTCCAGCGCTCCGTTCCGGGACCTTCCGTCCCTTCAAGCCACCCTCGCATTCCGTGAGCTTCCCCGTTAGCTCCCGTATGGTTCTCTGATCCGTGAGGATCTCATCTTTCTGCTGTAGGACGGTCTGCCGGAGCTCCTCGGCGGTGGTGCGGAGGTACCCCCAGTCCTCTCCCGCATATAACGACTGATCGTCCGCTTGTTGCTGAAAGTTTTTCGGGTTGCATTCACCGGCGGGGACAGGGGTGCAGATGAGTCTGCTGTAGGTGACCTGCTGTTCGCTTCCTCCGGTCCCTAGTCCCGTTAAACCGTAGAACGTTGGCGCCTCCGGTTCTCCTCGTTCCCTGCTTGTCGCATCAGTACCGTGGAGAGCGTCCAGCGGTCCTGTTCGGGCGACGGTCCCGGAGGAAAACGCCTTCCCGGTTGCGCCCGGTGACAGTGACTGGTTGTCGGCCAGGGGCTGCGCTGCGGCCGCGGCTGCCGGTGGAGATCCGCTGTGGACCGCGGCGATGATGCAGATAACCGCTCCGATAAACGCCACCATCCCGGCGGCCAAAATGACAACGATGAACTTCAGGGTGGCGGTTAACAAAATCAGTAATGAAAAGAAATAAAAGATAACGGGGAGATTTAGACCTTAAGAATGAATTAAATTCATCAATCAATTCTGCAACCCAGGAAATCAACAGCTTTTCTTCTGTAATGTGTCCACCCGCAGGACGCGTCTTTCTATATCTCCATCTCAGTATTACCGTGGGGACAACAAGAGGTGGGGGTCTAGCTTACACCTCATCAGGGGTGGGCTGCACATGCGAGGGAGGTGGAGACAACATCAACCTCATGGTCGACCAATGTGAGCTAGATTTCATATTGCTCAGTCTGAAAAAAATACCTGCGCTTAGGAAAGCAAGTATGCAGGATGCAATAGGGGTCTAACCATGTCTTACTAACTCTTATCTAAAGAGGCTAAAAAAACGATTGACAATATTCAATATGAGCATAATTTTAATATGAAATATTTAAAATTATATATCATATGATATCCTATTTCTAATACATTTATTGTAAATCTTTTTTTAGTTATTAAGAATTCAATATGCCTACAAGAATATGCAAGAAATAAGGTCTAATTCAATAAGCAAAAATTACAGTGATGCCATCAATGTCGTTAGACTTTAGCCTATATGGCTTTATGTCGAACCTCACATGAACAAACAGGAAAACAGGTCTCATTGCATCCACTTGTTGTGTCCGAAATCGCATACTCTATTAAAAAGTAAATACTTCACGACTGCTAAAAAAGTATACGTTCTATACCGTATGAATGTAATCCGGACGTAGCCTACTACATTCGCCATGTTGTTACTGTCACGTGATCAGCGTCAGTTCCGTCGCCTAACTGCCATTCCCAAATCCATTGCCTCGATGGGATAGTAAAGTGGGCTACATCCGAAACCTGGAAAATGCTGCCTTCGGAGGACACATTTCAAGGCAGGAAGGCATCAAGGCATGTCCAAATCTTCACTTCCTGTCTCCTGAGATGCCTTCATCTGATTGATTTTCGAAGGCAGCATTTATGTATCCTTCGCTGCCTTTGATATCCCACAATCCTGTGCTTTCCATTCTGTGACAGTTGAGCTGGAAAAAAAAGATGGCGTCCGAAAGTTGCGTTTGCTGGTCAGTTTGTGTGTAAATGTACGTTTTTTTTACCAACATTTTACACTTCTGATGTCATTTCTAGCGAGAAATTACTGTAGTAATTAAATATTTGTTTACTTCTCACCAAAGCTCTCTCTATTTTGCTGTAGATCATTAAACGGTTACACTCCCTAAGAAGTCTGTCCGAAATTACTTTTGTGAGGTGCCTTTATGCACAAACACTGCCTTACATTGTCTGATAAGGCAGCGAGGCAACGAGTCAGCTGCCTAGGATTTCGGACGCAGCCGTGATCATATATGCACACTTCAGAATCTCGCCGGAAGTAATAGATTATCCGGGTACTTTTTGCATACTCTTTTATGAGTAAAGTGACTTCTTTTTTTTTGTTATATAAGCCTACTGTTTTTCGCCTATACTAAGGAAGTATAGCCTATAGTTGCGATTTCAGCCGCAGCCAAAGTGTTAACGGCAGTACGAACTGACAGTGATATCTATCAGCTAAGCTAACCTAGCTAGTTTTTTTTTTGTTGTTGTTGCCATTATATATTCGATTTAAATATCTAAATGTTAATGAGAAGAAAAATAAAAAAATTTTTAGATATCAGTCTTCATATGTGATGGATATCGGCTCATCTTTGCTGACTCCTTTGAAAGTGTCTTGAGTAAAACGGCTCTATATTGAACAAAGCACATACAAAAGACCTGAAACAAAAGCGATGCAAACTGCTTTACAGACAAGATTGCCGCAGGTATGACGTCACTTTATAGGCCAACCGGCATTTAGCATCACACTGGTTCCCTCGAGAAAAACCCAATAGGATTTTCCCATAGGCTTTTGGATTATCACAAAAAACAAGCTCTGTGATCATAAAAAAGTTCGATACTTACACGTTTTGTCCATCAAATTTTCACAGATGACCACAACGTTTATGAATTTTGAAGCCTAAATGCATTCGCCGGAAGTAGAAAGCTAGGATATAAACAAAGTACACCATGGTCCCACGATTTCAAAGTTTAAGACATTAGAATAATTTAAGAGCACAATTGCAAGCATCATAAGGCTGTAAAAGCGACGTGATGATGTTCAAGCTCCTCGACAGCCTCTGTAGTCCCATTAAGCCACTTGTTAGCAACTGCCTTTTTTAAAACACGTAACAAAAAAATCTCGACTGGGGTAATACTATTTTATGTTGTAGAATAAAACGTGAAAGTGTCTTGAGCTTGTGTTCACCACAGACCTTATTTCAGCCATTTAACCAAAATCCCATTCAAAAAACCCATTGACTTTGGGACGTGGAAGTGCTAAAAATGCTAACTCGTTTCTGCATTTTGGCCTACAAGTGATGTCATACCTGCACCACTTTATACGGAAGTTTGTAGCGCCACTTAAACCCCATTAGTGAACATTCTCGCATATCAGATTCAAACTTCATTGTAACGTCATAAAATATAATTTATAAAAACAAAACAAAAATAGATTCCTTAAGACTTTAGTTACCCAAAGTTTGAAAGGAGTCTTTTTTGGTTTGAACTGAAGAAAAAAATAATAAAAAGAAGAATTTATATATGCTTTAAATGTGAAATAAAAGTATAAATGTGATGATATTGACTTTCAAACATCAACGGGCTAATACATTTTTTCTTATGATAAAAACAAGTTGTGGCAACATATTTGCACGACTTCCCGTCCTCATTTATGAGCATCCCGGACAGGTAAGTGTGGAAACCTTGGAATCCCCCTGATCCCATACTGTCCCCAGTGAAGCGTGAAATCACCGAGCACAGGGGGAGATTAGTGTCCTGTATGAGCATGACCTTATCATTTCGCAGCAAGTCTACGGAGTCACCCTTTTATGTGTAATCCACCTCCACACACTCACACTCATACACCACGCGTGAGGAGGATGGGAAAATCGTGCCTACAAGGACCAGAAGATTTACACAGATTTATATAAAAATAATCCCTAAAAATGTTTTACGTGAGGATTTTTGTATTTCTGGAGGCTTTAGGTTATTTCAAACTTTAAGTAAGAAATGGTGGATGTTGACTTCAATTTAGCTTCAATTTCACTTTGGATTAAAAATGATTTGGATTTAGTGACTGAAGACAGACTCAGATTTAAGGATTCTTTTGTCCATCTGAGATGAGTAGCTTGATTAAAATAGCACTGTGTTGGTGTTATTGCATAATGAAGCCGCATCCAATGAGTTTGTTTGATTGGATCAAAGTGAACAGGAAATTTCTATACGTGTATGAATTCATCCTGTTACTGCCGTTACATAATCAGAAAAGATGATCGGGTCACCCTCTCCTCTCACTGCCACCATAATTCTCATTGGAAAATAATGTTTTATCCCACACCGCCACACGTTCCCTGTTCTGTCACTTAAAAAAAAAAAAGCTATAATCATCGATAAACTTTACGAATTCCTTGTAAGTCAAGAGATTGAAATTCTGTTCTTGAGACTTATTAGGTACAAGTACAGTGGCAGCCTTGAATTTGATTCATTGTGTTCAACGGAGCTTGACAGAACTGTTTTTAAAATCAGCATTAACCTGAAGTTGCGATAGTCTTTTTTTCGCCAAATATTGCGATGTACACCCAAGTGAAATGGCTTTGTGAACAAGAAAAAAAATCTAGGATAAGACTTGATTTTGTCCGTGGGGAATTGATTGGATGGTTGTGGTTTGCTATTGCTGTGATTTCATGTGAGTGACAATTTGCCCTGCCCTCACACCAGTAAACACATCATCAGAGAAGAGATGGGCTGCAAGGAGAAGTTACTTTGATTAAAGATACAAAGGCAATTTATGGCGTGGAAATAAATTATTATAATAAATACTGCAATATTCCATAAAAATAAGAATTGTCTATTTTGAATTCTTGGTATCTTTAACAAATGTGCAGCACCCAGCAGAGGTAAGAGAAGGGAAGGACAGGGAATACTATTCTGGTTCCATTAAAAGCTAAAGTGGGACAACAGTCTAAGAATAGAATGTGACACTCTAAAACGGAAAGTCTGACTGTGCTGTGTAAGAAAGAAAAAAGAAGGCCACTGTATGGCTATATAAAAACTACCTGAGGGGACGACTGGATTTCACGGAATTACAAAAACATTTAGCCTTGTAATGACCTAATAGATCCGACAAGTAACTGTTTTGCTATGCTCACGTCTCTAATTCTCAATGCACAAAATAAGTTTCTGCTCGACCGTTTACAATGTCAGGAGATTACCTTTTTCTCTTCAGGGAGCAGGTTGTTGTTGTTCCTTTTTGAAGTGTTTTACTGCTGCCCTCTAGTGGGCGGTTAACATTAGCGCCCCCTGGAAATCACTATAGTTAACGCTTGACTTGCGGTAGACTTACTTTACTAGCCTAATATACTGTAATATATAGGAAATATACATTATTATATGACTCTCTGGAATATCTAATTGGTCAATCACATCATCCATGGCAACATGGTATGTACATCAGTCAGCTCTTCCAGGAAGGCAAACTGAACCCAGTGCTGCTCTAAACCATATCTTAAAATATGTCAGTACCATAGTTTTGTCTCAAGATGCACATCTGTTTTTTGGGGGGTTATTTTCCCAATAAGACATGTTTTTAAAAGCGACTTAAAGCCTAATCTTGGCTTAATCTAAGCCCTGTCTGTGAAACCAGGCCATATTGTAGGCCTATCTTCAATACACATGGAACTCATTGTCTTTTATCAACATTTGTCTCCACAGAGCTTAATGCACTTATATGCAGGCACAGATCTCTCACTTTCACAAACGATAGTTAAACTCATACATTTATCTCTATACTAAACCCTTTACATTAAAATCTAAAGATGTGAATCATGATCTCTTATCTCTATCACAGTTGATGTGATTCTGGATCCTGATACAGCTCGTTCTAGACTCATCCTGTCTGATGATGGAAAACAAGTGAGCCATGGAGACACTAAGCGCAATGTCCCAGAAAACGCAGAGAGAATTGATTATTGTGTCTTTGTACCAAGGAAGGAGGGATTCTCCTCAGGGAGATTTTATTTTGAGGTTCAGGTGATCAACAATATTGCTTGGAATTTAGGAGTGGCCAGAGTCTGTCATACTGGACTATATGGCTGAAGAATATGAATAGGAAATGAATACACAGTTCTTGCAGATCCCATGGTCTTACTGAATAATGATATTTAACTCTGCAGATCACCCTGATAACCAGAATTGTAAGTCAGAATGTAAACTGGGCCACAGATGGTAAGCACAATTAACCGAAAACTAACTTAGTTAAAATGTCACAGCCCATAATGTTTTTTTATTACTATTATTAGAATATAGACATTAAGAGAATAAATTGTTATGCATGCAAGTACTTTTACTTAAAGAACATTTAAAATCAGGGACTTTTTACTTAAGTAGGGTAGTCATTGTGGTACTTCTACTTTTCCTAAAGTAAATATATCTCTAGATATTTTTTACTGAAGTACTGAGATTCAGTACTTCCTCCACCACTGTTGCAAACACACACACACACACACACACACACACACAATCTGGAACACTGTGAACACAGACAAGTGGAGTAATTCGAACATGTCAGTGCTGTTATATCTTTAAACGCTCAGCCAATTCAATTTGAGGAACTAACTTGTATAATATGAATTTGTCGAGTGTTTTTTTTTTACCCACCTTCCCTTCTAAAAGTGAAATTATTTACATGTTGATGTTGTACCTACAGTATGTTGATTAGGCCTACATGAGATTAAATTATAGATTCAAAAAAATACCTTGAATAAAGTGAAAATGTGTGGCCTGCAGAACTACACACACACACACACACACACACACACACACACACACACACACACACACACACACACACACACACACACACACACACACACACACACACACACACACACACTTTACCTTCCACATATTTTCCCTTGGGAACACTTGTTAAATGTGTCGGTTTGTATTGACAATCAGTATACACAAATGAATACCGCATTGATGCTGGTGACATTACGAAGACATAAGAGGTTTTTAAAGTGCATCCAAAATGACTAAAATGCTGAAAATATAAGTGGAAAAAAATGGCTACTTGAATAGAATGCGACTATAAACCATCACATTAAACACTACATGTCACACACAGTTTACAAAATCACAAATGCAATTCCTTTATTAAATCAGGGCCAGTGAGCTTAGCTACACTTCTACTTCAAAGACAATACAAAAATTACCAACACTTCAGTTACAAATCTGTACACAAGACATAATCAAAGCAATGAAAAATAATTATAATTCTGCTATGGCCAGTACAAAATACAAATCAAGCATATAGTTAATATTTACAACGAAAAATAACAAATTAGAGGAAATGAAATCAATAAATAAAATTGGCTAATAAGCTTCAGACTGAAAGGGGGACCCCAAAAGGTTCCCACATTGTTAAAAAAAACAATCTTTACATTTAATATGTGATTAAGATAGATGGAGTGTCAAATTCCAGCACTTATTATATAGGAAGAATGTATTCCCTTTCTCTCACTCACTCACTCACTCACTCACTCACAACTAAAGCCAGGAAAATGACAAAACTACACAGAATGGTTCAGAAATTACACAGTGCAGCATCGTGGAGCTGATCTCCTGAACACAGTTTAAGGGCTTGTTCTCAAACAGTCAGGGCATTAATGATTTGCACATGTTCTGCGTGCTTAACACTGCTAACTCAGCTAATGCTACAGACCTGGTTGAACAAGACAACAAATGAAAAATAACTTGTCTTCAAGACTAACTTTGAATGTTGGCTGGAGAAAGTTAAGCCCGAAAGTTGGCTTGAAGTTCAAGTCTTTTGTAGCTAAGCCACTACTAGCCGAGTCTAAGATGTTTGGTTCTCAAAGCTTGAAAGCTCAGGAATTACTGTCAGAAATGTTCCTGGGAAGTCCATTCAATTAGAAAAGAAGTGAAAACAGTCTGAAGGACTGTATTGAGTTTTGGTGGATGTAACTTGAACGCCCTTTTAGGAGTTAACCTAAGTGTGTACAGGATAATAGTACTGGCTTTGCCAAGGCAAGATAATAAAAAGTTAAAATGCAATGATTTGTATATAAAAGTAAATGGAAAAGACACGTCCATTCGGGAGTACATGAAAACAAACCAGAAGTAAAATTAATTCCATATATTCAAACTTCCTTCAAAAGAAGGAAGCTATGTATGATCCTTTTAAAATATTTACAGTACATATTCAAAAAAAATGTCCTTTGCACAAAGGCACGAGTGCATTACGGTTTAATCTTTTTAAATAAGATATGAAAACATGCATTCTAAGTGCTGAGGAGTTTGCATTTCCTCAAATGTACTATTTGAAAAAAAAAATTTAATATGGCTGAACAAACAACTCCATTACGATAAAAATCAATTTCTTTACAGGTCAACAAGAGAACGTGTCCTTAAATCTTCCACATCATGGAGGTTTGAGATAAACCGTCGACACGTGGAGGAATAATGAGAGTCAGGATTCAGTGGGATAAACCGAATGATGCTGTGAACTTAGAGCCATCCTGATGGGGATTTTGAGAGGAAATCTTGATTCTCGCCCCCTCGCTACGCACAAGTCTTGAAGTGCTGGTTAAGTGGGATTACAGGGGACGTCAGAGCGGACAGAATATACAGTGTTTGCGGCAAATATCAGGGATTTAGGACCAACAATGTTGGTGCAAACCACAAAGCAGGACTGAGTGCTTGATCTCCTATGACATGAATGGATTTTCAAAAGCAAAAAAAACTAAACCAAAAAAACAATCAATCAATCCAGCCTTAACTTTTAAATAAGGTTTATAAAAGGCTTGTTGGACATTAAGAACAAGGCACGCCACGTACGTAAAGGAAACTGCACTATGAGCTCATTTTGTGACCCTAAGCAAATCCCTAAACATTGTATTTGGCCACAGCAAAAGTTTCCATATCAATGACATCACTGTCCACTTCATCAGGCCAGTGTGTTTCGCCTGTGCCTTTTCTTATTTAAAAACTGACACTGGCTTGCATCACGACCAAAGCTCATGGGTTTTAAACTTCAGTTCTCATTAAAACCTAACTGGAGGGTAGAGACCGTTCCAAACACATCAGGACTAGATCAAAAGCTTGCTTTTCTCAGAAAGCCCTTCACCAAAATCTACGCAAACACTCTTTCTCTGGATTCAAAGTCACAGACTACACACTCTCTCTGTTGAGATTTTTCAATCCCTGCCGATAAAGAGAGAGCGGGGTGATACTAAATTGATTCCACAACAGAGCGAAAGATGACCTTATTGACTTCATTTGAACTCAAAGCTTTTTACAGCACAAGCATTTAGAGTCTCTACCAAAAAAAACACTTCAGTGAGAAGCAAAATAGCTTGACCTGAAAATATAAATAAAACAAGATTAAGATGAATACGCTAGTCATTAAATAATAGTTAATGTTTCTTGAACGAGTCCATCAATTGACAGTTAGATTTCAATGCAAGTACTGAGTAAAATCTAGAAAAAGCATAGAAGGAACACATGGCTTCCTGTAGTTGAATTTCTGGCAATTACCTCTGCGTTTCAGCTTAGCAACAACAAAACGTCCTATTTTTCATTCTCCCTCCTTCTCGCCTGAGTTTTTTTCCCTCACTGTTTACTGAGAACTTCTGTGAAAGGTAACTTGGCTAAGACAGCACTATAAACACTTGTCAGGCATAAACACTGAGATAAAACAAACACGTTTGACATGGATGGTTGTTATTCTGCTTCATAATGAAGGTACTGGCTGTGGGGACCCTTAAAGCTGGAGGTGCTTGTGTCAGGGATCCTGCCATATGCCAAAACCTAACTAAAAAAGAAAAAAATAACCAGGGACCAAAATTAACTTTGTGCCACAATGACAAGTGAATTGAGGACATTTATGGCCATACATATTTCTTAAAAGAAATATACCAGCAAAGAAATTTCATTCTGTCATTATTCTGTATTCTGATAATATATTTAGCTTTTTCTCGCAAATTACTGCAGGTAATCTAACAAAAACAAATGTTCTGGTGGGTTAATGCCAGGAATGTCTAACCACTTTCATTGTCATTATTAGGACAATATAAGAAAAACTCGTTCTTACGTTGCATTACACTTACATTTAAAATATGTGTTATGTAGCTATTCCTTTATAAGAAATTAATGGACAACTGGTTATTTACTCTTGATCAATTTGGACTTAGAATATAATATACAACTAAAACATTGAGCCATCAATTGCAGTTTACAGCACATTTCAATGTTTGTGATGATGCTATACATAATATACTCACTCACAGAAATGATCGAAAATGCTGCAGTTTGGGTTTGAAGACGCAATTAATACTTGTGTGCGTGTGTGTATATATATTTATACTGTGTACATTAATATAAACATTCAAAAGTTTGGGATCAGTACGATTTGTAAAATTAATACTTAAATTCAACAAGGATGCAACAAATTGATTAAAAGTGACAGTGAAAACTTTTACGTTGTAACAACATATATTTCAAAAAAATGCTGTTAATTTGAACTTTCTATTCATCAAATAATCGTGAAAAAAGTTTCTTCACAGTTTTTACAAAAATATTACTGATTTTAACATTGATAATAAATCTTGAGCAACAAATTATCATATTAGAATTATTTCTGAAGTATCATTTGACATTGAAAACTGGAGTAATGATGCTTTTTTTAACTATATTTTGTGTATATTTTTGCATAATAAAACAAAAAAATTTCTTACCAACCCCAGACTTTTGAACAGTAGCGCATATGGAACAAATACCTTAAAGGAAATTGCTTGGCACATCTTTTAAAAAAAGCCATTGGTGAGTAAATCTAAGAATCTGCTTAGAAAAGTCGATATGTTCAGATTGAACACAGTGAGCCAAAAAACCTTCATCAGAGACATTCTTTCATGGTTATAAAAGTCATGGCACAGTGTTGTAGAGTGGACAGCTTGGCCACATCTCTTAACAAAGGCTCGCATGAGCACCAGGCAGCTAAAACTGTAAACAATCTACTAACAAACCTCCTAACATCCCTTTTGAAGGCTAGAGGAGGCCGTATCTGTGGTGTCTGCACTCATGTTTTGTTTGGGGGATGCTTTGGCTGTTGTGTGTCGTGTTGAGCTGATATATTTTTGGGGTGGCAGGGAGGAGAGGTAGCGGACGGTGGATGACAGAACTCCTTGATGGTTACGGTGAGGAGGTTAGCCGTGATATCCGTGACGACCACGTTGGCACATCGGGATGTCATGTCAGGATGCCAGTCCAAATCTTCCTCTTCCTCCGATGGCTCCTCCGACACGGGAACCTCCGGGACCTTAAGCGGCCGACGACCAGAGAAGGGATGCCGTCGCCGCAATTGCCTGTCCATTTCATGAGGTACAGAAAGATCCAGGATGTGTTCGTTATCTTCTGAGGATGACGACGCAGAGGATGAAGAGGAAAACATAGGAGAGGATGGAAGAGCAGAAGGACCCGAGCTGTTTTTGGATGCCACTGATTGAGCGCCCCCTTTGAAAAGGGCAGGCTCTTGGGCGTTGGTTGCAGAGGTCTTGGGTGGGAATGAGGAATGCTGGGATTGGGTTTGTCGTGGAGAGGGTGCCTCGCCGTCCGAAACTTCTGAGCTTGAGTTTGATGGAGGCAGTTCATCATTGAAAGTCGGACCTTTGGACCCGTCCAAGACCTTTGAACTTTTGGAGGACGAGAGACTGTTTATGTTGTTGCGACTCTCTCCACTTTGAGTCTTGTTCTCAGCATTGTTCAAAGAGTGAGAATCGAAGAGTTTTCCAAAAACAGGAAACCCAGAACTCCTAATTGGGGGCTGGATTCCTCGGTAGGACACTTCTCCAAACCGCCTGTTTTTACCAATCACCCTGTTCCGAGATGGAATTTTTTGCCGCCCAAAATGGGACTGCTGGGCAGCGGGCATGTGTGTCCTTCTACTATTAGCAACTCCAGCATTCCCAGCCTTGTCAACCACTTTGAGGTTCAGAATGACTCGTCCCTTCTTCACTTCCCTGGGTTTGACTTTTCGATTGAGAATCCGGACTGTTTCTGAAAACGGACTGACTGTCGGACGGGACGAAAAAGGACCGGAGGGACCGACTGTTTGGTCCAGGCGGGGCAAGGGGCGACGTGCCATGCGATGGCAGCGGTGAATGTCTTTTTTCAGTTTGGGCTGAGCAGCGCCCGACTGCAGTTTAGCATTAGATGGGGCAGTTGGGGTGTAGGATGGTGCAGCTGAAGGCGGAGGAAGCTTGGAATGAGGCTGAGGACGGCTAGGCTTGAACTCCGGGACTCTTGGGGTCTCTGCAGCCTGCGCTCTTGACTAAATAATTGGAAAAAAGTCACAAATTATTTCCTTGTAAAAGAGTTATTAAGCCAAAAATTAAAATCTTGTCACCATTAACTCACACTCATGTTGTTGCAAACCAATAGGTATTTCGTTCTTCTATAAAACTAAAAATGAAACCTGAGAGTTTTCTATCCCTCTATGGCTACGTTCACACTGTGAGCCTTAGTGCTCAATTCCGATTTATTGCTCAGATTTTTTTGTACAGCTGTTCACATTGTTGATTTAAATGTGACCAATATCAGATTCCAGTGCGAACAGATCATGGTCCTGGACTGAACCACAAGGCAAAAGAACGATAAAAAGACGTCAAGAGAACACATACGGGCAGGCAATATAAAAAAAAGACGAGGATGCAAAAAAAAGAGCAGTTTTTAAACACTTATGATTTGCTTGTACATAGAGCTGTCACTAATACTTATGAGTTCTGACACATCACCGTGCTTCCAACCAACTACCAACTGGACATACAAGAACCAATGAGGTTTGTTCTCACATGTCATGTATGCACATTTGAACTTTCAGCAAGAAGAGTTTGTTCTCGCACGTAAAGCAAGTACAGTTTTGGTTTAATGAACTTGTTGTTGTGACATAAACCCTATTCGCACGGGATTAGTATTACCTGGTGACCTCTAGTAATTTGTAATAATTGCAGAGGTTGTCTGTGATCTTAATCCCGTGCGAATCGGCAATGTCTGTAATTTGTAAAGTAAAAATTCCCCCGCAAATGACCAACCATATTTCGCCAAACACAAGCTCCTGAGATAATATTAGTCCTGTGCGAATCGGGATCTCTGTGATTTGGCGGGGTCGTATATCATTTTTCAAGGTTTTTGTTTCCGGTGCGCCTTTTTATCCGTATTTCGTGAAGAATGGAGGCTGCGTTGGAAACTTTTTGAAGTTAAATCGATAATTATAAACCAAAAGTAAAATGTGCACGGCCGCATAGGCATTCATAACAGTAGACACGCACTGTTACAGTGCTCATTATACTTTCAACCTAGAATTAGCGTCAATTCGGGGGGGAATTGCTTGAATGGTCAATATTATTCTGAATGAAAAACAGAACAACAGAACAGTACAATGACAAACTCACTTAAGTACGTGCTTTTACATTCCGTTTTGAAACCAAATCTTCCGACGTCGTCTTGTCATTCAGTTTCTCACTCTTGTGAGGAACGAAATCTGACTCCTGCTGCAGTTTATGCTGTCGCTTATCCCGTGCAAATGCGCCAGACGAAATTCAGATGTGGGGGGTAATTTCTAAATCACAAGAGGTCCCCAGATAATACCAATCCTGTGCGAATAGGGCTAAATTTGTGGATGTATGGACTTTCAATGGAGGGGCAGAAATCTCTCAGGTTTCATAAAAAATATCTCCATTTGTGTTTCGAAGATAAACTAAACTCTTACCGGTTTGGAACATGAGAGTAAGTAAATGGTGACACCTTGAAATACTTTAAAAGCATATTTCCAAAACAAATGGACTAAATGGCTTTGCACACCACAAAACATATTTATTTTCATGTTAGTTGGTATTGCTGACGTACCTTTAGAAGCAGCGTTTTAGGTTTCGGCCCTCTCTTTTTAGGTCCGTACATCTCTTGCTCTCGCTCTCTAAAAGTAAAAAGAGTTGCTCAAAGGGTTTGTGATTATGTCAGTGAGTGGTTGTGCCAGTTTCAGCTTTTTGAACAAACTTCCTCTGAGCACAAAGCATGACTACAAAAGTTTTACTTCAGATGTGTGACTCAAGTATTCATGTGATGTGGATAGAGATGTCTGCGAGACTGCATCCTGTGGGTATGCAGGAAAGAGTCGATCTAGCTTTGACTCAGGGAGACCACTTCAAATAGAAGCATCAACGGTCAAAAAACGTTTTTAACGCTCATGAGTGCACGAGTTAACATGTTGTAACTTGTTCATTTCCATTAAATTTGTTAATCAGGGAAAAAGCATCAACAACAATAAACAATGACTCACTTTTGTTCAAACGCTGCAACGAGTCGTTCATCTAGGATGTTCTCCTCAGGTTCCCATGTGCTGTACCTGAAAAATATACAGATCATTTAACATCCACCACTTATTAGATACACCGATCAGGCATAACATTATGACAGGTGAAGTGAATAACACTGATTATCTCTTCATCACGGCACCTGTTAGTGGGTGGGATATATTAGGCAGAAAGTGAACATTTTGTCCTCAAAGTTGATGTGTTAGAAGCAGGAAAAATGGGGAAGTGTAAGGATTTGAGCGAGTTTGACAAGGCCCAAATTGTGATGGCTAGACGACTGGGTCAGAGCATCTCCAAAACTGCAGCTCTTGTGGGGTGTTCCCGGTCTGCAGTGGTCAGTATCTATCAAAAGTGGTCCAAGGAAGGAACAGTAGTGAACCGGCACCAGGGTCATGGGCGGCCAAGGCTCATTGATGCACGTGGGGAGTGAAGGCTGGCTCGTGTGGTCCGATCAAACAGACGAGCTACTGTAGCTCAAATTTCTTAAGAAGTTAATGCTGGTTCTGATAGAAAGGTGTCAGAATACACAGTGCATCACAGTTTGTTGCGTATGGGGCTGCATAGCCGTAGACCAGTCAGGGTGCCCATGCTGACCGCTGTCCACCGCTGAAAGCGCCAACAGTGGGCATGTGAGCATCAGAACTGGACCATGAAGCAATGGAAGAAGGTGGCCTGGTCTGATGAATCACGTTTTCTTTCACATCATGTGGATGGCCGGGTGCGTGTGTCGCTTACCTGGGGAACACATGGCACCAGGATGCACTATGGGAAGAAGGCAAGATGGCGGAGGCAGTGTGATGCTTTGTGCAATGTTCTGATGGGAAACTTTGGGTCCTGCCATCCATGTGGATGTTACTTTGACATGTACCACCTACCTAAGCATTGTTGCAGACCATGTTCACCCTTTCATAGAAACGGTTTTCCCTGGTGGCTGTGGCTCTTTCAGCAGGATAATGTGTCCTGCCACAAAGCAAAAATGGTTCAAGAATGGTTTGAGGAGCACAACAACGAGTTTGAGCTGTTGACTAGGCCTCCAAATTCCCCAGATCTCAATTTGAATGAGCATCTGTAGGATGTGTTGAACAAACAAGTCCGATCCATGTAGGCTCCACCTTGCAACTTACAGGACTTAAAGGATCCGCTGCTAACATGCCAGATACCACAGCACACCTTCAGGGGTCTAGTGGAGTCCATGCTTCGATGGGTCAGGGCTGTTTTGGCAGCAAAAGGGGGACCAACACAATATTAGCAAGGTCATAATGCTATGCCTGATCGGTGTATTCAAACTTAACTAATGAAACAAATTTCGGTTCACTCACTTTATTGCCCATCCTTTCCATTTCACTAGGTACTCCATCCGTCCCTATGGAAAAGACAAATCAGTTCCCAACATTTCTGAAAGATATTTCACTGAAGGAATAGTTAATCCAAAAAGGATCATTCTGTCATTATTTACTCTCCTTCATGCCATTATAAACCCGCATGCTGTTATTTTTCAGTGGAACACATAAGTAGATATTTTTAAAGAATATTTACTCAGTTTGTCCTATAGAGATGATGCTTTAATTTGTTTAAAGCACTGTAAATATATCATAAAAGTAGTCCATATTCATCAATCCATCCTTTAAAACACTTATCCTATTTAGAGTAGAGTGGAAGTTGTTCATATTACAGCTAATTTAAGGCTTTAGATGATATGGGATATAGCCTAGTCATATGGACCATGTTTTTATGTTGTTGTTGTTGTTTTTTTTGCCTTTTTTTGGAGCTTGACAAATCCGCAGTTCCCATTATGGAAAATAAAATATTCTTCCAAAATTCTCATTGTGTTTTCCACAGAAGAAAGTCAGTCATGCAAGCTTGGAAGAACGTGAGTGAGTTACTTAGCCCAAATGTCAGGGCAAACTACTCTTTTAAATTCTCATTACCTCAATATAATATTAACATATGCTTATTAGGTATATAAATGCATGCGCATGCGTAATGCAAGAAAATATACAAAGTTATTTAAGATATTTAACTATTAGGAAATGATGGGGATTTGACAACCAACATTTCGAACCTCCAAAAAAAAATCGCTTGGTGTACGGAAAACAAAAACAAACAGCGATTTGAACGTAAAAACTAGTGGTTGCTACGCGACGCGACGCTAGAGAACGCAAAGATTCCAATATATATGACCGAAATTGCACAACCTCGCAAAATGTATTGTGGTTGGTTTAAACGCAGTGTAAACACACTTTGTTTAGGCTACAGTGGTAGCGTTCTAGTTTTGTAGCGTCGCATCGTGTCTCACGCCTGCAGTGTCAATTGGATGTCAGACGAACCGGCCTTTGTCAAAAAATTTGCACTCCGGGTAGACACAAAAAAGCTAACGCGCTAACAGCACCAGCTCCAGCTGGCGCCACTCCAATCTAAATAAACACACACAGTACCCTGAGCTCAAAAATAAGCAACTCAGTCAAATTAGTTGTGTATGAATGCATACACAAATGCGTGTAATACGAGCGGTTTTATGATTGCATGGGAAAGCATGGTGCTCTAATGCAGTTCAATGCACTGCACTCGGTCTGCAGGGCTGAAGTTTAGTGCGTCTGTAGGCCGCAGTGAAAGGAAATAAAATGAGTTTTAATAATAAACAGACTGACCTTGCGGACGCGGCGCTTCAGGATGGCCTCGGCGGCAAACACACGGTCGCCTGCCGCAGATAGCTCCATCTTTAGTGAGACAGCAGAGACGGGTTCTTCCGCGGAAGCGATGGAAAGATCCTGCGCCGTGGAGCGGAGGAGTGAACCAAACACAAATACACACATGCGCCCGCGCGCCTCTGACAATGCGGCCCATGCAAGGAGAGTACACTTATCGACAGTTCATTGAGGGGGGGTTGAGAGAAAAGGAAGAACAATGTTTTTGTTATCATACAATATAGGCAATATTGTTAATAATACTATACTACTATAGTATACTAGGCTACTATAATGCTATCTATCTATCTATCTATCTATCTATCTATCTATCTATCTATCTATCTATCTATCTATCTATCTATCTATCTATCTATCTATCTATCTATCTATCTATCTATCTATCTACTTTTTATTTTATTAACATTATATTAAACTATCATTATCATCATCATCATCAATAATGACACTACTAATAAAGTATATATTACTTAATATCGTATGATTATGCTTAGGGGATAATGAGAGGTGTTAAAGAATATAATTGTTTTCCAAGCACAAGCAAGTTTGTATAAAACGCTTTTGGGGCCTGTGGCAGTGAAAATAATTAATTTGTGTAAACTATTTTTATAATTATAATAACAAAATAGCCTAGCTTGAATGCAATCTAAGTTGAGATGGATACAAGTGCCAAATGCATAAATGTAGCTGAATAATGTCAAGCACTTGCAAAGGGCTCTGTTCACTGCACTGAGAAAAATGCTAAAATAATAGAGGATTCAACACCAGCCCTGTTTCCTATCTCTGTTGTGCAGTGTTTACGGCAGGTGTCTAACCTCAGCCACACTTTTATTACTCTGCACTGTTCAATAATTCACAGGCCACACAGGTGACAATAGGTACCACCTCTCTCTCTCTCTCTCTCTCTCTCTCTCTCTCTCTCTCTCACTCTCTCTCTCTCATACTCACACACACACACACAATCACAATCACAAACGGGACAAGACAAGAGAGGACACAGGAAACAAGGGGGAGACAGCAGTGGGTCATCTGTCATTCTGGTTGTTTGTTGTTTAGTCAGTAGTTATTTATTTGTTTGCTGTGCTACGGTGACAGATCAGGATGTCAGGACAAAACAGTGATCAACTGCACCGCGCCACTCTGGGCATTTATGCGGTAAGTGGGAAGTTTCTGACTCTTGAGTCTGAATTATACACAATAACATGTCTATTAACTGTGTAGGACAAGTGTAATAAAATACACTGACATTTATTTACATTTATCTACAAATGTTGCCTATGTTAGTTTAAATTGCAATTTAAGAATAACAATTAAAAAAATAAATCTATAAATATTCAGCATGAAGCATAGCATTTTTTGTCAAATAAGTCATATGTTCAATAATAGGCCTATATACTTTTTTCAAAAGTGGGTTTAGCTATGAAACTTTGTTGTGACAAATAGCAATCTGCAACCAAGGTGATAGATTGTTGTGGAGCAACACAAAGTCACAAAATGTGTTTCTGTCACAAAATGTGAAAATGTCATTCTTACACTGTTTGTCCATCCGCTCAGAGCATAATGGAGCAGTTCAACCCAAGCCTGCAGAGACTGGTGGCACTGGGAAACAGCTACATTCAGGCTTTCCAAGGCAAGTCAGCATGAGAAAAAAATGAATGAGGTAGATGGTAAGACTGAAAAAGAGGAAAGGAGGAACAAGGAAAGTGGAGTGGTTGAACTTTGGCCTGCCGGGTGTCATTGATGATAATAAGTCAGCATTGCGCCAATGTCATTGGCTCATTTGATATCACTGTTTAATGACTGCCTATTTTATGAGTCTTGACGTCTATACAAACTGTACGTCAGTAGCTTTGATAGTGGCTGTTCCTGTGGATAGTCATCTTCCAAAAGGTTAAAGAACCAATAAAATGATTTCATGGCGTTTTGGTGATTAGACTATTAATATTTGCCTTTATACCAGTCCTCAAAACCGGAGTTGCATACAGAACTAAACATTTATAAAATCATACATTTTGTGTGATATATCTAGTTCAGTCATGAAACTAGAGGGTTGCAGGCTGATGCAATCTGCAAACAATCAAACAAGCTGATTGGCCTCTGGTGATTATGCAGCCAATGAGATTGCTTGCTCAACATTTAAATCTGGTTTAGTGTTTGCTGTAGGCAGTGTTGGGGAGTAACAGTTATGTAATTTAATAATTACAAAATAAATGTAAATAATCTGTTACAGTTACTTATGAAAATGTTAACGATTACAAAGGAGGTTACATCTGAATGTTTTCTCTAAAAAGCTTGGATATGTTGAATAATATAAATTTGTTGCTTTGTCTGATATACACCACGTCTGCCAATTAAATCAATCCACATTGCCGCTGAAAGCTTTAGGCTACAACCTGTTTCAGATGACAGTGTTTCCTGTGCAAATATTTGAGTTGGAAAACATTATCATAGCTATTAAAATATTTCTTGTTATGATTTTAAATCTGTAGTATTTAACCTCAGAATGATAGGTAAAAATAGGTGCTAAAGTCTGATTTTGCTGTGGCTGTGCTTTAAAATTCAATTATTATAATCTTAATTGAAGTGATGAAGCATTTTGAAAGTCCGACAGTAATCAGTGTTGAGTACTACTGGAAGGTTAACCCTGTCTGGTTTAAATGTTTGAAAATGATTAACAGTTGAAAACATTCATTATCAATTCATAATCATATGTAATCTGTTACATTACTTTAATAAAGTAATTGAAATAGTTACACTACTTATTACATTTTAAATAGGGTAACTTGTAATCTGTAACCCATTATATTTCCAAAGTAACCTTCCCAACACTGGCTGTATAGGCTAGTCTTGCAGCGCGTTATCAGAGTTCCTCTGAAGCCCTCCATGTTCCCCAGATCTACCTGCATATATTTGTATGTCTATGTCTACACTCTAAAAAAAAAGTATCGTAATCATAGGGGAACCTTTTTTAGTGCTATATAGCACCAATTTTGGTGCTTCAGTGGTTCTTCAGAGGTGCTATATAGCACCTTAGTCAAAGAACCGGTGAAGAACCTCTGAAGAACCGGTGAAGAACCTCTGAAGAACCGCTGAAGAACCACTGAAGCACCAAAAATGGTGCTATATAGCACTAAAAAAGGTTCCCCTATGATTACGAGCCAAGAACTATTTTTGGTGCAATATAGAACCTTTTTTTTTTTTAGAGTGTATTTATGCAGCAGCAGCATATCTTACATGCTCACAGCAGTATGTCTGTGTATCTATTAGCAGAAGCAATAATCAACAGCAGCAGCAGCAATTATATATTCTCTGTCTTAAAAGGCTGGTTCAAAGTGCTTTACAAATGGTAAAGAGACTAAATATACGATCAGACAAACTTAATAAAACAAAACACAAAATACTCCATAAAACATAAGATCCAAAGCACACAATAAGACAAAGTAATGAAAGCAAGTCTATAAATTTTTCGTTTAGTTTTTTTGTGGAGCTTCACTGCAGGTCTCAAATCTCATTCACAGTTTGTGGATTGTATTTTCAAAGTATATTTAGGATACATCTGAATTTTAAAATATATCACATCAGGGTTGTTGTCAGTGAAGCCAGCAATCATTGGTTCTTGTAAACCATCAAAAAAGCAGTACATTTAAATTAAAGCGGCAAATGCACACATTCAAATCACACAAATGAGATTTGAGCGATACGGTAAAAGGTAAAGAAGGGCTAAATGTGGTGTGATGATGGCAGAATTTGTGTGTGTGTGTGTGTGTGTGTGTGTGTGTGTGTGTGTGTGTGTGTGTGTGTGTGTGTGTGTGTGTGTGTGTGTGTGTGTGTGTGAACTAGACCTTTAATAACAATCTAATGAATTAAATGTATTTAATATTATTTTTATCTTAGGTAAATTCATCTTGTTTTAAGGATGTTCAGATATTATTACTGTGAAAACAAGATGTTAAAATCAGTCTTACCGTGGTAAATTAACCAAATTTGTGTGTGTGTGTATCTAAAGCCCTTGCTGTCACCAGTGAGGCCTATTTCAATGCTCTGTCTAAGATGGGTGAACAGGCCATGCAGAGTATGTCATCACGTTTGCTGGGTAAGCTTTTATTTCCTCTTATCATTTCATTTTCTTTCACATTCTTTCGCTTTTAAATTACAGCAGGACACATTTCTGTCAAAGCCAGAGATTTGCGATACACAGTTCATTTTCTTTTTTCTGATGAATATGTACTTTCCATCACCGGGACAGAGCGGGAGAGCGAGAGAAAGAAAGTTGTGTGTGTGTGTTTATTGAGGGTGATAAATTGGGAGGGAAACAGTGTCCTTCAAACACTCATATTGTACTTTGCCCTTGTAAAGGTACGCTGTTCTTCTCCTGGAACCTTCTTACGCACACAAGAGAGAGAAAGAGAGAGAGAGAGAGAGAGAGAGAGAGAGAGAGAGAGAGAGAGAGAGAGAATGTTTATTTATGGCTGACGTCTATCACCCTGTTGTGGTTTAATGGAAAAATTTCATTACATTTCAATGGTGCTTTTGTTGTTCTAAATCATATTTTATGGGCACAGAGAGATTGTGTATGTGCGTGTCAGTTTTGTAGTCAATATCAGATAACCGCACCTCCTCTGTGATGTTAAATAATAAATGATGACATAACGTCAGCTTGGCAGTGCAACCTTTAGAGAGGGTAATACCTATACTTTAGCACACAGACATTCAACCAGAAGATACAATGGCTGTTATAAGATCATTAATAAAAATGTGTGTGTGTGTGTGTGTGTTTGTTTTGCAGGTGATGTGTTGATACAGATCTCAGACAGTCAGAGGAGACTCACCAATGAGCTGGAGGGAGTGGTGTGTTATAGACCTTCCTCTTTTGACCCATCCTTCCATATCTTTCACTTTGTTGACTTAGTGCTTGTTAGATTGTCTGCATGGCCAATCCCATGTTTAATGAGTATGTCTGATTAATTCAGTTCCGCTGGTTCCACTCCGAGGTCCTTCAAGAGATGGACAACAATGTCAGACTAGATAAAGATTTCATATCGGTGAGTTTTTATTTGGTATTGCAAATGCAAACAAGAAAATGTGCATTTTAAGAAAACAAAACCTGCATAAACACCTGCTTGTTATTAAAATTATAACGGCAGCTAAATCTAATCTAAGAGCTAATTATGTAGATTAAATTTAAAGCTGCAGTCTGTAACTTTTTTTGGTTAAAAATGATCCAAAATCCATTTTTGAGCGTAACCAGCCAGTATTGAAAACCCTCTCCTTACCATAGCCCGATTCACAACGGTAAGCTTGTAATAATGTGTTATAATTTGAGTGGTACTGGTAGGTTTCCCCGGAAAATACGAGCTTGCCAATATTCATCTTTGCGTCATTATGTCACATCTGTATAAGTAAAGAAGGAGTCCGGCTAGTAGTATCGCATGTGAGGATGCTGCAGGTGGCGGATCATTTATAGCCTCTTCTCAGTGGCAAAGTGGCAGACATGTTACTTACTTGTTCAGATGAAATTTTCTGGTGAAAATTCTTATTTTGGTCATTCTTCCAAGATGTAGAATCTGTGATTCCAAAAAGTACAGTATTCACTGACAGCAAGCCGCACATACTCCTCAAAACATTAGATTCTTCCACGCTGAGGAGCCGCGCCGATGCATAACCCACCTAAAGATAATAATTCCGCAAATAACTGCAATTGCAGGTTTCAAACAGAGATGGCGACACAGAGGGAAAACTTACAGTCAGCAGCTTTAATAAACATCATAATAAGGAACATTAGCCAATTAAATATATATATATATATATATATATATATATATATATATATATATATATATATATATATATATATATATATATATATATATATATATATATATATATATATATATATATATATATATTAATGTTGCTGGTCCATTTTCTCCTCCAGAACAGTAGGAGGCGCTATGAGATGGAGGTGAGAAACCAGGCAACAGCACTGGAGAGACAGATGAGGAGAGGGGTCCCACAGGTGAGAGCAGTGTATCTCCAGTGTAAGTTCTCCAGCCATTGAGTGTTTGTAAAACCGGGAACAATCACATCCCACCACTCAGAAGCTCGGTTAAATGTCCAAACAAATGGTCTGTTGCGGCGACGTTGCAAAATATGAAGGATCTGAAATACACAGAATACGCATTTTAAAACATAATTTTGCCAGCCAAGTTCATTATATGTTTTCGTGACAGTGATATAGCGATTGAGACCGTATATTGATAAGTGCAAGATTAGCTTACCCTCGTGAGCCGTCGAGCAAGCCTATTGTCGAATGCGCTTTGTTGTAGGAGTTCCCATACTCTAATACTTTTCAGTATTTTGTTTTGCTGCCATCAGCCTCCTTTGAAACAAACTTTTTCGTTGTGCGGTGAAAAACATCGACATGCCGAGAATCAAGAACACCATTCCTTCGATAGGCTCCATTGCTCCGGTTTTGCACGTTTGTTTTTGTGTCGCGTTTACGTATGTCGTGGCAGTAGAGGAGGCGCAACTACAACGTAATCCCACCCACTTGAAGCGGTGCTACTGCAGTGGAAAAGCAACCGAGCCGAGCTGAGACGTGCTGTGCCGAGTCGATTTGAACCGTACCAAGCTGTACCACGCAGTGGAAAAGAGCCATATGACCCTTCCCAAATGGCACTTTAGATGTAATTTCTCCCTTACAATGGCTGATTGCAATGTAAAATGAACAATCACTTTTCATTTTGATGTTTATGGATGGGTAAATCTATGAGAACAGCAAATATATACTGTTCAAGTTTGAGAGCGGTAAGATTTTTGAAACAAGTGTGTGATGCTCACCAAGGCTGCATTTGTTTGATCGAAAATACCGTAAAAACAATAATATTCTGACATATTGTTATAATTTAAAATAGCTAATTTCTATTTGAATATATTTTAAACTGTAATTTATTCCTGCGATGCAAAGCTGAATTTTCAGCATCATTACTCCAGTCTTCAGTGTCACATGACCCTTCAGAAATCATTCTAATATGATGATCTGATGCTCAAGAAATGTTTCTTATTATTATCAATGTTGAAAATGTTTGAACTAGAGCTTGAATAGACCTTGTTTGCTACAAGGCATCATTATAATTCATGATGGTGGTAATGGCTACAAAAAAAGACTGATGATGTTGATGGTAATGTTTGTGTGTAGGATGGCAGCGAGTATGTGCACTTTCTCAGAGAGTGTCAGAAAGAGGCATTAAAAGAAGAAGAAAGAAGATATCGATTCCTGGCGGAGAAGCACTGTGGACTCACCCAATCTATTGCATATATCATGAACAAGGTTAATATCATTATCTTTTATTAGTGTCTATAACTGGCCACTTGATGTGCTGCTTTGAGTTGTAACCAAGGTGATAAGTAGATATTATTAAGGAGGACATGTCAAAATGGCTTGAAATGTACTGAATGTGTTATTGCAAAAGCTTTTCATCTCAAATTATTTTACATTATTTTTTATTTGCAGTTTATTTTTGAGGGGATGTAAAAAATAATGGGCAGCTTTATGCTACATAAAAGTTATTTTCTAGACTATGATTTTTTTTCTCTTTTAAAAAAAAAATCTTGGAACTGGATTTTGTTATTCAAAGTGCTCAGCCTGATTAACGTTGACTGTGTTCTTCCTCCCACAGACAGGGGGCGGCCTGCAAAACAGAGCAGAGGGGTGGAAGGATCTAGTGAATCACACAAGAGAATCCCGTCCACACACTCCTTCACGACTGGAGGACAACAATGTGAGATACAGTATAATGACACAATAATATTAATGACACAATAATCGATAATCAAATCAACTTACCCCATGTTGCCCTGTCGTTCTGTCAGCCTGATGTTAACCGCTGGGTGGAGCAGTCGCTGGGAGCGGTTCCCTCTAGAGGTGTGGAGACCTTATTCTGACCTTATCAGAAGAAACGTCTAAAAAACAACATTATGCACTTTTTATTATATATTTTCCTGTTAAATATGACTATTTCACCCCTTCATTGCAGGCCCCTCCCCTCAGCCCAGTCGTTCCAACTCCATCTCAGGATTGGCTGGTGGCAGAGTGATGCGAGCGCTGGTGCCCAACCCTCCCAGTGCCAACTCCACCCTACTGCCGTTCTCTCCGGGAGAAAGCATCACACTGCTCATTAAAGAGCCTAGGAACGGCTGGCTGTATGGCCGCTCTGATAGCTCTGGACGGTGAGAGCAGTTAACACCATAATCTACACCTTTAGACTTTTGATTAGAACGAATCGTTCAATTTTTACATACTCAATCTGAATCTAACTTGAAGTGAAGTGAAGTGAATGGTAACCCATACTCGAAATTTGTCTTCTGCGTTTAACCCATCCAAGTTAGTGCACACACATTAAGAGTAGTGAGTAGTGAACACACACACCCAGAGCAGTGGGCAGCCATTCACTGCGCCACCCAGGGAGTGATTGGGGGTTAGATGCCTTGATCAAGGGCACCTCAGTAATTTCCTACCGGGAGTGAGAATTAAACCTGCTACCTTTTGGGTTACAAGGCCGACTCTCTAACCCTTAGGCCACAACTGCCCAACTATGATGAAAATGCCCCCTATGATGTGCCGGGTTGATGATGAAAGACGCACATCCAAAGTGGCACGCACACCTTGCGCAGCAACAAATAATCCAATAAGCATGTCCAAATGTGTTACCACCTAAGAACAAATTAAAAAAGAACAGACTCAAAAAGAACATAATGAATTAGTTCTAAGGCTATATGTCCAGTGTCAGTCCAAATCCGATTATTTGTGTATCCAATTGGAATTCGATCTAAATTACTTACTCTGTGTATCGCAACTGTTCAGATCTGATTTGTGCGTCCCATGGTGCTCTTTCGTTTTGTTTTTTCGTATGGCATAGCTTCGCCAAAAACATCAACATGGAGGGTTTGTGATACAGATGTTGTCTTATTTACAACATGACAACGTGTAGCCGCTACGCTGGACTACTGCTAATTTCACAAGTAGATGAGGGAGACACATTCCCATTTACACTTAACATAAGACAGTTATGTTAACAGTTAACATAAGAACGCGCCCGAAGACAACGGAAAAACATACGGAGAGCATCAGCTTTCTTTTCTGCTCTGACAGCTGCAAGACCACGCTGAACGCTGTGAGTGCGTGTTAGAAATCAGGAATGGTGAGGGAACATTGTGCTTGGTACGTTTTTCGTCTTCAAACCAAACATGGGTCTCCAGTCGACAAAGTTTAAATCCTGTCTGGCTAGCGTGCTTTCCTGTTTACGCTTAAGGTCAGTAGGTGGTCTTTTGGGGCTGTTCAAACACATTTGACCACATGAAATCCACGAAAGCAATCCGGTCGAATGTGTTTTTGACTACCTCTGGGAGTGGTCAAAATTGGACAAGCTCAAAACTTTGTAGACCCCGTTTACACCTGTATTTAGGGCCATCCACTTGTGATCTGATCGACCAAAAGGCATCATACACTCAAAAAAATAAAAAAAAGGTTCTATATGGCACCAAAAATGGTTCTTGGCTCGTAATCATAGGGGAACCTTTTTAGGTGCTATATAGCACCAATTTTGGTGCTTCAGTGGTTCTTCAGCGGCTCTTCAGAGGTTCTTTGACTAAGGTGCTATATAGCACCGCTAACTAAGGTGATTTATAGCACCGCTACCATATACAGAACATGTTAAGATATGGTGCTATATAGCACCAAAAGTGGTTCCTCTATGATTACGAGAAGAACCACTTTTGGTGCTATACGCCGCGTTTCCACCGCAGGAACTTTCCCCAGGAACCAGGAAATTTGGGGTGGTACTCGGTGTGTTTCGACCGCAGGAACCAGGGTCTAAATGAAGTTCCGGGTAAATATTTCCACCTCCAAACGGCCCTGCTCCCGAGGTAGTACTTTTTCAAAGTTTGGGAACTTTCGGGGGTGGGACTTGGGCGCTGAACATGCTGATTGGTTGAACTCACGCAGCATTTTATTTCAACCGGCATTTTTAAAAGTCTTTTGCGAGGTTCGTTCTGCATTCAGTAAATATCAGTCTTGCTCTTTCTGTCCGATGGCGCGCGTTCGTCTCAGCAATCGCACGGTCAATGTCTGTAATAGCTGATAATAACATACGTTGTCTTATTTTAAATCTAGCTTTACGAGCTTTCAGAATACGCTTTAGTATCAGTGCTCGTCTCTTTTCCGCCGTTTTGTTAATGACCTCTTTATTAAACCAATACATAACCAGCAAAAGCAGCGCTGCTTGCATCTCCTCGTTATTGTTGCAGATAGTATCGCGGAAAAATTACTGTCCGTTGCTGACTGGGAGGAGCAGCCGCGCGCAGTCCTACATCACCGGACTAATTTGCCTAATCTTCCCGGTACTTTAGACTGCAGTGGAAACACACAGAGTAGCAGATCTGGGGGGAAAAAGTTCCTGTAAAAAAAGTTCCTGGTACAAATTGTTCCGGGTAATTTCAGTGGAAATGCGGCTATATAGAACCTTTTTTTTTTTTTGTGTAATACCAGGTGTAAACAGGGCCTTTGAGTCAGACACAGGTGCACTGTAATGAGGTGGGGTATTTAGATTAGGAGGACATTGAATTCAGCACTCAGACCCCCAGGGGAGAAGTTAGCCAGGGGACCCAGAAACCCCAGCGGTGCCCCTGGTCAGACATGACTGAAAAAGCTGACTTTCAACTCTGCCTGTAGGTTTGATTTGTCATTTCGAACCAGTTTATTGGCTCATTTGGTGCTACTTCAGATGTGCGTCTTGTGTCATTAACCCGTTTGATTCAGTTCGATTCTGTGAACCAGTTACACACTTAAGAGAATGATTTGTTCTCATTTAAGACACAAACGTCACTACTTTTGATGGTGTTCACACTCCGTAAATGTCCATTTACGAAATGGGGATTTGCTTTACTCTCCTCAGTAACACACTAAAAACATCTGATGCTCAAACAGACCACTTGATTTTGTTTCCTGTTCATTCGATATGCATTGTTTAGGCAAGGCTGGTTCCCTGCTGCTTATGTAGGCCCCATAGATGAACCACCTGGGCCACCTGTCTCCAGGTAAGATGATACTGCTTTGTCTACTTTCTCAATTCTTCAATCTCATGACCTTTGACCATTTTTCCCTATTCAGTAGCAGTTCTTTTAGAAGCAGCAGCAGTATGAGTAACCTCCTCGACCAAACCGTGAGCAGCAGCCAACAAATAGCTCTGCCTGCACCTCCGCCGCCGCCTCCATCAACCAGATCTAGCAATTCCAGGCCTGTCACTCCCACCCCTTCAGAAAACAGAGTAAGAAAGGAAAATAATCTATTAAAAAATTATGTTAAAATGGATGGATTTTTTCCCATCAGCAACGTATTAGGCTCTGATTAAAGTATATATATGACAGGTTGATATTGATGAAAGATTATGAATAATCTTTAATAACGTGCACTGAAGTATCGTTCACATTTATAGCAGGAACAAGTATTAAGAAAGTAAACGGGTTGAAGTTTGATTTATGTTGACTTTTATAATTGAGGATAAATGATCACGTTCTGTTTTCCCCACCATTAAATAGCCATTAATATTACATGCAAAGTAAAAATTAAGATGCAG
Source organism: Gobio gobio (assembly GCF_949357685.1). Classification (NCBI taxonomy): domain Eukaryota; kingdom Metazoa; phylum Chordata; class Actinopteri; order Cypriniformes; family Gobionidae; genus Gobio; species Gobio gobio. The sequence goes on from NC_137097.1 coordinate 41,955,923, forward strand.
TGACTGTAATGTAGGAATCATTTGAGTGTGTTTTATATTCTGATGTGGTTCGTGGGTTTCTTGAAGATCTGCTGATGTTCAGAATATTTTAAATCCCTGGAGAGATTCCTGACTGTAAGCTAATGTAAATGTGTAGATGAGATGAGAACAGGCTGACATTGAATTTTAAGTGTCAGTTCCTACTGTGGCCAGCAGGGGCACTGTGGAGAAGTTCTGTTCTCCACGACACCGCATCCTTCGTTCTGGTGGCTGCAGGGGGGCAGCTCTTTCTGCTGACGGTCTGTGTGTGTGTGTGGGTGTGTGCGTGTACGTGTGTGTTCATGTTTTTCAAACTGAATGCTGACAGACTCATGGGGACTTGTGTCACTGGTCCTAAATTGAGATCCCCATTAGGAAACAAGCTTATAAATCATACTAAGTGATGTTTTTTGAAAATATTCAAAAAGTTGTCTGTGATGGGTAGGTTTAGGGGACAGAATATAGTACATAATAAAAATCGTTATGAAAGTCCCCATAAAACATGAAAACACAACTGTGTGTGTGTGTGTGTGTGTGTGTGTGTGCATGCTTTGATGTGATCCTCTGCTATACCACAACTGATGCAAAGAGACAAAATTATTATACAAGCCTATTGCTTCCAGTTGCATTTGCATTGCTAATACTAACCAACGTGTGAGCTGTCCATTTCCCTCCAAAATGATGTCATGTCCGGGGGATGATATCATTCAGAAACTGGCTTTTGTTCATTAAAGGGATTTTACAAAAGAATAACAGGTGATATTGAGGACACTGGAAAACCTTACCACATATTAAACCACATACTGTATAGTAGCCTAACATTTTGTTGCGGGAATGTTTAATTTTCATTACATATTCATTGACTATAAACTAATATGATGTTTATAAACTGTAAGTTCAATATTTTGTCCAATATATTAATACAATCATGATAATGTACTGCATAGTAGCAATGACTCACATGACCTCCGCATTGATGTCACATTTTCTTTGTTTCGATAATTACTAATTATTAATTCTCTTCTGATAAGTGGGACATTTTCACGATAGAATTTTATTGCATCAAATATCAATGAATTTAATAAAATGGGTGTAGGAATTACTTTGAAACAATTTTCACTCAGAAATTTGCTAGTAAATTTCACAAATAATTAAAAAGAAATGACAAGTAACACATTGGATTAAGTATAACATTTTGAAAAAGACTGATAATGATGAATGATAGAGTATTTTCTTGTAAAACATACTTAATCTTTATTTATTACTGAGGGCCACAAAATAAAAGTCAACGGGCTGGAAGGCTCCGTCTGTTTTGTACCTTTGATGCGACTAAGCATAGTTTCAGTATACTGGAGTTCACCTGGTTGCTTTTGGTTTGAGTTTGACCCAAGATCAGTCTCTATAGGAAAACACATTGCATTTGTGTGGTTTTGCGGTGACTTTTTTTTTTTTTTTTGCATACTAATGTAAGAATAGTATAAAACCATTTTAAAAGAATCATCAATACTGAATGACTTTTCTTATTTTTCACAGAGACAAGAGGACTATGAGTCTCGACCACAACTTTTTCCAAGGTCGGTAAAAACACAGTTTTATATTCATGTCCATTAACCTTTAATTAGGATGTTTTTTGCTTCCTCAGCACCAATAAGAGATCATCTATATTGTAGATCATTTTGTTTAACACATTTTCTTTCTCTGTTTTTGCAGAGGCACGAATCCATTTGCCACTGTGAAGCTGAAACCCACCAAAACCAATGACAGATCAGCTCCACGCGTATGAATGATATATTACCCAATGGCAATAATTCTTCAACAGCTAATCAGTGCTGCACATTTTACTACACATTGTTCAGTCATATTCAAAAACATTCGTTTTCCAGCATAATCAGTACAAAGCATCACATTTAAGACAATGTGACTCAACGATGATTAATGACTGGTCTTTAAAAGTCCATTAAAGGAGGTAGTTAAGAAAATTTTGGCGGCAGGCAGCAAACACAATTGAAAACACTCTTTTATTGGCCCCATAAAGTATTTGTACACTTAAATCACACTTAAAATATATTAATTTCATGGTGTGGCATATAGAAATAAATACTGCCAGTGGTTTTTAGTGCATGTATGAAGCCAGTTCTTCAAGTTTACACAGGTGTCCTTTGAGAGTAAACACGGGTGAAGATCATCACAATAACATTTGATAACCAGAATGTCTCTCTATCTGTATTACCTATCATTTAAAACGTAACAAACCTAAAAAAAAAAATGGATTAAAAAGTGTTATGTGAATTTTTTTTCTTTAAACTTAATGCACTTGGTTTGATATTGTCATATAATGCAATGACATTTACCAGTAGTCATGTCTGTGTATTTTCAAACATGACATCACTTCCTGGTTCTCTTGTCGTCCTGTTTCCTCCAGTCCATTATAAAGTGCAGCAAGTTTTGTATGCTGGAGTTGTGCTGACCAACCAGGAAATGTAAATGCAGGTCAGCTCAAGTGCTTTAAGTGCTAAAATAAGTGTCTTTTTCATCTTTTACATTTTCTAATACTTGTATACAATTGGCACCATATAAGCAAAAACACTTTTGAAAGCATCACGTCCTTTACAGTTTTTCTCAGTCGCTTTGGTACATTTCTCGAATCATCCTTGGCATTTGCAAAATAGTAAGTGCATTTCTCAAAACAATTCGTACAAATAGCAAAACACCATGGATTACCTGCAAAAGCCAGTCTCTTGCTCAAAATCCTTAGTTCATCTCTCAAAAGTAAATATCTGTGTCAATGAACATGTCAGTGCCATCAGAATGACAAGTCCTTGTGTCATTGTGTACGGATAAGACGGTCAAATTGCTTAGTCATGTTGTCAATATAACCGTGTACACTGGAGGGATGTTCTGATGTAAATATGGCTAAAGTTTTGATGACAATTATTGTAAATTGTAGGTTACACCTTAGTGTATGTGGGAGTTTGATTGCAAGAGACTGGACAAGATTCACATTTACGCTTTTACTGTTTGTACTGTAATTTGTTGACAGACCATGTCATTGCGATACAGAAAGGAAAAGACAGCACTGCATAGCACACAGAGAAAAAAAAAAAAAAAAGTAGAAATGTGAACGTCTAATGGAAATGTATAGAAATATGCTTGACATATTATGACAACTTGTTCAACCATTTTGCATGTAAAGACTTATGCTATGAACTAATGGCTAAATGTTGTGGGGGGTGAGACTATTCAACAGAGACCCATTATAATACATTTTGATCAACATGACGTAAGCAATTGATAATGTAGGAAACAGCAGAGAATTGTACATAATCATTTGCATCTTGTTCAAAGAAATGAGAAACTGCTTTTTTGATGTGCACAAGTGACACAATGATGTGAAGATTGAACAGGTAGTTTTGAGAATTTCAATTCTGATCTGAGAAATGTACCAAAGCGAATGAGAAAAACTGTAAATGCACTTTATAAATGTATACTGTCAAGTTTGTTGCCATTGGGGGTGATTTAAAGGGATAGTTCACCCAAAAATGAAAATTTGTCATTAATCACTTAAAACCTGTAAGACTTTCGTTCATCTTCAGGACAAAAAATGAAGGTCTTTTTAATGAAATCAGAGAGCTTTCTGTCCCTTCATTAACAGTCTACGCAACTACCACTTTGATGCTTCAAAAAGTTCATAAAGAGATTGTGAAACGAATCCATGAGTTGAGTGGTTTAGTCCAAATTTTATGAAGAGACTTGATCACTTTAAATATAAACATTGATCAGTGAACATAAACAGAAGCTCAAACGTGCTGCGTAACACGAGAATCAACCTCATTGGTTCTCGCACATCAAGCGAACATGCTTGAGCTTCCGTTTACCACAATGGATGTTTGCGTTAATGAATACCTACATTTAATCTGTTCATCATTTAAAGTAATCGTGTCTCTTCAGAAAATGTGGGCTAAACCGCTCGATTCTAAAGGTCATTCATCAGTTTTACGATCGCTTTATGAAATTTTGGACGCTTCAAAGTGGTAGTTGCGGAGCTGTCAATGGAGGGACAGAAAGCTCTTCATTTGTGTTCTAAAGATAAACGAAGGTCTTATGGGTGAGAAAATTCTCATTTTCATTTTTAGGAGAACTCTCCCTTTAACTACAACTCTATGTGGTCTGACCTCTGGGACCGCCAGCATCTCTGATAAGCGACTGAATCTGTCTCTCTCCTGCTCTGTGCTTGAACTTTGTCTCTCGGCTCAGTTAATTCATCTGACGTGCCCAATTATAAGCTGCCCTTAAATTGGCTGTTCTATCTGCTTAAGTGCCTCTAAAGTGAATGTTCGTTTTAACCTTGACAGTAATTTGTGTGACCTTCTCCTGAGGTGCCCATTTGTAGGGATGTCTTGCATCTAATCAGCATGTTTTTTTGTTTTTTTTTGGTCCTCTTTCAGAATATTTTCTAGTTTAATTGATGCTGAATATTCAAAACAGAAATATGTGCCTATCACAGTGGTGTTTTACATATATTATGCTTCAAGGGAAAATATATGACGTTCACTCTCTCCTGTAGATATTGTAAACTGTGATTCTTCACATCTTGATCTGTTTGCTGAACAAATAAAATCATGTGAAGTTAATTCAGCGTCTCTGAAGTGGTCAATTATTTACTATTTCAGTTTGAGAGGGACAAATCACCTGCTAGATAATAAAAAGTAGATAGATAGATAGATGATAGATAGATGATAGATAGATAGATAGATAGATAGATAGATAGATAGATAGATAGATAGATAGATAGATAGATAGATAGATAGATAGATAGATAGATAGATAGATAGATAGATAGATAGATAGATAGATAGATAGATAGATAGATAGATAGATAGATAGATAGATAGATAGATAGATAGATAGATAGATAGATAGATAGATAGATAGATAGATAGATTTTTACTTTTGACTGTACTTTTATAGAAGAAAAAAAGAGAACACAAACAGATTCGTTACACACTGGAACTTTTCAGGCATTGTCTCTTTATTTTTTTTTCTTTCACAACTTGACCTCTTTCTTCTTTTGGTGTGTTTCACAAAAGCTTGTTACCAGAGAGATGGAGAGAGTTTGGAGGGAAGGTCGGGGGCAGTGGAGGAAGATTAAGATAGACAAAGAATAGTGGATGATGGAGAGTGTGTTGTTTTCCTTTCTATTATATCTACATATTGAACGCATGAGGTTTTGCCCTTTTAAAAGGTCTCTTGATCTATACAATAGCAGAAACACTCACTTTTGTATAAAAAGGAAAATAAATAGCATGATGGTGGGAAATTTGTGTGTGTGGTTGTGATGTGTTCATGAGGAGGATTGTGTAAGCGTGTGTGTGAAGCCCAAAGTATACTTCGGCCCTCCGCGTTCCACAACGGTCTGCATCCGTGACATTATTTTCATCATCAGGAGGGTCCGCGGACGTTCGCGCACACTGTCCATGCACAGCCCAATTTATGTGACAGGTGCATGTGCGTGTATTGAGCACTTGAATGCAAAGTCCACTAGACGTGTGATGTGCACTGAAGGCGTCTTTCCACGCTCACGGCCAAAGGAGTATACTTTCAAAGGCTCGCGCACTCAACTGTGCATGAATGGAACGCGGAAAATGAAGTATACCTGGGACTTAAGTGAGTGTGTGTGTCTGTGCTTCAGGGGCATTTTAGGCTGAGGTCGAGGTCAAGGGGTCATGAGGTATGAACAGGCCAAGAGTCTGTATCACTTATTCACGAACCAGAGCAGTAAACTCTGAAACAAAAAGAGATAGAGAAATTATTAGCAGTTTTTGATGGAAAAGGGTCATGTGGTTTAGTAAAAGCATTGTGTCAATAAGGGCTCCAGACTATCACTAATAATGTTGTAAGTGCAATAAAAAAATACAAAAGAAATTGCAACAATAATTTTAAAATCTAGTCAGTTTGTGTGCATCCATATGCAGTTTCCTGATTCAAATGACCTTATGAAAAAGTTTTTTTTTCAATGAGTCATTCTAAAAGGTTCACACTTAGCAGTTTCATGTGAATAATGTGAATCATTCAAAGCCTTAAAGGGACAGTTCACCCAAAAATGAAAATGCTGTCATCAAACCTGTATAAGTTTTTTTGAAGAATGTTTGTAACAAAGAAGAGAGAGCAACCATTGACTACCATAGTATTTTTTTTCCTACTATGGTAGTCAATGGTTGCTCTCTCTTCTTTGTTACAAACATTCTTCAAAATATCTTCTTTTGTGTTCAGCAGAACAAAGAAACTCATACAGGTTTGGAACAACTTGAGGGTGAGTAAATGATGACATAATTTTCATTTTTGGGTGAACTATCCCTTTAACAGAGTTCATTGATCTGGGATTTGACTCCCTCACTGAACCCTGAACTATTTTTCGGTTCTGTCTGAATTGGAAACTATTACTTGAAATGAACCCTTATGACTTAATAGGAAAAATGGAACCGTTTATTAAATATTCAGAAAAAACAAAGAAAAAAGTTGCATATGTGTTTTTTGTTGAGGATCATATTTGATACATCAGGCTTTTATAGCTCATATAGTGTAGTGTAATATAGTATAGTAATGAGAATATGGAGCTTATACTTGAGAGGAAAAAAACCCTGAAAAATTATGGAATTTGGTTGATATCGACACTGTATTGCCAAAAGTGTTGGGACGCCTGCCTTTACATGCGCATACTTTTGAATGACATCCCATTCTTAATACGTAGGGTTTAATATGGAGTTGGCCCACCCTTTGCAGCTATAACAGCTTCAGCTCTTCAGGGAAGGCTTTCCACAAGGTTTAGGAGTGTGTTTATGGGAAATTTTGACCATTCTTCTAAAAGCGCATTTGTGAGGTCAGGCACTGATGTTGGACGAGTAGGCCTGGTTCCCAGTCTCCGCTCTAATTCATCCCAAAGGTGTTCTGTCGGGTTGAGGTCAGGACTCTGTGCAGGCCTGTCAAGTTCCTCTACACCAAACTCACTCATCCATGTCTTTATGGACCTTGCTTTGTGCACTGGTGCGCAGTCATGTTGGAACAGGAAGTGGCCATCCCCAAACTGTTCCCACAGAGTTGGGAGCATGAAATTGTCCAAAATGTCTTGGTATGCTGAAGCATTAAGAGTTGCTGGAACTAAAGGGCCAAGCCCAGCCCCTTAAAAACAACTGCACCCCATAATCCCCCCTCCACCAAACTTTACACTTGGCCCAATGCAGTCAGGCAAGTACCGTTCTCCTGGCAACTGCCAAACCCAGACTCGTCCATTGGATTGCCAGACAGAGAAGCGTGATTGGTCACTCTAGAGAACACGTCTCCACTGCTCTAGAGTTCAGTGGCGGTGTGCTTTACACCATTGCATCTGTCGCTTTGCATTGCACTTGGTGATGTAAGGCTTGGGTGCAGCTGCTCGGCCATGGAAACCCATTCCATGAAGCTCTTAGCATGCGTTGACCCCACTCTGTGATTTAACGTGACCTACCACTTTGTGGCTGAGTAGCTATTGTTCCCACTTTGTTATAATACCACTAACAGTAGAATATGTGGAATATTTAGTAGTGAGGAAATTTCACGAATGGACTTATTGCACAGGTGACAATCTATCACGGTACAACTCTTGAATTCACTGAGCTCCTGAGAGCGACCCATTCTTTCACAAATGTTTGTAGAAGCAGTCTGCATGCCTAGGTGCTTGATTTTATACACCTGTGGCCATGGAAGTGATTGGAACACCTGAATTCAATGATTTGGAGGATGTCCCAATACTTTTGGCAATATAGTGTTTATGGCCAAAAAGTAAAATTAAATTCTAATAGCTTGTAATGTATATCAATTGGATTTTTATATTATTACAGCAGACTACTTACATAAACGATCAGATGTCACTCTATATCTCCCAATAATACATCTTAGTAAGATGATATTTAAATGCTTAGTTTTATGATCAATGCTCTGTAGTTTTAATTGTGAAGGCAAAACATAAAGTGCAATGAAATACAATGATGACTGAGAAATGGACCAATAAATGTTCCTCAAAAGCCTGATGAATCATATTTGATACTCACATTTTAACATGAGTTTCCTTAAAAATATAATCAGGTAAATAGTGCAGTAAGTGTTTATCTGGAAATATTACTAACAATATAAAAGTTGTTCTTACGTCTGCTTTTTAAAAATCCTTAACAATTTCACAGCAATTAGACGCGTGTAACATGACTTGAAGGGGGCATGACTATAAGGCTAAAAAACATAAACTATCAATCAGACAGCAGAAAGCATGACGTATATTGTGCACAACAGGTTTTTCAGCAAGGTTTTGATCATGTTCACAGTTTAGAGGCCTGAGAAGTTTGCGTATCAAATATGACACACCAGGCTTTATAGGGTTAAACAATAAATATTCATAGTCATTTTTTACTCTAGGCATGTTGGGATTTGAAAACTACACCACTAGTCTAACACATATTACATTTATATAAAGAACAAGTAAGTTTTTTTATTTTAAAAAAGTGTTTTCTTTCTTGTTTCTTATCTTATCACTTATCAAGCGAGCCAGGACTCGCCTCAAAAAAAAAAAAAAAAATTTGTGTGATGCCCCGGTGTTATACGGTATATTCATTCCATTTTACCTTCTGCTCCAATCTTTCCATCTCCATCTTTGTCCGCAGCCTGCAGAAATGCTTTGGTCTCCTTATCGGTCAGGTCTCTCCCGTCTCTAGCAAAACCCTTCAAAACAAACCTGCAGAGAGGAAACAGAGCGAGTCGAACACCTTTCAAACCTCTTGTTTGCTCGCCTTTATTCAGACAGTTTCAATTACAAATGTTACGGGTTACAAGAAGTGGCGTAGCGCAAATCCACAGGGCCGAGGGTTTAGCCTAAAAATCCAAATCCTCTTGATATGGCCGATTGCTGATGCTTTTGATGATATCTCGTCTGGCTACCGTCGATACATGATATCATCATCTATCTCTGCAGCCTGTGGTGGACATCCAACCTGACCCACATCCAAGTGTGACACCAGAAGCCACGCCCATGTCCATATACGTCAAACCAGTTCAGTGGAAACTCCGCCCTGAAACCGATTCTAGCGATTTTATTGGTCATGTCAATCACAGTACTGATTGCCAAGACCAAACACTGATCCCTAAACCTACAAGGCACCAATGAAATCAGTCAAGTGGTTTGTGGGGGAAAAATCCCACTTAACTTTGAACGAGGAAAAAGCATCAAGACTTAACTGTCACACCTAATAATTTTTCATATTTATTCATCTTATATTTCTCTTTTTATGACAGACCACACTGAAACCCACTCAAAACCTACCCCATACTACTAAAAACCCTGTCAAATACATACAATAAATCAGGTTTCTCGGGTGAAACAGGGACACAAGGTGACATTTTGGATGTGGGCGGGGTTGGATGTCCACCGCAGGATGCAGCGAGCCCTATTTGGAGAAACCCGGCACGGGTTAGTACCCCCCGGCAGTGCGTGCTTGTTTTTTTTAGTGTAGAAATGGTGTAAATCTTACTTAAGTTCCTCTTCCTCTATAAAGCCACTATTGTCGGCGTCCAGGACATGGAAAGCCTTCTTCACATCGTCAGCTGACTTCGCCTTCAGTCCTACCATCTCAAAAAACCTCTTGTGGTCGAATGAGTCGATGGCTGAGAGAGAATAAAAACAGAGAGAATCACTGACGCTTTGTCTGGAATTAATTTTCCCCCAAAAAAATGGAAATTGTGTCATTATTTGCTCACCCTCATGTTTTTCCAAATCGTTTTTCTTTTGTAGAGCACAAAAGGTGAATTTTCTCTTGATTTAATGAAAATAAATTTGACTGGAACTGTCAAGCTTCGAATAGAACAAAAAGGCACCATAAATGTATCATAAAAATGGTCCGTACAAACTGTGCACTATAGAGTTTTGAAGTCATAGGCCTATAATAGTTATGTGTGACAAACAGATTGAAACTTGATTGGGCTGTTTACATGACACCGCTTTCAACTAAAAACTTTTTAAGCGTTTTTGGCCGTTCATTTATTTTGGTGGGCCTGAAAACGCAAACCTTCATTATCGTTATCGTATAACGTTATCGTTTCTGTGTAAATGACAAAAACAGTCATGCGCATGCGTATTACGTGTTCAGTCTATAGGCACGTAGTGCTTCTTTACAAAGTGACATCGCCAACTACTGGCCTGGCATGAATAATACAGCGTTTTTAGCCGCTTTCGTGGATTCGTGTGTACGGGGATCGTTTTGATAAAGTTGATGTCTGTACGCAAAAAAACACAAAGACAAAAAACGTAAACGTGTGAACGTAGCATTAAATTGTATCCCTTAAAACTTGTCCTCTGCTGTAACTTATAAATCAAATGTGGTGGCATTAGACAGGTTTGATGCAATTTCAATAAAACGACTTGGAATGAGTCTTGAAATAACACTACTTCTGTGGTGCCACAGTGTCATTTTAGAGCTCAACAGTCTCAGTCCTCATTCACTTTCATTATAATAATAATAATAATAATAAAAAAAAACTGTTCCTGAAATCCTTTTATGTTCCACACAATAATTTGGTTTAGAATGACATCAGTGTGAGTACATGATGAAAATTCCTTTCCATGTGGGCTGATTTACAGCAAATTCTCTGAATCAAAATGTTATGACTTTTCCTCTGCAATTATAATTACAGTTATGATTTCTCATACAAAAAAAAGACAGAATAAGGGGCTGTTCATGGCATTTTTGCCTTAAAAAATGAGATGCGACACCTCTTTTATCTTGAGTGCAGCAACTCTCAACTCTGTGTCATGCATGAGAAACTGCAAAAGATGCAAGATGCGATTGCAGTGGCCAAAGTTTACAGTCTAGTGCATGTTTACATTGAAAAACGATGGAAAACAGCAAGGTGGAATGCAAAAACATGTTCGGTGTGAATGGCCCCTAAAGGCGTGATTTTAAATGTTAACTCATTTGTACATCAATTATAAAGACCGGTATTAATATTTCTGCATATTATTTGTTTTTCAAATCATATTATAGAGTAAGAGTACATATGTGATATGTCACATCACATTCACCTTTAAATGCATCCAGTGCTTTCTTAATGTCATCAGGGTTGAGGATGCTGTTCATCGCCATTTCTACAACTGCAAAAAGAGACACAGGCAGAGAAAACAATTTAATAAGCAGTGATATACTATATAGCAGAGAAGCAATGCAACGTGAAACAATGCATTAGAGATCATGAAGAGAAGGAATTAATAAAGGGCCTTCAAAAAATCATAAATTATAAATGAGTGTCTGGGTGTGAGAGAATGCCAAACATCTGACGTGTGTGATTCTTTAAAACCACACAGCTCAGGCCCAACTCCAGATCAGAGAGGAAAACATCTCGAAGGCTTCTACATCTGTCATCATACACTCTCAAAAATAAAGGTTTCAAAATGGGGGTTTTGCAGAGAACATCCATTTTGTGTTCCATACAGAAGCTTTCAGTGAAGAGTTCTTAACAGGACCATTTTTGTCTTAGTGTGAAGAACATTTTAATAATCTAAACAGCCTTTTTCCACTAAAGAACCTTTTAGATGGAATTACTGATGCCAATAAGAGTGTATCCTGCTAAATACCCACAGTCCTTTAGGGATTCCACACAGCTCCAGTGTTCACTACCATTCTCTTTTTATCTCATTAAAAGTAAGGTAAAAAAGAGAGAGAGAGAGAGAAAGAGTTGAAATTAGCATCCGACTGCAGGAGATATTACGACTATCAGATGTATACTGATTTCAAATGGTCAGCCAGAGATTGGCTTTGCATCATTAGAGTCTTGCTTCAGTCCAAACCACTGATACACAGACTCAGAAAGTCAGAGATCAAGATCAAAGATGACTTTGGCTGGAAATACATTTTTAATCAGCACACATTCACCAAACGCTTCCTCAGCAGATGACTCACAGGTCTATCTTTGATAGTACGCTTAGACTGTACTTGAGGGTTCTTAAAGGGACAGCCACCCAAAAATGAACATAAGTCATCTCATAACCAATTGTAAATGTGCAGAATGAGATTTGAGTGAATTATTTCATTTCAGTCTGTTCCAAATCCTCACTCAAAGAAATTATACGTTGGATTTACTTATGAATTTATTTTTGAATGAATTGAATGAATGAATTTATTTTTATTTCGAGCAGTATATAAAGACGCATAACAAAGGCAATAAAGAAGCATTTTGATTAGTCTGTACAACTAGTTAAATTCATCATACTTTAACATCACAATTCCAACTGTTGCTCGAAAAGGAGTGGGTAGAAGTCAACTTATTTAAACCCACCCCGGTTACAATTTAAACAGGAAAAACAACAAAACAAGAAATGGAAAAAAAAAAAAAAACAAAAAAAAAAAAAAAATACAAAGATAAACAAAGGTAGTGCTTCCTTAATTATTGACATTATCCAAACCTTCCATTACAATTTTATATAAATTCATATGAGAAAAACTCCAAAAAGAAAAGAAGACTTAACTTTTTTATGTCATCAGGTTCCATAACTGGGTTATGTTGCCTTTAATTAACATTGTTTATTTCAGTAAACTTACGTTTTATTTTATTTTATTTTATTTTATTTTATTTACATAAGGTTAATTCAATGTCATAGTTTAACATTCTTAATTTTTTCCAAAACTATTAAGTTCAATTATCCTAAAATTTAAATCAAAACAACTAATCCAGGTTAGTCGATTAGTTTATTTAGTCACATACAATTTTTACAACCTTTACAAATGTTATCAAACAAGAAAACCTTTAACAAAATCTTAAACACTCTGATAGGCATAAAATAAAGTTTTATTTCAACATTCACTCTCTCTATCCAGTCCTGTGCAAAGCATGATGGGAAGGGGAAATCCTGTTCCTAGTTTCTATAATTCTATTTTAACACAACTAAAATCATGTATGTAGCGGGGCACAACCTAACACTTTTTGACTTTCTCAGTTTGTGTAAATCCACTTGAGGTTCAGGGTATGTATTTTTTCCCACATTAATTGCAAACGTCTAGTACAATTATGTGGTTTTGTTTAATTAATACAGTGTATACTTTTTTCTTGATTTACCCCGAAAGAACTGAAGTGAAATGTGACAACATGCCCCATAGGTGGGGTACATTGTAACATGTGGTGGGGCACGATGTAACATGACCAAATAACAGCTTAAAATGTCATCTGATATAATCAAAAAAATATACAACACAAACTAAAATATTTTGTCAATAAAATACAATTATTAACCTTTTAAAATAAAATAATGGCATTTTTTAATCGTTAAAAATATTAGCATTTTTGAGTTTGACTACAAACACATCGCTAAATTCAGCTATACAGCATAGTTCAAAACATAATAATAATGAATAATTTCTGAACATTAACTCTCAGTCATTTTTGACCCTTTTCTCATGGTTTCTCAAAAGAATTCATAAAAGTATAGAATATAATGGCATATTTCTAATAGGGGCTCATTGTAACGCAGTGTTACAACACACCCGATCTGCGCAACTGGGATTTAAACCGCGGCTCGTGTCTTCTGCTGGTAAGATCAGCATTAAAGAACATCTCAACTGTTAAATAACAGATGTAAGATTAAAATAATATCGGATTTGTCTTATTTTAAATAAACACAAAAAATAGAGATGAAAACTAAACTTAAGTAAGAAATTTACTTTTGCTATGGTTAAATACATGTTCAGTAATATCTTCCAGAGATTTTTTAATTTTGGTGCTATTTTTTCTCTAAATAATGTTGATATGGCAACTAGTAAATACACTAAGTTTCGTCATTCTGGCATGTGTGGAAAGGGTTAAAACATGCGCGTTACAACTAACCCCGCTTTAGGTTGTGCCCCGCACTCCCCCATTCTCAAATCAAATGAATTAAATAAAGTGGTTGAAAAGAATTGTGTTGGATTAACTTCATTAAATTGAACAAGCATCAAATGTTATTTTTGGCCTACTTAATTGAAACATGTTCTTTCAAAATTAAAATATTGAGTTGAGCTGGTGGACATTCCTGCAGTCAGTTTAACACAATGCAATTGTGTTTGAATGAGAAACCAATACAATGGTGTTAAATGAAAATGCTTTTTTAAATAAACAAAATCATATTTTTTTTTTTAGTGCTTTTTTGAGTGCTCATACAAAACTATTGCTTTCCTTTTTAGGTGTCATTTTTGAAGCATCACAACCCCTGGTCACCATTCAAAAGAGCAATGTGAACCTCCTGCCAGTGTTATCATTGACATATACTATAGTTTTTGTTGATATTTTGAATTCGACACCTGTGGTCTACAGATTAAAAAAAGTCATAGTGGTTTGGAATGACATGAACTTGAGTGAATGATGACAGAATTTTCATTTTTGGGTAACTATCTTTTTAAAACAAGTGATAATTTCCACACAAGTCACAGTCAGAGTGGCGTAATCATTTTTAAAGCTACACTGTGTAACCTTTTTAGTTTATTCTTAGCTAAAAACACTTAGTTCTTTCAAAAATATATGTGCTCATTAATGTATATTTACTTCTTTCAAGTAATGTTCTCTTGAGTTTATAATATACCATTGAAAATACATACGGGTAAGGGGTTCGAATGCGGGTCGCCATGTTGCCCCTCCATCTTGAAAGTACATTAGCCAAAGAGGGACATACCCGTAAATTCAAGCTTCGCCTTTCGCGTTTTAACACTCGATGGCACCGTGTCGAATGTGGACGAGGTCGAACTGGAAGCCATGTTAATCTTGGACTAAATCTGCCACCGTAGGAGTTAAAACGAAATCGGAATTGAGAGGAACAGAAACTAAAATTCACTGGATGGTGATATACCTTTTCACCACTAGATGGAGGGAAATATCACACAGTGTAGCTTTAAAAAAGCTGCTTCTTTCTAGTTGACCTTGACTGATTAGTCCTTTACCTGCCCATATTAAAAAAAATACTCCTCATTGTCATTTTCCCCACACCTGGCAGTATGGGTTGTGCAGGTGTGCAGTGAAAGTACAGATTGTATTTTTCCTTCCAGCTGGCTCTTCGTTCCATTGATCTGGATCAGTTGGAGGTCAGCTGGGTAAAAGCAAGCTTCAGCTCTGCTGACTGGAGTGTAACGTGGCTGCTGACTTTTCTTAATGACGTTTGGTACAGCGAGATCTATCTGCTTGTGAAGGTCTAATGTAGATGTCAGCTGCGCTGGCAAAGCCAAACATGCTAATACAACAGTTTAGCAACCAACAAAACACACAGAGAAGTTTAATTAGAAAAACATTGAAGACAGGTAAAAAAAAAAAAAAATCATAAATCTGGCCCTAAGTTTATTCTAAATCATAAGAATATGTTCATTAATGTCATTCAAATTACATATCCCATTATAATACCAAAGCTAAAATAGTCAAATGAAAACACATTCCTTTCTTTGTTTTCAGTTAGCCAACCAGCTTTAGTAAAACTTTCTAGCTTCAACATGAAGGTCTATTATCAGGTATTGAGGAAGGGGGATGGGATCTTTCATAACAGACTGATTAGTGCAACATTTTCTTAAAGCATTATTAAACAACTTTAATAAATGTTGTTGGCGAGCTTCTTTATTCAAGCATCATGTAGAGGTTTATACACTTGGGTCTTGCATCATGTAGAGGTTTATACACTTGGGTCTTGAGAAATGTGTCTGTTGCAAGAGGGCAACTAGCCTGGTCCTACCAGACTCTAGGACATTTCATTTGTACAGAGAGTCTGGCCACTCTCCATTGACAAGCGTTTACTTCCTTGAAGGTGGGTACTCTGTTGAAGTTTAAAACTATTGGATCTGCCCAGAGCCACTCAGGATCTGCCATAACCAATCGCTAACGTTTGGTCGTGACGCATGTCATGCACCATTCGCCTTTGTTTCTCACATGGAAGTCTGTAAAAATAACTGTGCAGATTGTGCACGCCACCTCAGTGATAAAACCTAAAACTTGTGCATTCGGATTGTGATTTATTCACAGTGGAGGGGAGAGTTTTGTAATCGGGAACGCGCTGCTCACTTGGTCCATAACATGATTGTTTACTGTAAATAAAAAATCATATGCTTGGTTGGTATGATAAGATTTACGGCAGCAAGTATTTTCAAGAGCAATATATTTCATCACAGCTAAAAAAAATAAAAGGAAGAAAAGCAAGTAAACATTTGAATTGGGCCGTTATTTACGGCAGCATAACATGCCGCAAAAATGCTGCCGTAAATAACGGCCCAATTCAAATGTTTACTTGCTTTTCTTCCTTTTATTTTTTTTTTAGCTGTGATGAAATATATTGCTCTTGAAAATACTTGCCAGCATTTAAAGAAATACAAGTCTAGAAATGAAGCACAACCGCACGGTGCTCTGCAGTGGTCAAAAAGGATATAAACAGTGAATTCTGAAGTGATATATTCTTGAAAACTCAGAGATGTGAATTCGGACTGCAATTAAATTACCACACGACCTTGGTGTTTGTCAAAACCAGTAGATAATTCGGCCGGTGATTTTTACACGGGTGGTGGGAGACGGACGGCAATAAAAATCACTGACTAGCCCCTGTAAATGATGACAATACATTCCGACCCCACGCAAAACAATTAACTTACCGGGGCTCAGCCAATTCCTTCACCACTAACTATGGTTAAATACCTGTTCAGATACTTCTTCCAGAGATTTTTTAATTTTGGCACTATTTTTTCTCTAAATAATGTTGATATGGCAACTAGTAAATACACTAAGTTTCGTCATTCTGGCATGTGTGGAAAGGGTTAAAACATGCGTGTTACAACTAACCCCGCGTTAGGTTGTGCCCCGCGCTCCCCTACTTCGTTTCACACGAGTGTGCGCGCATTTGTCCTCGGGGTTCCCCCCACACATCAGGATTTCTGATCGTAAATATTCAACATGTTGCATTCGCATTCGCGATCGGGACGGCTCCGACGTTCTTCTGAGCAGGTTCGGACACTCTTAACACACTTCACACCACTTTACACCACAGGAAAACAGGAAACACTTCACACCACAGGATTGTCTGAAGGGGGGAAATCGGCCCAAAATCAGCCCGATTATCTTTTGGTGTGTACCCAACATAAGACTACACCGCAGTCCCAGACGGAGTACTGAAGGAAAATGAAAATTGAGCGGAAGTACATAGGAGGGCCGAGCCAGGCTAGAGGGCAACTGCTACAGTAGCCTATGTGGCTGTTCATTTATGTTCATGAAAGATTGCTTATGCATGTACAGTTTACAAAAAATATTAAGCAGCACAACTGTTTAATAATAAGAAGAAATGTTTAGTTTTTTTTTAGCTTCAAATCATCATATCAGAATGATTTCTGAAGGATCATGTGACACTGATGATGCTGAAAATTCAGCTTTTTTTATTTAAAAAAATGCAGCCTTGGTGAACATAACAGACTTCTCCCTGCCTCCACATTGTGTTCTGAGTGGGTTTCATTACCTAGGATTGGTGGGTTGTGTGCTGTGCTCATCAACCTACAAGAGCTCTGCTTGAACCAGAGATCTGGATGAAAAGGGATATTACACATCTGTCATTTAGATGATGCTTTTATCTAAAAATTACCCTAACACATTTTACAGGACAGTCTCTGTGATGCAACCAGGGATATAAAATAACTTATTCCTTGCAATTCTGCTACTTCATTGATCACTTTTCTCAGGATTTGAACCACAACCGTTCAGTTATCATTAGCCAATAGCTAGGCTATACATCACCACTAAACTCTTCTTCAGTGCTGCATTGATTCGTTTCAGTATGCCAGACAGGACGTCTATTGAAATGAGAATCTAATTATTTAATTAAGAATCACTGTTCTGAGAATACTAAAAGAAAGCAGACTGATGGACTCACTATCTCCACTACAGAATTTAAGAACCAGTTCCCTTTCAAGTCACGCCCCACAGTCTGTTTGTTTTCGATTTCATGGACTTTTAGTTTGTTTCTCTTAATTACCTGTTTCTTCTGTGTACATTTACACCTGTTAGTCTTTGAGTTCATTGTCATTGTGTATTTAAGCTCCTCGTTTCCTTCACTTCATTGTCTGGTATTGTTTGTGCTCTGCACACTGTTCGTTTGTGTTTATTTGTATTGGATTACCCGAGTTTACTTTGTTGTTTTTTTTAAAAACACACGCTTCTTTTTGAACCCTTTTGCCTACCTTCAAAACCATTACAACAGGAAGTAGAATTGGAATGAGAGGAAGAAGAACTTGGCAGGAGTGCAACAATAGCATTGGTTTAAGCCTTGGAGACTTTCAGTTCTGAAAAAACTCTGATTTGTGACCCCTGATGAAACTGAGGAGTCACTGTTTTTAATGCGGGTCTCACTTAAGGATGAAGATAGTTCACGTTGTGAGAAATGGGGAACACAAAGAACACAAACTGGGAAAAATGTCCCAGTTCCACTTTTTTTTTTCTTATAAGGCTTCACTGCATCTGTTTTAGAAAATAAAATAGTGTCCTGCTCCAGGCCTGGATTAAAAATAATGAATACCATTAATCTCTGTTTCTCTCTTCAAACCCCTTCCTCTCTTATATCTGATTTCCTAATTTTCACACTCCTCTCAGAGATGTCATTAGCCCTCTTTGATATCTCTCCACCCTCCCATCAGTCTCTTGATATGAATCTATCTTTAATGATCCTATTCTCTCTGTTTACACCCTCATCCACTCCTCTCCACTCAATTCTCAACAAATGAAATTGCCCATTCAACAAAAAACACCTTAGTGTGCCCTTTCACACTGAACAAAATTATAAACGCAACACTTTAGTTTTTTCCCCCATTTTTCATGAGCTGAACTCAAAGATTGAAGACTTTTTCTATGTACACAAAAGGCCTATTTCTCTCAAATATTGTTCACAAATCTGTCTAAATCTGTGTTAGTGAGCACTTCTCCTTTGCCGAGATAATCCATCCACCTCACAGGTGTGGCATATCAAGATGATGATTAGACAGCATGAAAATTGACAGGTGTGCCTTAAGCTGGCCACAACAAAAGGACACTCTAAAATGTGCAACTTTATTGTATTGCGGGGTCCGGGGGAGTCCGAAAACCAGTCAGTATCTGGTGTGACCACCATTTGCCTCACACAGTGCAACACATCTCCTTCGCATAGAGTTGATCAGGTTGTTGATTGTGGCCTGTGGAATGTTGGTCAACTCCTCTTCAATGGCTGTGTGAAGTTGCTGGATATTGGCAGGAACTGGAACACGCTGCATATGCCGATCCAGAGCATCCCAAACATGTTCAATGGGTGACATATCCGGTGAGTATGCTGGCCATGCAAGAACTCGGATGTTTTCAGCTTCCAGGAATTGTGTTCAGATCCTTGCAACATTGGGCCGTGCATTATCATGCTGCAACATGAGGTGATGGTCGTGGATGAATGGCACAACAATGGGCCTCAGAATCTCGTCATGGTATCTCTGTGCATTCATTCGTTGTCCATACCATAACCCCACCGCCCCCATGGGCCACTCGATCCACAACGTTGACATCAGCAAATCACTCACCCACACGACGCCATGCACGCTGTCTGCCATCTGCCCTGTACAGTGAAAACCGGGATTCATCTGTGATGGAACACCTCTCCAAAGTGCCAGAAGCCATCGAATGTGAGTATTTGCCCACTCAAGTCGGTTACAAAAACAAACTGCAGTCAGGTCGAGACTCCGATGAGGACGACGAGCATGCAGATGAGCTTCCCTGAGATGGTTTCTGACAGTTTGTGCAGAAATTCTTTGATTCTCAGATGATCTTGTAGGTGATCTTGCACGCTCCCTCAAAACTTGTGACATCTGTGGCATTGAGCTGTGTGATAAAACTCCATATTTGAGACCTACCTGTCAATTTTCATGCTGTCTACTCATCATCTTGATATGCCACACCTGTGAGGTGGATGGATTATCTCGGCAAAGGAGAAGTGCTCACTAACACAGATTTAGACAGATTTGTGAGCAAAATTTGAGAGAAATAGGCCTTTTGTGTACAAGGAAAAAGTCTTAGATCTTTGAGTTCAGCTCAAAGCAAAACAAAAATGTTGCATTTATAATTTTGTTCAGTGTAGATGATAAAAATAGTTTTTCAGCCCACTTTTTACCTTGATAGGCACTAGAGAGGATAGATTTTACCAGCCATGTATATACGTTTAGTGTATATACAAGTATGTGAATTAGGATGTACGTCTCAGTAGCAAGTAGCACTAACTCTATACTGTATCTGCGAGGGATGGTGCTACAAGCCCTCTAGGAGATTTTTTTCTTCCTTGTGTCTTTCATGTCTCACGCTGTTTGTTTCCCAGAAGACACCATTCTACTTGTAAGGCTTTCCCCTTTCCTCCCACCTCAAAGTCTCGAATTCCCCTTCCTGGGGGCTAATTTTATCTCTCTCTCTCTCTCTTTGCAGTTCGGCAAGACCCCGGGGCCCTGGAGAATCGTCTCTAATCCTGCAGCATCGCTGGGTGTAACTGTCAACCCACATGAGCCTCGCTGGCAGCTGAAGGGCCAGGGAATGCCAAGATTGCCGGAGATGGAGATGAAGGGGAGGGAGGGAGGAATCGGCAATGACAGCCACGGTTATGTCTGCCATGTGGAGAGCTGCCCTGATCTGAAATACATTTGACCTCTGGTCTCAGTGAAAACCTCAAAACGGTTGTTTTTAACACACTGTATCACTTACAGACATATGTCTTCAGGGCAAGGGCAATACTATTGCAGTATTTACTGTAGCTCATATTCTCTTATCAAGCAAAAATGAGAATGTCATTATTTGCTCACGTCATTCCAAACCTGTATGATTCATGTCGACTACAAATGATATTTTGCCCATATAATGAAAGTCAAAGTGGTTTCACAGACAGGGCTTAGATTAAGGATTAGGCCTTAGTTCAATTAGACATTTAAGTAACTTTTTATTAACATGCCTTAGAAAAAAACATTACTGGTGTGCATCTTGAGACAAAACAATGGCACTGACATCACAGTCTTGCTCAAAAGTTTACACACTCCTTGCAGAATCTGTGAAAACTGTACAGTAGACAGTAATAAAATATATCTGAATGTTCTGTAAGATGCTTAGGATGAAAACAAATGAATACATGATGTCAAATAAATGATTATAGCCCCAATTTGCTGTACTGTGACAAAATTCAGCAATGTTACATTTTGTCCTTGTAAAGTGCTACTTGTTGGAAAAATGTGCTTGTTAGGGGAAAAGCTACACTTCAAACAGCTGAGCTACTGCCATACTGAAAAATGTCGTTTTGCATAATGATGTGTGCACACATAATGGCATTCAGAAAAAGTTAAGACGTTAAGTAAATATAATTAAAGTAGTAAATTTGAAAATCTTTTTAATCTTCTCCTAATAACTCCACATTTTATAGTGCATATAGAGGTCATTTATAGAAAGGGATGTTTTAGTGCACAAGAACTGGTAAATTCCTGGGCAGTGTGCTGACTATTGAACTGAGCAGCAGATGGAAACACCCTTAAGCCTCACAGAAGACACGACGAGGGGTGGAGAAGCAGCGAGTGAGTGCATGTCTTAAACAAGAGGAGGGAGAGCTGGAGAGACATCAAAGGCACTGAGTGCAGTCCGGCACTAGAGAGGAACAGAGCGTGAAGAGGAGTGAGATGCTTTTCAAATAGTTGAGTTGGTTTTACAGAGCCCATCTCGCTCTGATGGCCTCTGATGAGCTGCACACAGAGGCTACAATGAGCGATGCCAACAGACCAGACCAGACCAAACCACTTCAGATCAGATCAGATCAGACAAGACCTGCCCATATGAGCTCAAACCAGCCAGTTGATTAGCTAATATAGGGATGTCAAAACTACTGATACTGAGCAGATACAAAAATGTATGTCTTTCTACAGTATTGTACTATATATATATGTGTGGTTTTGATCTGGTAGTTTTACACAGCCTGCCGCAGTCTAAAATGTAATTAATATTATTCAATGGACAATATCTGACAAGAAAATGAGAAACCTACTTACTGCGCTTCATTTATTTCTTTGTTTATTATAGCAGACTGTTTACTTCAGTAATTACTTGCAAACACTTGGAGCTATGCTCATTTAATTGAAAATAAATTGAATGCCATAATTTGAATTTAATTGTTTATATTTTTATCATTAATAATTTAATAAAAGAGGGTGTTTAATAGCATATTGGATTTGCTTTTCTCATTTTATTGAGACTAATGAAATGTTACTTGGTTTTGACCATTGCAATTTTAGGAAGACTGTCACAAACTATCTGTCAGGTGTAATGATACTCATGCCACGATTCGATACGTATCACGATACAATATTATTCCAATACGCCAAGACCTATGGTAAAAGGTTAACAAAAAATGTACTAAAATTATACATTTGGTATTATATTGGGGGTGGAAATAAATAGGCTTTGACTTGGTAACACAATGCACAGGACAATGGTGACACCAGAATAAAAATATTCATGATTCTGAAGCTGAAAATACTGAATTATTGTTGCATTTTTGTATTGCGATATATTGTGACATGATATATTGTTACACCCCTTGTCAAGTGTCAAGACTATCAAATGCAGTAAAAGTATTAATATTGTGAATAACAATAAAACATTTTCTATTAAATGTATTCCTGTGATGGCAAAGCTGGATTTTCAGCATCATTACTCCAGTCTTCAGTGTCACATGATCCTTCAGAAATCATTCTAATATGATGATTTGAGGCTCAAGAAACATTTATGATTATTATCAATGTTGAAAACAGTTGTTAGTATTTTTGTAGAAACCGTGATATTTTTTTAGGGTTCTTTGATGAACAGAAAGAAAAGAAAATAATTTATTTGAAATAAATAGATTTAATGCATCCTTTCTGAATAAAAGTATTAATTTCTTAAACAAAGACTTCAAACTTTTGAATAGTAGTGAAGTTGTCTTAACTTTTCTTTTGACATTTCAGTTTAGCTGGTTTAATTATGAAAAGCTTGGTGTGTGATCGAAGTAACTCCATCAACACTGCTGCAGTCCAGAGGTGATCATGCTGCAGTCAGGCTTTATAACTACTGGAACATTATAAATTCTCTTTTTTTACTCAGACATTCACACGCAATGCAGGCAAAAACTTGACACAGAGCGACCGGTTCATAACCGGATGCCTCAGGCAGCTTTGTAATGGGAATATAGTATTCAGTGAAAAAAACATAGCCGCACACACAAACACTTTTTATTCATGCCGTCTCAGAGATCAAGAGAGAATAAGAAACAAAAGGAAATCAAATCATCTCCACTTACAAGAATGAACACACAGGAGAGGAGGAAGCACAAGCATCAACAACAAACAGCAGTGAAAATGTCGCTGGAAGTAAAAACACATTCTGTGAAGAAGTTAAAGAGCACCTATCATGGCATTTAAAATGTTCCAAATATTGTTTTAGAAGTCCCCAACAACAGTTTTGCATGCATGCAATGACAAAAAAGACTTTAGTTTTCTTATAATATGCATTTATTTTTTACCTGTTTTGACAGCGATTCTCAAATGATTCCTTTAGTGATTCACTTTTCAAAACCCCGCCTTTACGTGACGCTAATCTGCGGTGATTGGTCCGATGACCCAGTCAGTTGTGATTGGTATAGTCTGTGCAGATATTCTCGGAAACGGAACGCCCACCAAGTCTTATAGTGACAGTAATTTGTTAATATGTGTCAGGAGTTATGAATATGAAAACCGCGTCGGTACCGTTTGATTGTAATATGAGCCTCAGCTGATCTCATTCATAAAAAAACTCCTCTTTTCTCCTCACGAAGACTCGCGGCAAATCAACATCCCTCAGGGCTTTTAGTTCAAAAGTGTGCAGATGAGGAGACATATTGATGTCTCCATATTGATGTCTCATGATCACATGATCACATCCAGTTTTTTAACATTAACATCCACATACTGCCATTGCACTGCACTTTACGTTCCTATTGTTACTGCGTAACAACCTGTAATAAACCTGTTTGCACATCATACTCCTGTTTACACATCCATTATACTTCTTTATATATTTATATATATATATTTTATGTTAACCACTTATTTTTAAGTCTACAGTTTATCTCACTTATCATATCCACTTATTTTATATTTTTTATTTTATATTTTTATATTTTTATTTTTATATTTTTATTTTGATCTTATTTCCTATTTTTATCCTTTACTTGATTTATTTATAATTCTACTTATGTTAATACCTTTTATTCTAATTTTATTCTATTTCTATTTCAATTTCCCCTTGTGTTTCTTGTAACTGTTATTTGCACTGTCCATGGAGCGGACCTGTTTACATTTCACTGCCAGTTGTATATTGTGTATATAACTGTGTATGTGACAAATAAAACTCTTGAATCTTGAATCTTGATAGATTCTCATATGTCTGTGTCAAATTTCTAAACAGAGGAGTATTTTTTATTCAATACTTCCTCAAAATGCGCAGATATAGCCTAATCATGAGCGATTGAGTCTCTTATGTGTTGTTTTCAATTCATACTGGCAGCCGGAGGGCGCTCTGTGCACATGTAGTCCATATATGATACAGACAGACGAAGAAGAACCATGTGCCATAATAGAAGTCCATAATAAAAGCTTCCTGTGATCGCGAAACATACATTTGACGACTAATAAACACTCAATCGCGACGATGTATGGTTTGTCTTCAAGCCACTTAGTCTTCAAATGCTCATCCTTGGGCAGATGAAAAAAGTTTGCTTTTGAGTGGCACTTCAGAACACAGCGTCTCGTCGCCATGATGTTTTCTAATTTTCACTGGCGTCTTGGAGCGCAATAAGTGGGCGTATCGTATTCAAATAACTTGACAAGTTGACGTCATCTAGTCAGAGAAAAAGCTTCGGTCTTCTAACGATTCTTAAAAATGACTCAGAGTCGACTCTTACTTTTGAAAGAAAATAACTATATATACGGTGCGCTGTCATATTTCAAACTATGCAGGATGTTTTTGTTCACTTAGATCTATGTTACACACTACATGAAAGGTACATTTCAAAATTCCATGATAGGTGCTCTTTAAGCAAGGTCAAGTTTGAGGACCTTTATAAACAAGAGCGACTTGGATCAAAACAGCACAAAGGTCACCAGCAGTGCCAGAGCCTCTCTGGCTTTCTTTTCTTTTCTTTCAAATTGATCGGCTGCTGTTTTTCGAAGTGAGCTGGAGTGCATATACTTCATGATACTTCATGAATTTTTGATGAATACTTTGGGAGATTCAAGGTTTTTGTAGCAGACCGTGAATTACATGGTGCAAACACAAAACACAATTATGGTGGCAGACATAAATGGGACTGTAACCTAAATCACATTCATTTAAAAACACTATATTGTGACATTTTCAAAACAGCGATAAGCATAGCTGTTTAACCAATTCATTATATAGCCAATTACATTTATATAATTAAGTTTAGCTTAATTTAAATACTTTTAATGATTAATTAAAATATATAAGGTTTTATGCATACTTCTGTGAGCACTTTTGAATGACAACTCAAATGACTAATTATTTGCAGAGCGATTAATTGAAACAGTTTCAATTCAAAGAATTAATTTGTTAAAACTTTCCAATACTGAATATGCAATCAGCTGTTTTCTATAAATAGCTCTTTAACATCTAGGGCTGTTTTTTAGTATTAAAGGGGTCATGAACTGGCTTTTTACATTTTTTTATACTGTTGTCTGAGGTGAACTTATTACGTTTGCGTGTTTTTTACATTTAAAAACATCATAAGTATAATAGGCCATTTTCTACCCTGGTTTTGAGCCTAGCTCTCAGTTTTTATGGGTGTGCCTTGAAGACTTGAAGTAAACGGCCCCTGCTATGATTGGATAACAGTTTTGCATATTATAATGAGTTTCGGCTCCCCCGTCAATACATGTGTATAATACATGTGAATTGTTTTGATAACGTGTGGAGAAACGGCAACTGGAATGATTCACCCACAGGGCTCGCAAAAAGTCTTTATCAAACAAACAATGATTTATCTCTCATCCACCCGCAATTCATTGGAATTATATTTTTTATTACTTGGCCCACCCAATCGGTGGATATAACCGCAAACCGTGCATCACACACACACACACACACACACACACACACACACACACACACACACACACACACACACACACACACACACACACACACACACACACACACACACACACACACACACACACACACACACACACACACACACACAGCCAAGTGCATCTACAAAACTTCACTGCAGACAAATCAGCATGTTCAAAACTTCCGGGATTGCATTTTTCCTTCAAATAACAAGTCAAGAGAGTGAACAACGCACATCAAGAAAAGAATGTTATTTCACTATTTAAGATAGCTCGTCGGGTAGGCCAGTGATTAATTTGGTAGCCCGACTGGAAAACAGTCACACTTAGGCCCATTAGTATGTCAGGCTAGCGATTTTGCAAGCCCTGGCCCATACATGTTTCGAGTCTGATCCCGAATCGCAGGATAATGAACCAACAACACCTCAAATACAAAGGAGACTCCAGCCTTTGACAGTGTGGAAGTTATGTTTAGTTAGACACGTACATAAATAAACAGTATCAAACGATCTGTAACAATGCAATACTATCACATATACAACTTTTTTTTGTTGACATGACACCTTTAAACTTTCATAGTATCTAAAATTGTTCAAATAAAGTTTTCAAAGCACTCAATAGAGTCCATGTAATGCAGCAGACATGTCATTGCAGCATCTGCTACACGGAAATCTAGAAAGCAAACTTTTCTGAAATTATGTTAAAAAGAACACCATTTTGCTTTATTTCATCATCGTTATATCTGTGCCAAAAACACCTAATAAACGTCTTGCAAAGAAGTAAGGCATCTGAGGCATCAGACTCTGTGTCATGCTATAGCTGACTGTACACATGTAGGTTTAGCAATTTTGGTTTTAATTTTGAGCGTTTTTTTATTTTTTTATTTTCTGTTTACTGAAGCATTTCTCACATTCCATTAATTCCTAAGGGGGTCGGATTTGTGAAGGATTTGTTTAGTTTTTTTTATTTCAAGCACAAAACTCCTCGAATCCAGTCAATATTTTTTGTGTATTCGTGGTTCAAGTGTGACAAAAGTCCTAAGGTCTTAGACCAGTGAACACTCAATTTTATAAATATTTTTTTTAAATGAGTTTTTTAAAATGTGTTTTCGGGTCAAAATGACCCGAGGGAAGGATGAGGGTGCACTTTTGCTTTTTAGAATTTAGTGTGAACAAACTACTTGAAGTACAGTATTAATACTACAAAACAACATAGAATAGTGCACAAGTATGCAAGCTGCAACCACATCAGGTCAACGGCCCTTATCTTGTGTGATACTGCATAAATAAAAAAGCACGACAATGAAGAAAATCTAGAATTAGTAAAAACTGTAGGTCACAAGATAAGAGAAAGATGTAGTGCTTTACAGGCACTCGTGTTGAAGAGGGCCAACATGCTTCATTTAACAATACAGCTCTCTCAGTCTAAAGCCGTGCACACACAAGATGAAGACCATGAATGAGAAATTAGGATAGAAACATATTCTGCTCAGCCCAGAAGGAGAGTTTTACATTACAGCATGCTCAGTGATCCATGAACTTAATAAAACACAGCCGCATGTGAGGAAATACAAAGGCCACAGCAATCCTTTAGAGACAACAGCAGTGTGAGTCTATTAACGCTCTGAATGGAGAGATGGAAAATATATATTTGCAGCTACGGGTAAATCTGTGGAAACTGGTAAAAAGGCTTGTTAGGATCCATCAGGGACTCTGACTTTCTAAAACAACAATCAGTATAACCTTCTGTTTGGAGCATAAGAAACACATTACAACAACAACACAAACAAACAAATAAATTAATAACACTCACTGTGGACACACAGACAGACAAACAAATTCTCTAGAATTGTTAAAGTTTCTTTTTAATTCGCTCAATAAACAGTTCTTATTATCAATTTTGAAAACATTTAGGGTTAGTAGAAATTGTGATACTATTTTTTTCCATCAGGATTCTTGATGAACCGAAAGTTCAAAATAACTAGCCTAGAAATCTAGTCGCACCCTAGCGGCAGCAAATATAATTTACAGCCAGGGTCGTCTAGCAACTCTCTGTTGGCTTGTGAGCTGGAAAAACCAAACTCTGGTCAGGCCAATCACATCGTGTATAGAGTCTGTGGGCAGGCTTAACATAATGACGGCAGAGTTGCGTTGGTTCCGCGTGCTACTCATAAACACAGAAGCTGGCGAACAGCGGTCTTTCGAATCGGCTTTGGCAGCGACTCTGGAAGACTTGGAGTTAAGCTTTTCTTTGAGAAAAGAACAAAGAACATCACTGAAGTCATTCTTAAGAAAGGAAGATGTGTTCAAAGTTTTGCCAACCAGATACGGCGAAAGTTTAATCTATCAACTAGCTCCACTTTGCCTTCTTCGATGCCTTAGTTGGTTGTAGCGCTAATGCTAATGGTGTGTTCCCAGATCCAACATTTTGAAGTGGGTCTGGCTTGTCAGGCTACAAAAGAACAGCATTTCTTTGAAACAGAACTCTTTTGTAATATTATAAATGTATTTACTGTCACTTTTATTCAAATTAATAATACATCCTTGCTGAATAAAAGTATCCAAGCAGGAAGAGAGAGGAAGTTGTAATGTTCAGATACAAAATGTATCTCTGAAAAACCCATAATTACCTCTTTAAAATGCACCAATTGAGAAAATGAACTATGGCTTATATGCTTTCAGAGAAATTCACTAAAAACAAATGTGCACTATAGTAAATAAAAATAAATTTCTGGGTCCCTGGAGGAAAAAACACACACAGCAAACTCTATCACGAACAGTTATTATGAAATATTGAAAACCTTTAATGGTTTAGTTAATCATTTGCTCCTCAGAGAAGAACTGATGGAAGAAAGCCAAAACCAGATTGATTTAAAAGTCTGCATTCAGAGAGTAGAAACAAAATTCATGACAGAAAAAGAGAGACCATCCAAAACTAATTTCTTTTCACATCAGACACATCAGCTGATAGCCATCAGAAAAAGCCGTCAAACAGTCTGAGAAAGATGATGGAATGATCGTCTAGAGATAGTCAATGTTTGCCAAGACCTTAGGAAGTCTGAATTCTTAAAGCTGTTGGGTTTTTTCACCTTTTGCTCCTCTTACTGGCAAAGAAGAGGACAAAGAGGTAAAGTGAAGTCGACAGAGTGAGGTTCATCAGTACAATCCATCATTGCCTGTAGTGTGCACTGAATTCCAAATACTTCCCCTTCCCTCCCACAATGTGAGCACAGAGCTGCTGCTAGATCTCTTGAGAATATGTGTGCATTTTTACATAAAGTGTGGTTCTACCACACATTTACTTACGTTTTCATACACACTTAAACATACAATATTGACAGCACTAAAACGTAAGTTATTTACATATCCAAATGTGAACGTGTATCAGCTCCCATGTATGAATATTAAAATCGTGGCATTAAAGGGATAGTTCACCCAAAAAGGAAAATTAGGCCGACCGCCTTCCCTGTTCAATCTATGGAAAAATTGTTGAAAGTTCCCCTGCCGATCGAAAGACTAACGCGACCAGGTCTGCTCGTCATGACGTCATGTACCCATCTTGAGTTTCACTTTCAACATTCAACACTTTTCCATGGAAGGCGGTCGGTCAAAAGTTTACTTGATAAAGTTTTAAATATGGATATTTTTCTTACACAAACGCGTCGATTCGCTTCAGAAGGCCTTTATTAACACCCCGGAGACGTGTGGAGCACGTTATTTGATGGACAGATGCACTTTTTATGGACTTCAAAAACAGAGCAACTATGAATCCAATTCTAATGCTTGGATTAGCCAGAACTTTTGTAATATAACTCAGATTTGTCTGAAAGAAGAATGTCATATACACCTAGGATAACTTGAGGGTGAGTAAATTATGGGATAATTTTCATTTTTGGGTGAACTATCCCTTTAATGTTTTGTTTCTATTGTATTCAATTGTCATATCAATACATGTTTTCAGGCGCATATATTAAATGCTTTTTACTAATCTACTTAATATAAAATAAAAAAGCAGGGCGGCAGTGGCTCAGTGGTTCATGTAGGTTGTCTACAAACCGGAAGGTTGGTGGTTTGATCCCCGGTTCCACCTGACCAAGTGTCGAGGTGTCCATGAGCAAGACACCTAACCCCAGCTGCTCCCGACGAGCTGGATGGCGCCTTGCATGGCTGACACCGCCGTCAGTGTATGAATGAGTGTGTGAATGGGTGAATGTGAGGCAAAAATGTAAAGCGCTTTGGATGGCCGTAGGTCTGTTAAAAGCGCTATATAAATGCAGTCCATTTACCATCATAAAAAGTGAACCTGCCACGCCACCATATTGGTATTTCCTAGTATTCACTCACATTCTATTGAATCATAAGAACTAATCAGATTTTAAAGGGGTCATGAACTGAGAAATCAAATGCTCATTGAGCTTTTGACATATAAGAGGTCATCATACTATAAGAATATCCGGTAGGTTTCAGAACTGAAAACTTCCTTGTTAGTCCAAAACAGCTGCAAATCGGGCGATGTTAGGTCAATGATTTGGCTGTAAGACAATGATGCCCTCAGTCATATAGATCAGTGGCCGTGAATCTTCTCTATATAAAAGTGTTAAAAGGCACCAATCCTTCTCATAATCGATTTCATGATGATCAATGACATCAAACCTGGCATGACGCGCATTTTTTATCAAAATTGAATGCCCATGAACGTGAAGTAAGGACTAAAATTTTAGTCACAGAGCTATCATGTCTTCAGAAAATGCAGCCCAAAACCTCTTTCATTTTCATTCTACAGAAAAAGAGCAGCATGAACATTCACTAAAATAGCTATTTTTCTGTTCCACGGAAGATAACAAAACAATATGGGTTTGGAATTAAATGAAAGCATATAAACTATTAAGTTAAGAAATAACATTTAATAACGTTTATACATTTAAAAAATTGTAGTCATACATTTTCTCACATCAAAGTGTTTTTTATATATTCTCCTTTCGCTGCACCAGTGTTCTCAGCTGAATCGCAGAACTACGAATCCTCTGTAAGAATATATTGGACTTGATCTAATCTAGATCTGGTTTTAGAGTCTGTGCGAGAAGACTCCCTTCTATGGTGTTTAAACAAAATTCACTTTTAAACCTCAGTTGTGCGGCGGGTCGTAAACTCGTGCTGTTGTGGAGAAACCGCATTGCGGTTGGGAGTCCAATTCTGCTCAAGGTGAGAGATCTCACACGCCGGGAATGTCAGATCGTCATTACCGTCAATTACATGGGCTATGAGGCACAGAAGCAATAGAGAGCTCTGTGTGAGTGTGTGTGTGTCTGTAGTCCTGCGGTTAAGACTGGTTAACAACCTTCAGTGCATTTCTCTGTTGTTAATGATGTATAATTAACCAAACCGCACAAGACTCCTCTGTCTCTATCATTGGTTTTATTGGATCAATACTGGAGAAAGTCAAAAAGTGTCTCTTTCTATTCATCTTCTTTCCTTCTTTATAATACATGGCCTTAAAAAAGTATTAAGTCACACCTTTTGCCTTTTCCAACACGGTCTCTTCACACTTGGAATTGTTAACCCAAAGCCATTCACCAAGTAGATGTGCTCTATTGTCGAAAAATTATCTCTCCCTCAGACATGGAGATTTGCAAACCCTTTTTCAAAATTGCAAGCTTAAACCAGGGTTAAAACAGGCCTTTGATCAGGGTTTAAAGTGATATTATATTATTGTAGAGTGATATTTTTTTGGGGTACTTTTTAAATCAAATAAAACAGCAGATATGCACAATTGTCTTTCCTACTAAAACAAGAAGTTTGGGAGGGAAAGCGCAGGATGAGTCATCACAATTTTTGGTCCATTTTCCTAGAAGTGAAAGACTGACTTCTGAATGCATTTATGCTAAAAGTGAATCGTTTGAACACACTATATGACTCGAGCTAATAAGCATGGACAAAAAGCCACAAGACTTCCATTTGATTTCATGGGGCCTTTTTCATGCATAAATGTCTTTATTTTACACATTTCAGAAAAAAAAAATTATATGAATTCAAGTGATAAAACAAACGATTTACTGTGCAAAATGAAAAGTGAAAGGGATAGTTCAACCGAAGATGAAAATTTACTCACCCTCATGTTGTTCCAATACTGTTCCAAAATAAATTTTTTCTTCTGTGTAACATATAATTTTTTTTTTAAATAGTATGATATTTTAATTTTTGGGTGTATTATATGCTTTTTTGTGTTTCCAATTACTTTTGAGTTTAAAAGATATTAAACTTAACCCCTGAAACTCCTGTATTGAGTGTTGCACTGACATTGCATTAACATTAGAGACAAGTTGATCCAGGATCCATGCCAACAGTATTCCAAACTGCTCCAGTTTATCCACTCAGGAATAGAAAGCACAGCTTGATTCAGGTGTGACCATGTGCACAAGGCTTTTTGTCCTCATCAGACAGATTGTGGACTCCAAGAGGTCTAGCCTTCTGCTAAAACAGGACAAGCAAACCCAAAACTCATTTGGTTGCTGGTAAACTGAGTGACTGTTAGGATGTGTGTGAGAAAATAAATGGACCATCTGGTGTAATGCTTTTTGCTGTGGATGCACATGTGAGACTGCCATATTTGTGCTAAGTCTGAAGTCATTTTACATCAGAAATAGATTTTTAGGAGTTTGATGTGCTATATACAGTAAACATTGTAATACTGCATGTTTCTACTGCAAGATCACAAATTCATTTTTCAATACCAAAATGATGGTATGTATAGTAAATTGTTTCAAATAATTTAAAAATACCTTATGTTATCATAATAAAAGTCCTATACAGGACCCTACAATCACCAGCTGTGAAGTCAACTGCCATTATACTTGTTTAAATACATGTTTAAAAATAAATATTTTATATATTATTTATCACAAAATTATTTAAAAGCACAATAACTTCAAACAATTAGGATGGCAAGACAAACCATTGCTGAGTTGAATCACGGAGTACTTTTTCAGAGCACATGAAAAACAGACGGATATTCTCTCATCAATTATGGATGGAGGGAGGAGAAGAGGTGCCATGGAAAAAAGGCATGTGGGTTTCTCGGGACGGCAAAGTAATTCATGCACACAATGAAACATAACTGAGCAGGAGGTCCATGGAACATGAGCACATCCAGTCCAACTCAGCCACTCCTTTCTCCCTCTCCTTCGTTTTTATCCAAAACTCAATCAAACATTCCACACCTGTTCCTAACACTCTCTCTGGAAGAGACCTAACTGTGACACAACACCACTTGGTGGACAAACACAAAAACGCCTTGGGCCGTAACAGTGAGCAATTACATAAAACTTATTTTGAGTATAGGACAAAACATTTCACTGAATTTGTGTGTGTGTGTGTGTGTGTGTGTGTGTGTGTGTGTGTGTGTGTGTGTGTGTGTGTGTGTGTGTGTGTGTGTGTGTGTGTGTGTGTGTGTGTGTGTGTGTGTGTGTGTGTGTGTGTGTGTGTGTGTGTGTGTGTGTGTGTGTGTGTGTGTGTGTTTAGAGATAAGGGCTCAAGAGGAAATAGTATCTTCCAGCAAAGGAAACTGAGAGGAGAAAGAGAAATAAGTTGTGGTGCATTTCTGGTGTTAAAGAAAAGGAAGATAAGAAAGACGAAATAGCTTTAGGCTATAAAGTGTATTTGTACCAAGGAGGTCTATGATACCTGGATAAACATATCCGTTAAGATTTCCATTCATCCCTATGGCAGTTGCTTTACTATGCAGAAGGAAAGAAGTTTGCATGGGACCACAGAACGTTTTGAACCAATCATCAGCCCTAAATGCCATGTGACTAATCAGTCTGGAACCAAAGGAATATAACAGTCCTGGTTACATTTCCTGTATAACTATGTAACTTAGTTCGAGAAATTAACTAGCTAGTTACGACTGTTTCAACGTTAGTTGAACAATACAGGACTGACTTTCAATACAGGGTGACACAGGTGAAGGAATAACTTCTGCTAATGAATCAATTGAAGATTGCAATTAATGTCAGATTATGATGGCTCACTTACACAAAACAACAGATTTTTTTTTTTTTTTAAATGCCGTTAACATGGAATGGAATGAAACTTGCAACCATAGTTGACTAAGGATGGTTTTGGGAAATGCCTTCCTGATTGGTTAGTGGCACCACAGGAATGTTCCCAGACCCATACCTTTACTTGTGACAATCCTGAATTGTGAAGACAGCAGATAGAGATAAATATTAGTCCATTTTACTAATTTAAAAGCCTTCAAAATATATTTGTATTTTATATGTTGTTTACAAAAAAAATTATAATAATTTTTGAATAGTCGCTTTTTGCATTTACGTTGATGGTGCAGTTATGACATCTACCAGCAGGGACTAACTGAACCTGGCTAACCAACAAAACCTTGCCCCCCTGAGAATCAGGCAAAATACTTCAAGGGCCAGATTTACTAAAAAAGGCAAATTAATGTGAGAAATTCAAGTTAAAGAACACTGACACGGCCAAATAATTTTTATAATGACTAACGCAATCTATCAAGCGCAGGTTAAATTAGTGTCTGGTTTAATGGTGCGTTCACACCAGACGAGAATGAAGTGTTAAGCGCAAGTGATTTACATGTTAAGTCAATGCAAAGACTCAAACAGACATTCTGCAGCACAAATGACGCGATTCGCACGAATGATGTGCCGTGAATTAAGCACTTCATTGGAAGAAAGTGAGTGAGGAGGTTGGACAATCTGGTAGGTTGTAAAAAACGCTCCTTACTCAACGATACTGGAGCAGAAGCCCCTCCCATGACGCGAATTCGCATCTGTTGTGAAGTGAATTTCACGCGCGAATGAAAATTTTCAAGCGTCCAACTACACGCGAAAAGCGTGATTTATTCATGCAAGTCGCATCTGGTGTGAATGCAGTCAGACATTTTTTGGGGGGCGGTAAATAATGGCGCAAATACCATTTACTAGCGCAAACCTTAGTAAATCACCTTGCATGATTAATTTAAAAACTCTCCTCCCATAAATCTGGCGTCTGAAAGGGAAACTCCTACAAATGTATATGCAATAAGATCAGCCACAAAAATAACTCTGTCCACACCCTTTCAGACGTGGACAATTGGTTGCGTGTCTTTGGTAAATCCTGACAGTAGTTTTTTAACGCCAAAAAGAGGGGTTGAGCTGGCGCGAGCTGTTCCCCAGTCCAACCAAAGAAAAAGGGGAAATGAAAGAGTGTGGGTGTGTGTGCAGATACATGTGTCCAATGCGCCAACAGGAGGGATAGCTTTACCAGTTTCAAAAGCAGTACCTGCTTTTTACCATGTCTTGCATGAGTCGCATTGCATGCTGCAGGATTCCCACAATGCATCACTGCCTCAGGGCAATATGGTCCTCCAACTAGCTCACATATCCCATCCCGTCTACCATACACACACACACACACACACACACACTCCATTTATGCTTTCATCTGTCCATTTAGGAAGAACTCCTTTTCACAACATACAAACAAAACTTCCCTCCACCATAGTCCAATCTCAAATGGACTATTATGACAACTTTAGCATAAAATGCTGCTAACTTTTCTCCAGCCTGCAGAAACTGAGGGACACATCAAAAATGATATTCTACTCTTCATTTTAGTATTAAGACCAAAATATTCGCGTAATAACCAGGGGAGCTTTAAAGTATTAGACTTCCACTCACACAGGCACTCTTCTGTGACACTGACCTTTGAGTTGCTGGATTCAGAAGTTCAAAACTAGAACTAGACCTGGTGCATTGAAGATCGCTCTTCAAAAACGCGTTTGTAATGCCTGACCATCATCTTGTGTGTGTGTGTGTGTGCATATGCGTTTGAGATGAAAGATCAAAAATTTGACCTTTGGTGAAATTATAGGTGGCATTAGGGGTCAAAAACACTTTAAGTTGAGGAGCAGCACACATACAGAGAGTTACAAAAATATTTTGAAACGTAAAACAAATTTAAATATTTGTGAATTAGGGATGCACCAATATTATTATTTGAT
Source organism: Gobio gobio (assembly GCF_949357685.1). Lineage (NCBI taxonomy): Eukaryota > Metazoa > Chordata > Actinopteri > Cypriniformes > Gobionidae > Gobio > Gobio gobio. The sequence continues at coordinate 41,992,141 of NC_137097.1, forward strand.
AAGCTGTTAATTATTTCCATCGATAGCTGATAAATGGCCAAAAAAGTCTATACACTGTAGAAAAAGCTTTTTGAGTTTCACTTTCAAATTCAAATACATTGGACAAATAATTTTTTAAAATTTAGTTTACTAAAAGCAAAACAATATTTAAATACAAAAAAACGATTAAAAAATACACTAAAAGCTTATGTAAAATCAATCATTTTTAAATGCAACAAATGAACTTAAACATCACAACATGTACAGTATGAAAAATGTTTATGCATTTTTTTAAGATTAGCTGAAGTTTAAATTTGATATTAAATTAGTAGTGTTTTGAAAGATTAACTTTATGTGAATGACATTGAAGAAAATCGTAATGTAAAACTGGAGGAATCATGACCAATACCCTATTAAAAATCTCCAATATTGAAAGTTGCAAAGTGAATTATACACTAGATACAGACATTAAAAGTGAGAGAGATGTAGGTAAGGACATATCAAGTTTTCAGTATCAAAACAGACATGAGAGGCATATTCGGCTTAAAGAACCCTTTATCCTTCTGATAAAATCTTCATTCAAGGCCTCAAATACACATACTAAAACACAAACACTCTGTTCAGTCACTTCAACTCACACTGACAATCACAGTCACACTATTCCATTAGCTGGAAAGAAAAACAGAGGCAGCCGAAGTAATGAATATAGGCAGACAGCAGAGGAAAAGTGAAGAAAAGAGCAAGAGCAGAGGAAAAAGAAAAAGAAAAGATGGACAGATTAATGAAGAAAGGCAGCGAGGTCTGGAAGAATGGAGGAGAGGAAAAGGACTAAAAGTTCTCTAATGTGCTTGGTGTGAAGGCAAGCAGCAGGGCGGAATAAACTGATCTGAGTTCAGACACTAGAGACAGGTTGTGGCTCGCTGCCAAAGTGCATGCTAGGAAATGTTAGTGTTTTAGTGTACTGGCCTCAGTTGTCTGATATGTTCACCTTCTCTGTCACATCTAGCAATGTAAAACAATTTATGAAATTAGCTATATACTGTATACAGAACCCACAGGGGGAAAAAAACTATTTAATATCTAATTTGTTTCTCAAAGACATCAGTGAGAAGCTCATGAGCTATAAAAGAGAAACCTATACAGAATGTTGGGGAAAGTTACTTTGAAAAGTTCTATTTTTTGGCAAATGTAAAGACCCTTTCACACCAAAATTGAAATAATACGCCTCAGGCTGAAGGAAATGCAAATTGACAGCTCAAACCTTTCAGCTCTGCTGCCATTCTGCATCACAGAAAAATAGAATGCAGGATAAAAAAATTTACCAATGAAACACAGTTTACCAGTACACCACCAATAAAAACAAAAAAATCCACTCATTTTTGCTCATGGTTTAACTGAATCATTGAATCAGCAAGTACATTATCAATAAAGTGAGATTAAATGCATAAAAATGTATTTAACATATTTAATTATTGGAGCATAGTTTGGTTTGCATAGTATTCTGATTTTGCATCCGACTACAGAATACAGAATCTTTTTTGAGCAAATGAGATTAGTAAATGCATGCTCACATTTAGTCAAGAACTACAATAACCATCATGTTTACACACAAAGCCTCTGTACTTAGGATTTTCTGCATTTTTCTCAACATTGGTACAAGAGAGCTATCAGCCAATATATGGGAAAACTTGCGTTACTTATTTGAAAAAGTAACAGGCATTTTGTTGTACATTTCAAAAGTAATGCGTTACTAGTTAAAAGTAATCTAATTACATAAGTCAAGTTACTTGTAAAGCGTTACTTCCAACACTGATTACTAGTTACTAATCAGAAATAAAATGCTACATTAATTTAGAATTTTTATTATAATTTATTATACGTAACATATATAATATAATACTTTTACAGTAGAGTAACATAAAACTGGAATAATGCAGAAACTTATAGTGACATATGCCACTGATAATCATATTCCTAAAAAAAAGAAAGCATTAAACAATGAAATTAAGTAATTTAATTACAAACTTCAAGGAAGTCAAGAGGAACATGCAAACATAAATCTGCAGCTTATGTGTTTGTACCAGTTGCTGTGGCCGTCTGAATTTGAGCAAATCACTTTTGTATCAGTACAAAGATTCAGAGTGATTAAATGGTGGAGAAAATGATCTTCAATTTACAGCATGACTTCCGTGCAGATGTTTAATGATGATTTGATTGAAGTGACTTTCGGAAAACAGGCTCTGGTTGTTGGCGGACAGTTTGTGACAAATGTCAATGCCTTGCAAAACAGATTCTGGGTTGGCTGCCAAAGTCATTACGGGATCCTTCAGAGTTTTGGCTCTACAGAGAATAGTGCTTTTTGAAACATCAGATTCATGTACATTTTTACATAATGGGTTTATGTGTCCACTTGTATCTATTGACTTTGACACTTTGCTATTTTATTGAGAACAGGAGCCACAGCTGAGTTTTTTTTAGTTATCTCTGCTGGCTAAAAGTACTCACCAAATTGCAGCAATAACAGTAAATAATATTCAATTAAGAACATCTCTTGGACACAGAAGACTTTACCAAAGCTTTCTGCTCTTTAACAGCGGGTGTTTCTTTTTTTTTTTTTTAGCACTTGAGATCAATACATGTACACGCAAAACAGAGATTTCTCAAAAGATTATTTGTGTTCCACAGAAGAAAGTCACACAAGTTTGGAACAACATGAGAGTGAATAAATGGCAACATTTTTATTTCTGGGTGAGTTTTTCCTTTAACTACAGTACCACACCAACCGAGAACACCACAACAACACTATGGGCCATATTTTAACGATTTGAGTGCATGGTCTGAAGCACATTGCGAGAAGAATCCTTTTATTTTTAATATTTAAAAATGTTTGTGTGCTGCTGCGAGTCCCTGTGTGTGTAATAAGCAGAGTGTACGTCCGTAGTGCACCCACCTATAGGTGCATATTACTAACGTGTCCTTTAAATAACACAAAAAATACTGCGGTGTTGAGTTTAGACCAGGTTTTTGTTGGTCAATGGGGCAGTCGTTTTTTAGTTGCCTCAAGCAACGTTCCAACAATGTGCCTGAACACACCTCGTTTTCAGACCAGCCATGGGCAAACAGATGGGTGCGAGTGCATTTTAACAACGTGATGCTCGAATGACAACGTGAAAATGATAACTGCGTCGGGCTGAAAGTAGCAAAAAACCCTTGCTTTGCATTGTGCCGGGTGTCTGATAGGGCCCTATTTGTGAAGAACTTCATCTCACAGCTGTTTTGGTCCTCGTGGTGAAGTTGTACCACAATGAACCGAACAAACGAATTCAGAACTGGACTGGTCTACACCATAACCTGACTGAACTGGTTTTAAAGAGCACCTATCATGGCATTTAAAATGTTCCAAATATTGTTTTAGAAGTCCCCAACAACAGTTTTGCATGCATGCAATGACAAAAAAGACTTTAGTTTTCTTATAATATGCATTTATTTTTACCTGTTTTGACAGCGATTCTCAAATGATTCCTTTAGTAATTCACTTTTCAAAACCCCGCCTTTACGTGACGCTAATCTGCGGTGATTGGTCCGATGACCCAGTCAGTTGTGATTGGTATAGTCTGTGCAGATATTTTCGGAAACGGAACGCCCATCAAAGTCTTATAGTGACAGTAATTTGTTAATATGTGTCAGGAGTTATGAATATGAAAACCGCGTCGGTACCGTTTGATTGTAATATGAGCCTCAGCTGATCTCATTCATAAAAAAACTCCTCCATTCTCCTCATGAAGACTCGCGACAAATCAACATCCCTCAGGGCTTTTAGTTCAAAAGTGTGCAGATGAGGAGACATATTGATAGATTCTCATATGTCTGTGTCAAATTTCTAAACAGAGGAGTATTTTTTATTCAATACTTCCTCAAAATGCGCAGATATAGCCTAATCATGAGCGATTGAGTCTCTTATGTGTTGTTTTCAATTCATACTGGCAGCCGGAGGGCGCTCTGTGCACATGTAGTCCATGTACAGACAGACGAAGAAGATACCACGTGCCATAATAGAAGTCCATAATAAAAGCTTCCTGAGATCGCGAAACATACATTTGATGACTAATAAACACTCAATCGCGACGATGTATGGTTTGTCTTCAAGCCACTTAGTCTTCAAATGCTCATCCTTGGGCAGATGAAAAAAGTTTGCTTTTGAGTCGCACTTCAGAACACAGCGTCTCGTCGCCATGATGTTTTCTAGTTTTCACTGGCGTCTTGGAGCGCAATAAGTGGGCGTATCGTATTCAAATAACTTGACAAGTTGACGTCATCTAGTCAGAGAAAAAGCTTCGGTCTTCTAACGATTCTTAAAGGAACGTCTCGGTTACGTATGTAACCCTCGTTCCCTGAGGAGGGAACGGAGACGTACGTTAGTGACTAACGAATGGGGGTTTCGCTTAGAAGCCAATCATCTTCATCGTATTCAACAGCGCCCAATGGCAGTGCCAATGCCATGGGCATGCGGAATTTGCATGCGTAACTCCGCCCCACCTCGTGGGTATATAAGGAAGTACGCTGCGAACATCGCATTATGTTACTGCTGCAGGAGCCAAGACTGAACTCCGCGTTCCAGGCAGCACAGCTGACGTGGCTAAGGAAACGTACGTCTCCGTTCCCTCCTCAGGGAACGAGGGTTACATACGTAACCGAGACGTTCCCTTTCGTTCAGTCACTACGACGTACGTTAGTGACTAACGAATGGGGGATCCTATTCAACAACGCCACTCAGCTGTCATCCAGTGCCCTGCGTAAGTGTGAGATCCCGCCACTTAAGGCCCTAGGACTCCCACTTATCACAGGAATACCAAAGGTACACTGGGAAGCATATCCCAGTGAGGGAATGCCAAGATGCCTACCGTAGGGAGGACTTAGAGAATACACATATGACCCGCTGAGGGTTGCATATGGAAGATCTCTAGGGTACCAGCCGAAGGTGGATTTTTAACCCTAGGGGTGGCAGGGACTTGCCAAGGGAAAGACACCTGCTCACTGAGGAGGCTTACGGTGGGAATACTCGTGTGGGGGTCGCCGGAGGGGAACCATGCACACGGAGCACCTGGCCGGACATGAGGGTCTGGGCTCGAAAGGGCAGACTGAACTGATGTCGGCGTAAGCAGTGCTGGAGGAGCTCAGGGCTCTCGGGGAGCTCAAGAGGAAAATATCGCACGTATCCAGTCCTTGGAGTGGAATGGCGAGCAAGCGAAGACACCTGAGCCTGGCCCATTACCGGCCACCCGTAGGGGCGAGTACATAGTCGGACACTGGCTCCACTCGGAGATTGTAGAATCTGGCGAATGTGTTGGGTGTCGCCCAGCCTGCAGCTCTGCAGATGTCTGTTAGCGAGGCGCCATGCGCTAGAGCCCAAGAGGAGGCCACACTCCGGGTGGAGTGTGCCCTCACACCAAGGGGACATGGTCGGCCTTGCTGCTGGTATGCCAAAACAATGGTGTCCACTATCCAGTGAGACAACCTCTGCTTTGAGAGAGCACTTCCCTTCCGCTCTCCACCATAACAGACAAAGAGCTGGTCTGAGGTCCTGAAACACTGCGTCATGTCTACGTAGGCGCGGAGAGCGCGTACTGGACAGAGCAATGCCAAGGCTGGGTCTGCCTCCTCCAAAGGCAGCGCTTGCAGGTTCACCACCTGATCTCTGGAACGGAGTGGTGGGAACCTTGGGCACATATCCGGGCCGGGGTCTCAGGATCACGTGAGAGTTAGCCGGCCCGAACTCAAGGCACGCTTCGTCAACCGAAAATGCTTGCAGGTCCCCGACCCTCTAAGCGAGGCCAATGCGGTCAGCAGAGCCGTCTTCATAGACAAGAGCTTAATCTCGGCCGACCGCAAAGGCTCAAGGGAGGCCTCTACAGAGCACTTAAGACTACTGAGAGGTCCCAAGAGGGAACGAGAGGAGAGCGAGGAAGATTCAGTCTCCTCGCCCCCCTCAGGAACCTGATGATCAGGTCGTGCTGCTACTTACCTTATTGTCTCCCAGGAGATCGTGGTAGGCAGATATTGCGGCCACGTACACTTAAGGGTGGAAGGAGACAGCCTTCGTCCCACCCCCTCCTGGAGAAACAAAGCACAGACCCGATCGGGCATTTCCAGGGGTCTTCCTGGCGGGAAGAGCACCATGTGACGAAGAGGTCCCACTTCAACGCATAGAGGTGTCATGTAGACTCTGCCCTAGCGGAAGTGATGGTAGCGACCACCGCAGGTGGAGGCTACTCAAACCAGCCGCGTCCCGTCCAGAAGCCACACGTGGAGCTTCCAGAACGCTGGACGCGGGTGCCAAAAGGTGCCCCGTCTCTGAGTGAGGAGTCTCAGAGGAATAGGCCAGGGAGGGGCTGTCGCAAGGAGTAGCAGTTCTGAAACCAGGTCCGGCCGTGCCAACGGGGCGACCAACATGACCTGCTCCTTGTCCTCCCTGATCTTACACAGAACCTGTGCGAGAAGGCTCACTGGGGAAAACGCATAATTGCGTAGCCCCGACGACCAGCTGTGCGCCAGTGCATCCGTGCCGACCATAGGTCAGGGAATAATACAGGGAGCAATGGGAAGAGTCCTGGGAGGCAACAGGACTACCTGTGCGTCGCCGAACCGTTCCCATATCAGCTGGACCGTCTGGGGATGGAGTCTCCATTCTCCAGGAAGTGGCTGAAGCCGTGAGCTCGTAGGCTGCACGGTTCAGGACCCCCGGGATGTGGACAGCATGAAGGGACCTCAGATGCTTCTGACTCCAAAAAACGAGATGGCGGGCGAGTTGAGACATACGGCGGGAGCGTAGACCGCCCGGCCGTGTCGTCTGTCCTGACTAGTACATGTTGACCCTTCAGCAACGCTCGGAAGCAGCGCAGGGCGAACCGTACTGCCAGCAACTCGAGGCAATTGACATGCAGAAGGCGCTGGGGTCCTATCCAGGAGCCCGTGGCTGCTTGTCCATTGCACATGGCACCCCAGCCCGTGGATGATGCATCTGTTGATACAACAAGATGCCTGGAAACTCGTTCTAAGGACACTCGGGTCCGTAGAAAGCTGAGGTTCGACCACGGGGAGAGAGTCTGTAAGCAGGCCCGAGTCACTTGTACCCGGAGCGTGCCAGACCGCCATGCCCATCTCGGGACTCGATCGCGTAGCCCGTGCTGAAGCGGTCTCATATGAAGCAATCCGAGCGGCGTTACCGCGGCTGCAGATGCCATATGCCCCAGGAGCCTCTGAAACAGTTTCAGTGGAACCGCACTCTTGCCCTCGACTTGTCGAAGGGAAGTCAGCAGAGACTGCGCGCGCTCGCTCGAAAGCTGCGCGCACATGGCGACCGAGTCGATCCATACCGAGAAAAGAGATCCTCTGCGCGGGGCAAAGTTACTCTTCTCCCAGTTGACCCGGAGGCCCAGACGGGCTAGGTGATGGAGCACCAAATCTCTGTGTCCGCAAACCTGCTCTCGAGAGTGACCCAGTATGAGCCAGTCGTCGAGGTAATTCAGGATGCGAACCCCGTGCTGCCGAAGGGGCGCAAGGGCTGCCTCGGCAATCTTCGTAAAGACGCGAGGGGACAGAGATAGCCCGAATGGTAGAACTGCGTACTGATATGCCCGCCCCTCGAAAGCAAACCGTAGGAACGGTCTGTGTCGAGGTAAAATGGAGACATGGAAGTCGGCGTCCTTCAGGTCGATCGCTGCAACCAATCGTCTGGACGAACGCATTCGAAAAGGCGTTTCGCTGTCAACATCTTGAACGGAAACCGGTGGAGGTAACGGTTCAAGACACGCAGGTCCAGGATCGGTCAAGCCCACCGGTCTTTATGGGTACAATGAAGTACGGGCTGTAAAACCCGGAATTCACCTCGGCTGGAGGGACAGGTTCGATCGCACCCTTCGCCAGTAGGGTGGCAACCTCCGCTCGCATGACGGGGGCATTAGCCCCGATCATAGTGGAACGGACTCCCCGGAAGCAGGGAGGAACCTGCGCGAACTGAATCGCGTAGCCGCACCTGACTGTCTTTCGCGACCCAGCGGGACAGCCCTGGAATCTGAAGCCAGGCTCCCAGGAACTGCACCAGCGGGGTCAATCGGACTACAGGTGTACCCGGAGTGGGGCAGCGATGCAGCGTTACCGACCCGGACAAGGGAGGCTGTTGGGCGTCCCGGTGTGGGGGTGCGGTTAACGGCTGCGTCCTGACAGAGGAGACCAGGGAAGGACGCGCGTTCCACTGGGGTCTGCTCTGCCAGGAGGCTGGCGACAGAGAGGGATGCGAGTGGCGGGACCCGTGGGTGGCGCGCACTGTCATCACCGGTCTCTGGGTCCTCAGAGACAGGAACATGAGTTCTTCCCAAGCGCTGCTAGCCCGGGGGCCAGCAGCGGAAGGATTTTCCCCCGGCCCTCCACCGGGGGAAGGAGAGGCCCTGCTACCATCCCCTGGGAAGAACTGGAACCCATCTCTGAGTTGTCCACCTCCAGCGTGGCGTTTAACCAGGCTGGGGAGCGGACTGGGCGACATCCTCAACCACCTCCACGGCGCGGCCCAGGTTAAGGCTGCTGCTGGGGCCGGGCGGGAAGAGGGAGGGCGCCCTCGGCGGCGAGCGGACTGAGGCGACTGAGCCGGCGGCTGGTGCAGCAGCTGGCCGCCGGGGCAGTACGTGTTACAGCCTCAGTCTGCTCTGGGGCGGCCGAGAACTGTTGGGCGCAGTTCCCAGCCGCGCCGCCGAAGAGGCCAGCCTGGGATATGGGTGAGTTGAGGGGGCGGGCCCACTCAACGTCCTCCAAATCACCAGGTAAGGCCAGGTGTTCTCCCGGACCACAGCTGTGGACATCTCCCGACCCAGGGAGCGTGTGGCCACCTTCACCGCCCGGGGGCGGGATCAGTCGCGGCACGCAGCTCAATGAAGAGCCCTGGGTCGGCTCCACCCTTGTGCATGTGCAAAGGGGCGGCGGCCTGCCCGTAGCTCTGCAGGACCACGCCACCGAAGTAGACGAGCCCACAGGCTTTGGGAGGGTGCTTAGGACAGCCACACCACGCCACGTCAAGCCCTCTGTGGACACCGTAGTGCGCAACAGAGAGTTCAACAGTGGGGGTGAGGGGGCCCCAGTGTACCCTAGGCCGCGGCCCCATCAAGGGCAGAGAAGGCGGAGGAGGCCACCAAACGATCGCGGGAAGTACGGGGACTTCCAGGACCGCGTGATCTCCTCATGCACCTCGGGAGCGAAAGGCATTGGGGGCGGGGCCCAACAGCTGTCGGGTGCCGTCCCCAAAAACCAATCGCGCAACCACGAGCACTCGCGACTGGGCGGAGTTCCACACCAGCGCGAGACTCGCGGCTGCCCGAGATAACATGGCTGTCAACCTTAGGTCGGATCAGGCAGCGCTGACACACCCGGAGGCGGAGCACAACTCCTAATCGTCATCCCCAAAGGACTCCAGCCCACCTTGGGATGCGGCGATCGACATCTCACTGCTATCTGGAGCGTGAACGAAACGAACGAGGCGTCAGAGACGGGCCGCTGTTTCAGTCCAACACTCGCGGGTTTAAGCAATGTGCAAGAGGGGGCGTGGCCCGAGGAATGATCGTCGGGGTTCTTAATACCACGGCACCGCACTCAGGTCACCCTGGCCACCAGCCAAAGTACCGCCTCACTCGGAGACGGTAGATTGGGGTGTGGCAGAGGGGACTCTCTCTCCTCACGGAGATCACTGAGTCTCGACCGCAACATCGCGATGGTCACGTTCCCGCAGTGGGAACATGACGCATCCACAAACACTGCCCGAACGTGCTGAAGCCCAAACACGTCGAGCAGTGAATGTGCCCATAGACAGCAACGGAGATCGATCGCACCCGGAAGTGCACGGGCGAACCGTCTTGAAAAAGACGTGCCACGCGCAAGCTCTTTTTGTGAGAGGAAAGCTCTGCAGAGTGCCGAAGCGCCCAGGGAAACACACACACAGCTGTTGCAGATCACTGCACAGATCAGCAGGCAGGCAGCATGAGATCACTGGAACGCGCCGTAACACCAACACCCTGGAGAACCGCTGGTCTCTCGAAGACTGAAGAGAAGACTTCAGAATTCAGGCTTGTAGGAGTGAAGAGATCCTCTTGGCTCCAAAGCAGAAACATAATGCGATGTTCGCAGCGTACTTCCTTATATACCCACGAGGTGGGGCGGAGTTACGCATGCAAATTCCGCATGCCCATGGCATTGGCACTGCCATTGGGCGCTGTTGAATACGATGAAGATGATTGGCTTCTAAGCGAAACCCCCATTCGTTAGTCACTAACGTACGTCGTAGTGACTGAACGAAAGGGAACTGTATGTAAGAAATGTATTTCAATTAATCATAAAATGGCCCTGATATGTCACTATACATTAAGAAATCATGTTAATTTCAAATACTTATATCACTGACAACGGTTGTCCGGCCAAGATATTGTCATTTTAAAAGTGAAGTTGCAGCCCTCAACTGATGTTGATGTTGACATGTTGTGTTTTGGCCTGAAGCGCCACCCTCCACCTGTCTACCAATCACGAAGTCAGTAGTGTTTCTGCATTCGGGTTGCCAGCTCTGCTCTAGTTACCACAGCAGCAGCTATAAACTTTTTGGATAAACAATGTCTAACTTTACGAAACCTAAACAACCTCGTTATGAATCAGAAAAACGTTGTGACAGTGTCCGAGATAAAACAAGGATTTGTATAAGAGATGCCTTTGAAAGATGGAGACAGCTGAAAACGGAGAATAATTTGAAGACTGATGCCAACGTTGCTAATTTTCTCCTGGACAGGTAAGGTTCATCTATGTTTGGCTAAATTGTACTTAATGTATATGGACATTTTCAAATATTCATGACAGTCGAACAAAGTTATGCATGTTCGTGCAAAGTAACGTTAGGTTAGCGCAGATGGAGGAGGTGGGTCATTGAATTTAAAAGGTATAAAGGAATTGTTTGGTAAATAAAACCGGCGAGTCGTCATTGCTAACATTAGTAATGCATTATCAGAGCCCGTTTCTCTGTCATTATGCTTGGACGCTGAGGAAAACAACATTAGCACGCTTATTATTGCAATGTGAAAACGTATTTGAGACAGTAGCCCAACGTTACCTCTGTAAAAATGATTCCTCATTCGTTCTTCGCATATATAGTGGACAAAACATGCTGCAAGTTGACCTGTATTACCATTGCTAATGTTATTTAGCTTTGCTGTAATTTTACTATAGTATTTTTTCATGTGGGAATATACTGTCACATACGAGCGTTCATATTTACGATTAGTTTTGGCTAATCGCCATTAGTAAATTTTTGCGATTCATAATTACTTCACAAAACATCGCTCTTGAAGCATAAACATAATTAACAGAAAGAAAAAAAAACCTTGTCACTTGCCATTGAAAGCTCCTAGCAGCCTACGTTCCTGCTGGATCCTGCAGCCTAGCTGGCAACCTCGAGTCAGGGGAGGGGGAGAGCGGAGAGGGGATACACCGCTCAACAGTAATTTGAAAGTGGTTGCAGTACCAGTTTTGGCCACAGTCCTACATACAGCTCCTTTAAAAATGACTCAGAGTCGACTCTTACTTTTGAAAGAAAATAACTATATATACGGTGCACTGTCATATTTCAAACTATGCAGGATGTTTTTGTTCACTTAGATCTATGTTACACACTACATGAAAGGTACATTTCAAAATTCCATGATAGGTGCTCTTTAAAGGGGTCCTATAATGACCCTTTTTACAACATGTAAATAAGTCTCTGATGTCCCCAGAGTGTGTTTGTGAAGCTTTAGCTCAAAATATCCCACAGATCCTTTTTATAGCAAGTTAAAATTGTCACTTTTTGAAAGTGAGGAAAAAACGCGCCCTTTTTGTGTCCCTTTAAATGCAAATGAGCTGCTGCTCCTGCTCCCCTTTCAGGAAGAGGGCGGAGCTTCAAGAGCTCAAGCTCTAATTAACTCACGCAGACACACACTGAAAATGTCAGAAACTGTTCAGCCTTTTATGTCCAAACCGGAGTCGGACAATGATGGAGAGACTCAAGAAGAAGTGACAACATGACGTTTCTGAACGGTTAGTTGATGAATTTATGTAGCTGATGTGGCGTTAACTATCTTCAAGTCATTGATTAGCATGTTCTGTCATGATAATCTGTAAATCGCTCATGTGGGAACTGTTGTAAGATGCCTTCAGAGCCAGAGAATATATGCTGCATGAAGATAGAACAGGTGTAGTTTAGTTTAATTACGGTTATAACTTATGTTGTCATCTTGCTTTTATGACGTGCTTTTGCATTTGTGAAAAAACAGATGTGACCGCTTGAGCAGACTCCCAAATGTGCTCTTCTCAACATGGCCTTTGTTGCGTGTTCCCGGGGACAGGGTTTATGTACATTTTAGGGTTAGTGATGTCACTAACCCGTGAATAAGCTTGTTGTAGTCCCTACCAGACGTTTGATTGTCCTTAAAAACCGTTTTCTTTAAAATAAGATATCTCTCTTTGAGCGTCGTAACTTTGCAGATGTTGTTTATGCTCAAACAGCAACATCACACACTAACTAAAGTTAAAAAAGTTAATTCATAGTCAACCACCCCTTTAAGGGAAAGCTATCATTCAACCATCCCACTTTAGAACCAGATCGGGCTCGTTTGTACGAATCATTCATTGAGACATCAGATTATTTTCCAACTAATTTCCATTCTCTGCTTATTCATCCCTCTCGGTGCAATCGTATAATTTTCTTTTTCATTCACACACTCCTCCATTCTCATTCATTCATTCCTTTTCTCCCGTCCTCTTCTTCCTCTACCACCTCGTTTCTCCGCAACCCAGCAGGCAGCTTGCTCGCTCTCTCGTTTCCCCTCTATTTCCATTCTTGTCATGTCCACAGCTTATAGCGTGAAAAAAGAGGACCAACATAAAATTATTATTCTCCTCATGCCTGGTGCAATGTGTGTGTAAGAGTATAAGTGTCTGTGCACGCTAGAGGGGATTGTTGTGCGCTGTTTAAGAATCCTTGAAAATAGAATTAGTTGAAGAGTCCCTCTGCTGTCAGCAACTCTTCAGTGTACGACACACACATCAACAAGAAGACACAACAATTCATAATGAAGACAACATGTAACAATTAGTTAAAAGGATAAGTAATTATTAGCCTAAAATGAAATCTGCAGGCTTTTCGTTGCTGACTTTGAAAGAAAACCTCTGGAAAGAAAGGATTAATCTAAAAATGTTCTGTTATCATTTATACTCCCTCACCTATAACACAAAAGGAGAAATTCTGAAGAACTCTTTTCCATGCAAATACAATTAATATGGACCGAAGTTTTCAAAAGGCATGCAAATGCACCATCTTGAGCTTGATATTCCAAGTCCTTTGTCTGAAGTAATACAACAGCTTTGTGTGACGAACAGATCAAAATTAATTTTGTTATTCACTGATAATCTTCCTCTTCAGTGAGCCGCTACCCATTGTGACCAAATTATTGAGCCTGTAGCTTGGTTTTCATTACAGATATTTTGCAATATTTTCTAAACGTTGTTAAAAAACTATTGCGAAATGATGGCATTTCCAATAAGAGATGTTATGTGACTAAAATGTTTTTTTTTTCCCTCTCGCAACAAGTCATTCCAAAAATCATGGCGACGGATGTTGGTAGGTTTACATACAGTGTATACACTAGCCATTATTTTTAATCAGAGGAAACAAAGGCATGTTATCCATGCATTAATGGCAAGGAAAGCCCCTTATACTTGGGAGAGGCCACGTATGAGGTATTTCTGGGTTTTTCTCCCTCATATCTGCTTAGAGGTCTTGATAAATTGTGGCATTTCTTTGTTGCTTAGAATCCAGTATTCCCATAACTCTGTCTGTCTCGTCTTTTGTCCAAACATACCGCACCATCTACGCCAGGCGGCCTGCAAATGCGAAAAAACAAACAAAAGAAAAAAGTTTCCAATGCAGTTTTGCAAATATTCCTTTTTCGAATTGCCTGAAAAATCACCTCATGCAAAAGTAAAAACTTTTTTGCGATATACGTGATATATATATACCCATTGGCCGTATTTTCAATCTGCAATTTGAAGGGTAATGGAAACCCAGCTAGTGAGTTTAAATTGAAAACCGATTCAGTATGACTTATGAACTAATCATTCGGACAGGTTATGTGAATGAACCAGATTCAAAAAAAGATGAATTCACAAATCAGAAATTGCTGTGACTGAATCACTAAGTCAGTGAGTTGAAACTGAGAACTGATGGATTGTGAACAATGCATGTGAACAAATCATTCATAGTTCATAGAAGATTTCCTTTCTATGATTTTTTTGTTTCAACAAACAGGACATTGCTGTAGATCATGGCGTCAGTGAGTTGAAATATGAACCACTGCTGTCAGATTTGCAAACAAATCATTGTTTTTGTGAACCAAGTAGTTCAGTGAAGAGACCCAGACTAAGACCAGACACCGCATGAGCAGTGACATAAAAATAGCGTAATGACAATTGACACATGGAATGAGCTGTTCTTCCTGTTGAATAAAGTGTCATAGCCTGCATCTCAATGTGCATATTATCCATCCTAAATAGTATGACATCAGTAATATTCAATACTATTTAGGGCAGATAGGGTGGATAGAATGCACATTAGGATGCAGGGATATAAATGAGTGTCCCATCTTTAAAATGTTCCTTTTACTCACGTCTGTGAAATGGAGCAAGACAACGTCCCACCAGTTCTTCTTTCGGATTCTCATTTTTACTGCGTGGTAAATATAAGCTGCTCAGCAAAAACAGTTCACAAGACATTGTCTCCAAATTATGACCATAAATGGATACACATTAAGTCTGCTTTTTAAAACAAATAAAGAACTAATCTAGGAGAACAGATATTTTGCACAAACAGCAGAAAACTCTGCATTTGGGCAGTGTGCATGTCAAAAAATAAATTCTGATTTGAAGCTTATGACATAACCACATCACTTTGTTTAGCTTTCATGTAAACACTACATTCAGATTCATCAATCGGAATGAATTCAGTCCATTTGAAACAAAAGTTGGGCATGTAAACGCAGCAACCTAAATCAACCAGGTTCACTAAAAAGATTTGACCCAAAAGATTGATTCATTCACAAATCGAACATTGCTACTTCTCTCAAGAATACATCAAGTAGTTCTATATGACGCACAAGTGTTATGCACCACTTTTACAATAGTTTCATTGTAATCAATCACAGTATTTTATAAATGAAAGGCATAGTGTTGGTCTATTCATTAGTATATATCATGATGTTTTCTGAAGATAAACACCTGTGCTTGTGTTTAACCATGACAGATTGTCTCCGGTATGTCTACACTAGCTAAGACAGAGAAAAACAGACAGAGGTCCTGCATGAGTATCAAGGGCAGTAGAGCACTACTACAGCAGTTCAGATATTGCGACATAAATCTACACAAACACACACACATGTATACAGTTACTTTACACCCTAGTGACCAGCCTGAGCCCGAGGCAAAAACAGTGTGCTGAGAGAGAGAGAGGTCTTACATGGTCGTACAGGGCATAAATGAAAGCTCTATATGCAGTTACACACACACACACACACACACACACACACACACACACACACACACACACACACACACACACACACACACACACACACAGTAATACTGTACTAATGGCCTCTTACTGTAATTGTCCAGAGCCCTGTGGGTATTAAAGCACTGCTCTGACTAATTAAGTCACTTCATTCCACACCGTGACCATTACTATCTCCAGGGCTATCCCAGAATTCAGTGGCTTTGAGCCGTACCAGTGTTTCAGTACATGTTTGTGCCTTATCTGTTTTGCAGGGGGCAAAACGACCTTCAGAACTGCAGTGCACCCTCAGGATTGGTTGGTTGTGATTGGTCTGGCACAAATGACAATGATTCTGATTGGTTCTTGGCTTTTAAATGTGGCGCCGAGAGCACTGAAGTCATTATTTGTTTGTATGTGGTGGAATATGACCATATCATGATTAATATCAGAATATTCTTGAGCATGGTTTCCAAATATTTATATTAGGGGTTCACCCTCAAAGCATTCATTTAGGAACAAACGAGATTTATCAAAATGTCTTTGTTTGTGTTGCACAGAAAAAAAGAAAGTCATCCAGCTTTGTAACAACGTAAAGGGGGGTAAATGATGGCAGGATTTTCGGGTGAACTTTCCTTTTAAACATGGATTTGATTCAGCTTGAAAAGAAACAAATTCATTTGTCCCTTGGTGCATGTGAATCATTGCCATCGGTTGACTGAGAGTGGAGGGGGTTAGACTGCAGGATAAGAAGGCTAATTATATCTCAAAGGACAAATCAAAACTAATCTTGATTCAGCGGGGGACCGAAACACAGTTAGTACGGACTCTGAGGCAGTATCCTTAACCTCGGGAACTCCATCGGACTAAAGGACTTTTCTACTCCCCACAGGGCAAATACATGAAATCCTACTGGCCGTCAGATTGAAGTTGCGAGTTCATATCGACTGTTGTGACTTCTATTATTTTGCCCTTTAGGTGCAAGCGTCCCTTGAGATCAAGTGGATTTCTGAGATGACAAAGCAAAGATACTGTAACAGAAAACCGCTATTCAGTGAAAAGCAAAGGAACGCACTCTACCTCTCCTTTTCTGCTGACTGAATAAACAATTGACCTCTGCAAAAGAGACAGAAAGAGAATGAGCATGCACATGCTGCATTTATTTAGAAGGGACACATTATATTGATCAAAGATGACAGTATAGAAGACAGTAAACTATTTATATTTCAAATAAAAGCTGTTCTGTTTGAACTTTAGTAATCAAAGAATCCTGAAAAAAATTATCATGGTTTCCACAAAAGTATAAGCAGCACAATTGTTTTTAACATTGATCATAATAAATCCAAGTTTCTTGAGCAGCAAATCATCATATTAGAATGATTTCTGAAGGATCATGTGACACTAAAGACTGGAGTAATGATGCTGAAAATCCAGCTTTGCATCACAGGAATAAATTACATTTTAAAATATCATATTTAAAAATATATATATATTTCACTATAGGTCAGTGACATGACGTGCATATTTTTATGTCCAAGTGCTTTATTTCTTTTTAAAATAATGTGATACATTCATGACATATATCACTTTGTTCTACAGAACCTTTATAGTTTGAATTAATTATTAGTGAATTAAAATAATACATATCATTTTATGTTTTGTATAATGTCTGGTGGTTCGACCGTTCCCGAACAAATTAACAAAATGGCATTCATTATGTAAGGTCTTCATACACAACTGAAAACATTGTTATTTATATTATATTGCATTTCTGTCAATAGATCCTCATAAATTCTACACACTGCACCTTTAAAGGTGCTGTATGTAAGAATGACAGCTAGTGGTTGAAATAGGTACTGCAGCTCAGAGATTTTTAGATGGCTGCCGAGGCTTTATAGGTCGGGTAGAATCTGCGATCTCTGACCCAGTTTGTTTGCTGGCACAACTGCAAACATTGCTCTTTTATTATTAATTGACAATAACATTATAATAACAGTAATCATGATAATACAGTATTTCCCTCTGTGGCAGAGTGAAAAGGTTTGTAGATCTCTCTCAAATACTGGTAAAAACTGCTAATTTCAAGTATGGGAAGGTTGGTTCACTTTCCATGTCAGGTGGTACAGTTACAGTTTATACATACAACTCTTTGGTTGTACAGTCAGACATAAAAAAACCCCCGAACACTTAGGCTGCGTTCACACTGCAGGCTGAAACGATCCAATTCCGATTTTTTTTTGCCCTTATGCGACCTGTATCTGATCTTTTCATGACAGTCTGAACGACACAGATCCGATCTTTTAAAATGTGACCCAGGCCACTTGGGTATGTGGTCCAAATCCGATACATATCCGATCTTTTGAAATGCGTCTTCAGTCTGAACTGCCAGGTCATATGTATCCGACCCGCACGTCGTTGATATGCGACAAACGTCATCATTGTACGTTGAAGTAGGCGGGAATGAGAAGATAATGCACAGTGCGTTTCTGCACTGTTATGGGCCGCCGCAGACGTGTCTCTTCCCGTGACAAAGTTAGTTGAAGGCGCTCACAAACATAATTGAAGGTGGATCTGGTCATTCTGAAGTTACTGACGAATTCGGTATCAGTAAAGCCACTCACATCAGTATCCCACCACTCCTGGCTGCGACTCCGCACCCACACATTTCTCTGTCCCGACGTTGCTACCACTGCTCCACAAAACGCCATGGCCAAAAACCTTGCTCTCCTCCTCTTTTTTAATTTTCTTCTTAACATGAGAAGGTTGTAATGGTGCTGGCTCCGTTGCGAAAATAACTTTAATAAAGCTAAACAAACTCCAATGCTGACACCCATATTTGGCTACTTCCGTAAACAACAAGTGACATCGTTGACCGTTGAGTACTCTTCTGCGCATGCGGGTCACTTCTGGGTCATTTCACGTTCGCACAGGAGATCACAAAAGGTCGCATTTAATTGGAAATGTGAACGGCCTTGCAAAAAATTTGCAAAATTTTTTAATTGAGCATTAAGCCCTGCAGTGTGAACGCAGCCTTAGAAATGCTATTTAACTACTGAAACTTGTTTAACACGTTGTTCATGACTCAAAAATAGTTTTGAAAAGATTTTTTTTGTCTTTATTTGTCAATGACCCATATAATTTCATATAAATCCAAAGTCTAGATGCTTTTAAATCTATATGTGTAAATTTAGGGCATATTAAAGGATGTATTCAAGATCATCCAGAAAGCTAAAGAAAGATAAGTGTGAGTATCAGGATAAGACTGAGTGAGTCCGTTTTAGACTGCTCTCCCAGTGGACCTCCACCACAGGGCTGACCTCATTTAGGAGGTCAGGGATTGGTTAATTGAAGGTGTGACTCCACAGTGACCTTAACGTCAGTCTAAAGTTAGACTTTTCCCTTGCTGCACACAAGCCAAGGTAAAAAAAATACTCGTACAAAGAGCTTAGAATAGATCAGTCACACACATTTGGCTCTGCTTTGTCAAGATACCAAAGTCTAAAGAGATTTCAGAAAACAAAAACACCATAAAGGTATAATAAAAGTGAGTCTTCCTGAGGGCATTAGATAGATTTGTGCAAGAAACACCCCTTATTGTACCTGTACTAATGTATAGGTATAAGGGTGGACGATACAGCACACGCCCCTACATGTTCAGACTTTGGCACAGATGTAAATCAGCACAGGTGAGGCAGTCTTCTCTCTTCTTGAACGCCACACTCCTACAAAGAACATTCACGCACTGCCACACCAAATAAAACAGCTTGTTAACAGAAAACCTCTCATGTTTATCGGTTCACAGAGTGCCAGATACTGCGTGTGTGTGATAATGTGTGTCTGTCCATTAGCATGCGGCTCAAATCTGAGTGGATAATTAGCAGGTGTTTTAGCATTATGGATAAAATCCAAATGAGATTAACACACGCATACGAAAGGCTTGGCATCAAACACACACACATTAATTTCAAACACTCCTGACACCCACACAAAGGACACAAACAAGATAGCAGAATTTGTTTCTTAATAATAGCGACAAATCCGTCAGAAGAATATAAGTATATACACACTGATCAGGCATAACATTATGAAGTGAACAACATTGATTATCTCTTCATCACGGCACCTGTTAGTTGGTTGGATATATCAGGCAGCAAGTGAACATTTTGTCCTGAAAGTTGTTGTGTTAGAAGCAGGAAAAAATGGACAGGCGTAGGGATTTGAGTGAGTTTGACAAATTGTGATGGCTAGACAACTGGGTCAGATAATCTCCAAAACTGCAGCTCTTGTGGGGTGTTCCCGGTCTGCAGTGGTCAGTATCTATCAAAAGTGGCCCAAGGAAGGAACAGTGGTGAACTGGCGGCCAAGGCTCATTGATGCACGTGGGGAGTGAAGGCTGGCCCGTGTGGTCCGATCAAACAGACGAGCTACTGTTGCTCAAAATGCTCAAGAAGTTAATGCTGGTTCTGATAGAAAGGTGTCAGAATACACAGTGTATCGCAGTTTGTTGCCTATGGGGCTGCATAGCCGCAGACCAGTCAGGGTGCCCATGCTGACGCCTGTCCACCACCGAAAGCACCAACAGTGGGCACGTGAGCATCAGAACTGGACCACGGAGCAATGGAAGAATGGAAGCAATGGAAGCATTGAATGGAAGCAATGGTCTGGTCTGATGAGTCACGTTTTCTTTTACATCACGTGGATGGCCGGGTGCGTGTGTCGCTTACCTGGGGAACACATGGCACCAGGATGCACTATGGGAAGAAGGCAAGCTGGCGGAGGCAGTGTGATGCTTTGGGCAATGTTCTGCTGGGAAACCTTGGGTCCTGCCATCCATGTGGATGTTACTTTGACACCTACCACCTACATAAGCATTGTTGTAGACCATGTACACCCTTTCATGGAAACAGTTTTCCCTGGTGGCTGTGGCTCTTTCAGCAGATAATGTGCCCTGCCACAAAGCAAAAATGGTTCAGGAATGGTTTGAGGAGCACAATAACGAGTTTGAAGTGTTGACTTGGCCTCCAAATTCCCCAGATCACAATCCAATCGAGCATCTGTGGGATGTGCTGAACAAACAAGTCCGAACCATGGAGGCTCCACCTCATAACTTCCAGGACTTAACCCCTTACCTGTCACCCCCCTTTTTGAGAATACACATGAAAATGCACTATCCAAACTAAAAGGGCTGTAATTCAAGAATGCTTTGGAATATAGACCTAAGTTTGGTCTTGTTTTAAAGCAGACACTCGGCAGATTATTGCTGAAGTGAACACAATTCAAAATATGAAAGCATGAAAAAGTTAAGGAAATTTAAATTTACTGTAAATAAAAAATACTGTACTAAATATTTTTATTCTATATAAAATATATATTTTACAAAAAAAATGTAATCTAAAATTACTATAAAATCAAAGCCATATGTCTAACCAAGTTGTGTTCCAAATTTGAAGTTGATATCACAAAAATTGAAGTTCCCATGAGATTTTGTTTAGGCGCTGTACCACAAATAGCCACCGGGTGTCACACATATTCCATTGATTGTTTTTTGATGCATTTTTCTGTAAATTTCTGTCCAAATATCCCTTCCATCACAAAATGTTCATCAAATATGGAACCCTGAGGCTCAGACCTTTCCGACGATATGTGTTTTGTCAAGATTAGAAAAGATTTTTATTATAAAGTAGTTAAAATAAATGTTGTAATATAAAACATGACGATGCCCACTAGGGGAGGAGCCCGCTAGAATAATTTAAAGTACTGTTTCCATGGTAACGCAATGCCCAATTTCAAAACGGTTTTCACAGGATGAATTTTGAGTTCGTAAGCTTTCGAATGATACCTAATTTATGATAATTACTCAAATATATGATACAAAAAAAAGCCGATCAAAAAAAGAGTGCCAGGTGTCCCGCCAGCGGGACGGTGACAGGGAAGAGGTTAAAGGATCTGCTGCTAACATCTTGGTGCCAGATACCACAGCACACCTTCAGGGGTCTAGTGGAGTCATTTCCTCGACAGGTCAGGGCTGTTTTGGCAGCAAAAGGGGGACTACCACAATATATATATCGGCGTATATAGGGATCACACCATATTAAAGTGATCATTTCCCCTATTTAATGTTTAAAAAGTTAAAAACAATGCTACAGCCAGTTATTCTATCTTGAAATATGCATGTCTGAGGAAAAACTCTCCACAACATTTAGAATTTTGACTGCAGTACCTAGTTCAATCACTACATAGTGCACCTTAAATATTATTAATACAATATTATTTTATATTAATATTCTGTATAGACCCTAACATGAAAATAAAGATTACTTTATCAATATCCAGAAATGTAATAATATTGGTGAATCCCTAATCAAGATCCATCCCTGATGGATCCAGGCATGGGCAGGGTTGGACTGAGCACACCCAATCAATATTTAGGCACAGATAGTGTTATCAGTTTTTTCATGATTTGTGCACAGATTAGTTCTGATCTCAGGTGGACTGCGTGTTGAGAAGTTTGATGAAGGGCTATATGCCACAACCAATAAAAAAAAAAAATAACAAAAGAAAATTGCAGTATTATACACTCATGATGCGGCTTCAGTCTGTAATGGAAAAGCAGATGCTGACAATCACACAACGAAAAAGTGCTATCAAGGAGGGAATTATGGGGAGTTGTATCTGCATAAATATGTATCTTCCTATTTACATATGAATATACATTTCTGTAACTCTGAGTCTCTGATTTTAAAGTGTCATTTGGCCGCAACTAAAATGGGTCATACCATTGCAATTACCTGAGCAGTTGAGCAGCTTTTTTTTTGCATTTATTGTATGGACAAAGCAAGAAGAACATAATGTAAGTGTATAAAATGCATATTCATAGCTCAGTTGAAACCTTGCCCCCTTTGGCCTGCTGTTGCCGCTGTTAAACTGAATGTACGAGGCAAATTGTCACTGGACGGTAGATAACTGAAAATGGTAGCATTTTATTTAAAGTGAAAACAAGATACAGGCCCTCAAATCATGGAGAGGTGTGTTACAATCAATTATAAAATGTGCGTTATAAATAAATATGGTTACTAAGAATAATTGGCAGTAACCATTAGCCAGAGAAAGAGAACAAAGAGAGATCTATCCATCCATCTAGTTTATCTGCAAGCCTACAACCTTCTACAACTGCCAAGAATCGGGTCTGACTGCAGTGGCCTGCTGTAGCACTCAGAGTGGAGGCAGTTATCAGACCGTTTGACCTTGAATGAGCATGTGATCAGGCGTAAATGGTTAAAGGGAATTTAAACCTGAATTTGTGGGAAATCTAGGGGCTTTGACAGCTCAAATATTGAGTTATTTCTCAAGATCAGTCTCCTGCTTTGTGAATGTGACTGGAAGCAGAAAGCTGTGGCGGTCTTGTGTACGTCCAGCTGTTCAATACACACGGCTATAAATATGATTCATATACAAAGATGCATACAGTGACTAATATTAAAGGAACATTTCCATTTCATTTCTAAAAAAAGAGCATTTATATAAAATAGAACATTTTTAACAAAGTAAAACTCTTTACTGTCACTCTTTACTTATACACCCTTGCTGAATTAACACTGATAATTTTCGCCTCTGACGATGGTAATTTATGATGGTACTTTTTAGTCATTCACCGCCATTATAGCCTATGTAAAGAAAGAAAAAAAGGCTGAACAAAATTGTCCAAAACCTTTTTTGTATTCTAAGGAGAAAAGGTCATGCAGGTTTGGAATGACAAGAATGGGAGAATAAAAGGCATACCTTCTGACTGAAACTCTTTGACTCTTCCATCCAGATAGGGGTATTCTCTGCTTTTATTATTTACATTTTTTATGCAATTCAATTTTTATTCTTATGTATTCATTTTCTTTTCATGTAAAGCATGTTGAATTAACGTTGTGTATGAAATGTGCTATATAAATAAACTGGACCCATTGTATCTACTATGTACTAGCATTTAAATTAATCGTTTGATACAATGCATTTATTGTGTACAAACAAGTTTTTACATTGTAATTGCATTTTAAAAATTGCCTGCATGTAATTACATATGTAATTCATTTCTGTAGTTTTAATTAAACATTTATAATTACACTGTTGACACTTCCTTTACACCAAACCCTACCCTTAAACTTACCCATACCACTACACCTGTCCCTAACTTTACCTTTAAACTTACCCATACCACCACACCTGTCCCTAACTTTACCTTTAAACTTACCCATACCACCACACCTGTCCCTAACTTTACCTTTAAACTTACCCATACCACCACACCTGTCCCTAACTTTACCTTTAAACTTACCCATACCACCACACCTGTCCCTAACCTTACCCTTAAACTTACCCATACCACCACACCTGTCCCTAACTTTACCTTTAAACTTACCCATACCACCACACCTGTCCCTAACTTTACCTTTAAACTTACCCATACCACTACACCTGTCCCTAACTTTACCTTTAAACTTACCCATACCACCACACCTGTCCCTAACTTTACCTTTAAACTTACCCATACCACCACACCTGTCCCTAACCTTACCCTTAAACTTACCCATACCACCACACCTGTCCCTAACTTTACCTTTAAACTTACCCATACCACCACACCTGTCCCTAACTTTACCTTTAAACTTACCCATACCACCACACCTGTCCCTAACCTTACCCTTAAACTTACCCATACCACCACACCTGTCCCTAACTTTACCTTTAAACTTACCCATACCACCACACCTGTCCCTAACTTTACCTTTAAACTTACCCATACCACTACACCTGTCCCTAACTTTACCTTTAAACTTACCCATACCACCACACCTGTCCCTAACTTTACCTTTAAACTTACCCATACCACCACACCTGTCCCTAACCTTACCCTTAAACTTACCCATACCACCACACCTGTCCCTAACCTTACCCGTATCCCACCTCAATATTAGCAAAAGTGTTTTGCAATACAATATGAACACAATAAGTACATTGTACCTATTTTTTTAATGTAAGTAGATAGTGGTTAAGGCCACCTTAAGCCGTGTTTCCACCACAGGAACTTTCCCCAGGAACTAGGTACTTTGGGTGGCACTCGGTGTGTTTCGACCGCAGGAACCAGGGTCTAAATGAAGTTCCGGGTAAAAATCTCCGCCTCCGAAAGTCCCTGCTTGCGAGGTAGTACTTTTTCAAAGTTCAGGAACTTTCGGGGGTGGGACTTGGGCGCTGAACATGCTGATTGGTTGAGCTCATGCAGCATTTTATTTCAACCTCCATTTTTAAAAGTCTCTTGCGAGGTTCGTTCTGCGTTCAGTAAATATCAGTCTTGCTATTTCTGTCCGATGGCGCGCGTTCGTCTCAGCAATCGCACGGTCATTGTCCATAATAGCTGATAATAACATACGTTGTCTTATTTTAAATCTAGCTTTACAAACTTTTTAGAATACGCTTTAGTATCAGTGCTCGTATCTTTTCCGCCATTTTGTTAATTACCTCTTTAGTAAACAATACATAACCAGCAAAATCATCGCTGCTTGAATCTCCTCCATGCTTGTTATTATTACAGTGTCGCACAAAAATGATTCCTGTCTGTCGCTGGACTAATTTGCCTAATCTTCACGGTACTTTAGACCGCAGTGGAAACGCAGAAAGTAGCAGGTCTGGGGGAAAAAATTCCTGGTACAAATTTTTTCGGGTAATTTCGGCGGAAACGGGGCTTAATATAAAGTGGGACCAATAAACTTCCCTTGCCTTCACCATATCCACCACATCACAAGTCACTTCAGCTTGAATTAGTATGTGTACGTAGTTCTGATGAAACCTTGTCCGTAATTGCTTTGATCGTTTTACGTGAGGCCACTAATGCGGGGCTGAAATAACGCAGACCTCACAAAGTCTTGAATCAATTAATCTATCATTTCAAGACTGTCACAACAGTACAGCACATTCATTAATTAATCTCCAAAAAGCCTCACTGAGTGATGTGTGTGTGAAAGAGAGAAAGCGAAAGATAGACAAAAACAGATCGTGAGAGATAGGTGGCTGTTGAGTTTCATCTAAAAGCTGCCCACGTAGGAGAGAAATTCAAATGTACACACATCGTCCCACACACACCAACATTGCATTCTCTATCTGCCAATACTCAATTAGTGTCAGCTGTCCAATCTCGACAACTCTCACATCCACACATATACGTAATTACACACACACACACACACACACACACACACACACACACACACACACACACACACACACACACACACACACACACACACACACACACACACACACACACACACACACACACACACACACAAATTCAATGATGTCTATCTGTTCATCCAAACTGTATGAACAAACACAAACACCAAAGCACAGTTAATGGCCCATAACCACAAAAAAGACGCAATGGGTCAGACAAACATCAGATAAACATAAAAACGCAAAAAGTGTGTCATTTTTTTGTTTTAATTTCCTATAATGGCACATGTTAAATATGTTCTCCTTAACTCTTGCCCCGAGTTTTTCCAGCAATCTGTGTTTTCACTGTTATATGATAGGGGGAGCTGTTTCGGATCTTCTGTATAGTACAACATCTCAGGATCCAAAAACAAGCGATGGAGATCTGTAAACCAGGGCTGCGCTTAAGTCAAATTTTTTATGCCTTTCCCTCACTAATTTCCCTCCGCCTCAAATGTGATTTAATGCACTAAGGCCCTGATTACAGTAGTGCATTTTTGTTTTAAAACGGCATTTTAAAATGAAAACGATCCTTGTATCCTTGTCAATACTAGCGTTTTCACTGCATTTCAGAAATGATCTCCATCCACACTACATGACTGAAACGCATGTCACATGACCGTTCATGCACACTGGGCATGCGCGTAAAAGGGTAAACTGCTGCCTCTTGCTCATGTAGACAGCAGCAGTATTATAAAATACAGCGTTTAATAGCACAACGGCTGCTAAAGAGGATCACAAAGTCAGCAAGGTATGCAGTTCCGTCTCCGTGTTATTGTTTATACGGTCTAGTATTTTACAGAGCCATTGAGAGAGACGGCTCTGGGCTGCAAAAGCACTGACCACCAACGGTCTCTACGATCAACTTAGCATACGATGCGTTTTGGAAACGCAGCCCTGGTCTGTTATTGTCATGGTAATGTAATGTGGGCAGCCATGCCATCATTTTTAAAAGTCTCCGTTTTGGTCCGTTTACACTGAAATGCAACCCCAGCGTTTTCAAGTATTTTGAGTTTAAATGTCACAATAACTCCAAAATCATACACCAGAGTTGTGTGGGGTGGGGGTAAACTAAACACTGATCAGCTGTGACGTCACAACTGTGTTGCATTTTGGTCTATGGATCTGCCTGAAATATACATGATGAGTAGACGCGTCGAGGGTCTGTCCAAATAAACATTCTTCATCCACTTGGAGTTGAATGCACTTCAAAATGGTGGAGGTGATTCCATCAAGGGGAAGTGCTTCAAGAAAGGAAGTTCACGAGTGTATGTCTAAATGTGGAGTTGACCACATCCCAGAAGGAGCAGAAAGAAGTTGTTTACACACATGTAAGCTTATCACCAAACATTCAACAGCATATACATCAAAACAGCCTGACATTTATGAGAAAAAGGTCAAACTTGCAGTAGTGACCTCTGGACCTGAGTCTGCGCAGTAGAGCAGGAAGTAGAGCCGCGATATCAAGACCCCTCCCACACGCCCACAGTATCTGTTGGTACAGTTTACTGCAGAACAACTCGTTATGTCGGTGCGAAATAAACAGCTACGGAAATGTAGAAATTGAAGCTAAAGCTCCAATCTCCTCCCAAAAAAGTCTGTTAGTGCCACAGTGACTATACTTCTCTCAAAGAAGCTGTCAATCTCAGCTGTCAATCATGACGTCACGCCCCGTTTTTTTATCATAAAAAATAGCACAAAAAACTAAAATGAAACTTATTAAAAAAAATTAACACTTGAACTTACATCAGCATTATAAAAATTACGTAAAATGACAGAAACATTTTTTTGATTGTTTAGTTTGTCTCACGACCCATTATATTAAACGGAGAGGGCGGGGTTTATGAGCTATACTTGGACCAACCACCTGGAGGGCGATCGAGACGCTTTGGCTTCCCTTTTCAGGACTTGTGCTGCACGCTTGGTTTCAACACAATCATACAACTGTAAGCACCAGCAGTGTTACGGTGACCACGAGGACGTAGGGTGTTTTTTGTCATTTCAGGTTTCAGAAGGACCTTGTGGGCTCCAGAACAGATTGTTCTTTGTCAGTCTGTAACATTATGTGATCAGAGTGTGGACCGCTCCATTGGGACAGAACGGTTCCATTTGGTGCCGCTAGTGGCGCAGAATTACACACTTCACCTTTAAATCAGGACAACAGTAAACCCCACCAGAGAAACCACAGGAAAAAAGACTACTTCGAGAAAACACTGGTAACCTCTGGTGGACAGCTAATCTAGTCAAAAGAGTTTAATGGCCAAAAATGTGCAAGACACTGAGCGTGTGTGACTGATTTGGTTCATTAACCAGAGCAGGCAGCCTGCAGGAGTAATGCATCTCTATCTCTCTCTCTCTCTCTCTCTCTCTCACACGCACACACACACACACACACACACACTTTGTGCCATCACTGCAGAATGAATGTAATCTTTTTGCGATGCGATCCTTACAGTTAACACACTAACAGCATTCCAGCAGTCCTCACACACCCTGACAGCAAGCATCAGAGAGTATTTGAACCCAAAGACACGTTACTGCACCAGGACTGAAGCAGCACTAATGCAGGCAAGCTCTTCTCTTCATCCGCTGTCATTCTTGTGAATCTCTCCCTCTCTTTCTGTGCAAGTTCAATCTCCAGATTGCGATTGCAACATCAAGACTATAAGAAAAGCTGTATATAGAGGGTTTGCATACATTGTGACCAAATGTTCCCTCAATGATGGTAAAACCTGAAATCACCACTTATAAAGTCTCCTTAATAAAAAAGACTAAATCATTTCTAAAAAAGAGACTAAAAGTGTTTCTGTAAGGCCTATGTTTAGATTCATTGAACTTAGCTCAATATAAAACAATAGACGTCAAAGGAAAGACGCAAATGTTGAAAATGTTAAATTAGTATGAGAGAGATGCACAATTAGAAAAGTGAAAGAAAAGTAAATCAATTGATGCAGACAATATAATTATTACAGAATTAGGCACATTATCATTTATCTCAGTGAATTTATAGTAGAATCAGTGTGAGTTTATGAATGAACTCAATATAGACGCATTAAGTGAAACATGCGGAATAGAAACAACACTCCAACATCAGAGCTGGATAGACAGAAATACAGACAGATGGATAAATAAAATGGACAGAATGACAGACAGACAAAAAAGACAGACAGACAAAATAGGCAGATAGACAGACAGATAAAATAGACAGAACTAGACACCGACAGAATGACAGAACAATAGATAGAACAATATAATGATAGGTAGAACGATAGAATGATAGATAGACTGCTATGCCACATTGCCTTCATCATTGTGTTAAGGTTTAAATCGCTTTTCTATGAACGGTTCCTCAAGTTTGTGTCTTCCTAAATCTCTCTGCTAGTCTTTTCTCATTATACAGTGCCATTTTCTGTAGATTAGATGTCTATTACATTTTCAGTAATGCTGTACAAGCTCTCTCTTTCCCTCCATCACACACACACAATGACAGTGCGGAGGGCTGGCAGAGCTCAGCTGTGGTTTGTGAATGGGATATTACATGAAGATGTTGCAGCCACTCTGACTTTAATAGGGGATGACCATCTCTCTTTCTGCATCCTTTAACTATTTTAATCTTCCTCATAATTATATTTTACCCATTTCTTCCAGTTATCTTTGTACTTTCTGTCTCACTTCCCTTAAAGCTGACTGTGGTACTTGTTCTCCTTTCTGACTCCAGCCCATCAAACAGTTCCTTGTTTTACGCTCTCTAGTCATTCCATAACTCTTTCCTGTGTGGTAGTGAAGCATGCCAGAGTCTTACCTGCTGTAGAGTGAGCTGGAGTCCCGGGTTCAGCTGGAGGTTCAGGTCTGAAGAGGAACGAGACCGGCAACGCACAAACAGACAGCAAACCAAACTGGAGCTTGAGCACACCAAAGAGAGAGAGAGAGGGAGACAGACAGAGAGGGAAAAAGAGAGAGACAGAGCAGGACAGAGAGACTAGTTGGAGGTGAGATGAAGGGGAGAGAGAGTGTGTGAGGAAGATAAACGGACAGAGAAAGAGAAAGTGAGGGAGGGAGAGAGAGAGAGACAGAGAGAAGAGGAGGGGCTTAAGTCGGATAGGAGGAACTGTGTGATGCCGTAAGAAAAGCAGTGAGAATGAATGAATGAATGAATGAATGAATGAATGAATGAATGAATGAATGAATGAATGAATGAATGAATGAATGAATGAATGAATGAATGAATGAATGAATGAATGAATGAACAAATGACCAAATGACCAGAATAAACAAATGATCAAATAAAGGAAGGAGTGAACAAGCAAATTACGAATAAATCAGCCAATCAACTGACCAAATGGATGAATTAATAAACAAATGACCTTTTAAATGAATGAATGAAAAAACAAACAAGCAAATGACTGAATAAATGACCTGAATAAACAAATGACCTGACCAAATGAACGAAATAAAGAACAAGCAAATTAATAAACCAATGAATGAATGAACAGAATGAGCAAATAACCAAATAAATTATTAAATGAATGAATTCATAAAATATTTGATCATTCAATGATAATGAATAATAAATGAATGAGAAAATGTATACATACAAGTTAATGAACTACAAATAATTGAATTAATGAATGCATCAATGAATAAGTTAATAAAATGACCGAAAACTGAACAAACAAACAAAATTTTTTGATCAAATCTAAGGGAAATCACTTAAAGGGTCAAATTCTCCTACAAGTCAAACCCGTTTGACTTTATTTCTTTTGTGGAACACAAACAGATATTTTAGATATAGATATTTTATTCAAAATGAACAAATAGCTACAAGGTTTTTTTTTCTTTCTTTCATAAATGAAATCAATGCGATCCGGAGTGTTTTGGACTTCAACATTATTTAAAATGTGTTTTTTGGAAGAACTAAGAACTGATCAAAAGACCCAAGCAACATTAAATGTGTCTCTAACAGCTTTTCAAAAGAGATCTCAACAATGTCTAAAAGATTTCAACATGAACTCAAACCTCACTCATCAAATTCTTTCAAGACTCTAAACTGTATGCTATATCCACATTCATGTTACGTTCTAATCTTATTTCTCCCAAGTCATTTTAGGAGGGAAGGTTGATACTTAAATGAGAACAACTTGAAATAAAATTAAATCTTCTGATAAATGAAAGAACAATGCAGAAGCCTCTGAGCAAACCCTGAGGGAAAATTATGTTTTGAGATAAAGATGAAACAAGGATTAATAAACTAAAACATGCACAAAAAGACAAAAGGCTGCAGAGTGGGGAAGAATGACTAGCAAAAATGAGGAATGAATTCCCTGGAGGGGTAAAGAGAGTGGCATGAGTCTAAATGATGATAAAATGGCCTAAAGGCACATACACAATTATTTCTGAGAGGGAAAAAAAGCATGAACAAGAGGTTTAATGTGAGATAGAGCGCTCCAGACACAACAGAATTAAATGCAATTTGTTTCCAAGCATCTATATTCATTCAGCTTCACAGAAACCCAGCCGCATGTTGCCCTATCACAGTCCTGCAAATAGTCCATATGTCTTGTGCACAATATTCCATGTCTTCTGAAGCCATGCGATACCTTTTTCGTTTAATTTTTGAAGTCGCGATGTAAGTAGCGACAGATTATTTCTTCTGTATTGTGATGTAGGCTACATCCGAGTGAATTAGGTTGGAAATTTGGCTTTATCCATTAGGTGTTCATTGAATGAAGGCAGATATGAATGCAAGCATGCAGATGATTTTAAGAAATGGGTGAGTGTTATTGCACATGACATGACTGGAGAAGTCATACATCACAGACAAATCAAGATATTTTGATTACAAATGATGAGGTCAAAACAATTAAACATATACATGGATGGATCATTCACAATTAGTTTTATAAACTATAGGGTGGATTTTCATTTTATGCAGACATCAATATCATTTGCACTTCAGTATCATTAACTTTATGAAAACACAACAACCAATGGTGTTTGGCATCACTGATCCATCCTGATGCAATGCATCTCGATGCATTACAATGATTTTACATTTATTCCCTGAAAACATATTTGTATATCCAAAGTGTGTGAACGGTGGAAGGGAAAACTTTCAGCAAATATCATTATTTCAGTTTGGTACTTGTCTTCAGAAGACTTGGAATACAACAACATCATTTGCCATAACATGATCGTGAACTTTCCCCAGGAACTAGGGACTTAAGGGTGGTACTCAGTGTGTTTCGACCGCAGGAACCGGGGTCTAAATAAAGTTCCGGGTAAAGATTTCCCTCTCAAAACGGCCCTGCTCGCGAGGTAGTACTTTTTCAAAGTTCAGGAACTTTCGGGGGTGTGACTTGGGCGCTGAACATGCTGATTGGTAGAGCTCACGCCTCATTTTATTTCAACCTAAAAGTCTGTTGTGGTTCACTCAGTAAAGGTGATGATACATGGGCCAACTGTTTTGAACAATGTTGCTGGGCAATGTTACAAAGCAATGTTACAACAATATAAAAACAAATTTATATCTGGATACTTTAGATCGGTCATGGGCCCTGTGTCTTACCTGGTTGCCCATTGACGGTAACATTGCCTAGTAACATTGCTCAAAAAGTTGCCTTGTGTATCATCACCATAAGAGTTGTTTGCTATTCGAATCAAGTTTAAAAAATGCGACAGATGGACCGACAACGAGGTTCAGGCTTTATTAAGTTTATTTGCGAAGGACGAAATCCAGTGGGCTCTGGAAAGTCGCGCGCAGTCCTACGTCACCGGACTAATCTTCACGGTACTCCGCCGTGATGGAAACGCAGACAGCAACAGGTCTGGGGGGGGGGGGGGGGGGGAGTTCCTGGGAAGAAAAATCCTGGGACAAATTGTTCCAGGTAATTTTGATGGAAACAGGGCTATAATCAGTGGCTTTGAGTGTCAAGTGCCTCAACCAATCACGGGCAACGTTTTTTTGTTTTCAGCATTTTAGGGCATGCATGCTTGAGTGGAGTGATATGCGCTGGGCTATTGGGTTTCTTTGGTGTATATAAAAGAAAGCTTTTAGGCTGACGGCCAACACAGCTCCCAGATCAGCTAAACGCTAATGACGTTCAATATCACATCAAGCAACATGCTATACTGCAATCAACCTTCAAGAGAAGCACTAAAACAAGCCACATTACACAATTACTCAAACCAGAGTTAAAGTTTACCTCAGCTGCTTGGAAATTCATAGACTCACTGTTTACACAATTTACACAAACTGGTTTGGCTATTAGTACGCAATCATATATTACTCAGCTGGTTGAAAATGACAGGAAACAAACTCATCTGAAAACTTAATCTGGTGTAAAGGGTTTCATATGTATAGAGTGAGGGATGCACAGGAGAGAGTTGACATATTTACCAGAATAACCTACTAAAGCTCGCTTTCTCCTTTCCTCAGTTTGCCTTGGGATCCATAAGGGAATTTGTTCATTTAATGTGCATCAAGCTGATCCCTAAATCCATTTAGACATGGAATAAAAGAGCAAATTATAATGAGCTCGTCTCTTATCCAGTTCTTCACAAAAGACTTCATCAGCATCTCCAGCACCACTAGGGCGGTTCAAAACCTTCAACACACACCGTGATCACGTTTACTGCATCTGGAGAGAAACTGCAGGGAAACGGACGATGATCAGGTCACAATATAGATCATTTCTGCAACAATCTCAACTCTTTTTAGTTGAGTTTTAAGCACAGTATATGTGCACAGCTGAAATATTCATTAATTGTAATGATTCATAATTAAATGGATAATGCTGTCCTGAGAAGACCTTGTACATCAAATCATGAGACAAATGTAGTATTCTGTTAATCCGTGAAAATATTAAGTGAATATTTCATGAACGAACCCCTGAAGTACAAACTATCTTTTGACTTGAACCAGTGAGCATCCTGTAGAGTGAGCTGGAGTTCCGGGTTCAGCTGGAGGTTCAGGTCTGAAGAGGAACGAGATAGCAAACCGAATTCATGAAAACCCAAAATACCCCATAATTGTGGCAGTGAGTTTTGCACCTGCAACAACACACAAATGTTATAGAGATTCAGGACTAGCAATCATTTTTCTGTACATTATAAAATCACTTTATTGGAATTTTAAGGCCTTCAACCAGCTAACTGGGATGAATATCAAAGAGAGGATGCAGTATCCTGTGGACATCCCATGGGAATTGTAGTCCATTTAAGCCTGCTGAAGAGTAAATTGTGCAGCCCTAGCATGAAGGACAAAGGCTGCATAATTCCCGCTGGATCACACACGCACTAACGCTCTCAGTGCAACATCACAGCCCATGGCCTAAGCTTCTGAAAAACAGGAAAGGACACTGCACCACAACATTACACCACATTAGACCTCTATCAGCATTAATCGCTCTCAAAAGGGCTCTGGAACCTCTTGTAAGTGCTGCTTATGACTACAGGAACGTTTTAAGGCACAATACTTTACACAAAACAAATTCACAACTTTTCGGGTAAGAAAAAAGACAGTTTCTCTGTCTCAAATGAGAAAATGTCTCTCCTTATCAGGAAAATATCCTAATACTATAATAAAGAAGTTTCCCAATAATCTGCCTCAGATTAAAAAGAAATGAAATCTGTGGTCACAGGAAGTAGACTAATGTCTAAAGGAAACAGTATTACATCATATAGAAACCACAACTTCTAAGGAACTTCTTATAACCAAGGCACTGTTGGGAAACAACTCGCTGTGTGCGTGTGCGCGCGCGTGTGAACCCTAGTGAACCCTAAGAGGAAAAGTGAACCCTGGTGAACACTAAGAGGACAAAATGTCCCCACAAAGATGGCAATACCCAAAATCCTTGTCCTTGTGTGGACATATTTTGGTCCACATGAAGAAAACCGCTTATAAATCATACTAAGTGATGTTTTTTGAAAATGTAAAAATGCAGAAAGTTTTCTGTGATGGGTAGAGTTTGGTTAAGGGAAAGAATATACAGTTGGTACAGTATAAAAATCATTATGTATTTGGTAGGGATGCCACAATTCTCAATATAATATTGAACCATTCGGTACGGCATTCACGGTTCAATACGTGCTTGTGAATTGCGTTTTTTTTTTTCGGTTTTGCATTTAATTAATTATTTTTCTACACATTCTATCATTTGCCTCCATCCCAATACTGAACAACGCGACATACATTCACATCACACGTTAGTGGTAGAGTTATACACACAGAACACTATAGTTATTCACAATCAAGTAAGTTCATTATTTGCATGCGTTTTAAATTCTTGCCGGTTAAACATTTCATTCGCGTGCTTATGCACGGTTTTAACATGTGCTTTTCCGAGCGCGCGCACTAATATAATTTTATATTACAATACACTAGGAATGTGTACAAGGTTTTTTTTAAGTAAAGTTTTAAGTTTAAGTAAGGTGTTTAAATTATTTTAAGTAAAATAAAGAAAGACTATTGCAATAAAGAAATATTTTTTTCTCCTTAACCTCTTGCTGTTCCTGTCGCTTAAGAATAGAATAGCAAAAAACTGATGTGACAAGCCATCAGAACCAAACCGAACCGAAAACTGTGGTTAAAAACCGAGGTATATATTGAACCGTGGACTAACTGTATTGTTGCATCCCTAGTATATGGAAATTCCCCATAAAACATGAAAACACAACGTGTGTGTGTGTGTATGTGTGCGTGCGCGTTCATGTTTTTCTATTCCGGTGGGGACCTGAATGCACACAGACTCATGGGGACTTGAATTGAGGTCCCCATGAGGAAACAAGCTTATAAAGCTTATAAATCATACAGAATGAGTTTTTTTTTGAAAATGTAAAAATGCTAAAAGTTTTCTGTGATGGATAGGTTTAGGGCTAGCGCTAGTGTAAGGGGATAGAATATACAGTTTGTAAAGTATAAAAACCATTACGTCTGGATTATGGATATTCCCCACAAAGATAGTAAAAAGTGTGTGTGTGTGTGTGTGTGTGTGTGTGTGTGTGTGTGTGTGTGTGTGTGTGTGTGTGTGTGTGTGTGTGTGTGTGTGTGTGTGTGTGTGTGTGTGTGTGTGTGTGTGTGTGTGTGTGTGTGTGTGTGTGTGTGTGTGTTCTTCTGTTAAAGTATAAGAGAAAGAAACACACTTTCATACAAAACTACTTCATTGTGTGATCTGCTGTTAAAAAATGAATGGATTTGTCAAGGAAAGAACTCTAGGTGGCACTATAAGGGCAAACTTTCATTCATTAATAGCATTTGATCAGCTTCAAGTCACTTCTCACTAAGGTGCACAAGAATGTTTATAATACTTGGAGAAATCTATCCGTTAGAATTCCCATGCAACATATCAATAATATTTCCTTACTGTGGACATTTTACCAACGCTTAATTGTTTCAGGGCTCTCCTTGTTTAATACTGTAACACTATTCGCATTCTCATCAGGTTATCAGAATGTTCATGTAGAGCTTTCTTCAGGTATCATACACCACCAAGTATTACAGACCCTAAAACACCACACTGAATCACACTATGCTACATAAATCAAGTGGGTTAAGCCATGTATAAGACTTTAAAGGTCCCATGGCATGAAATTTTCATTTTATGAGGTTTTTCAACATTAATATGAGTTCCCCTAGCCTGAATATTGTCCCCAAGTGGATAGAAATGTTGATCGGTGTAAACCCGAGTTCTGGCTGTCTTTCTCTGCCATTGAGAAAATGACAGGCCAGACTAGCCAATCCTGAAGTCTCCTGGTTTGACGTCCAAGCAGGAACGGTTACCTCCCTTTCCTCCGCCCAGAGAATCTGGCACGCCCATGCAAACGCTCGAGAGATCATTGCTTGTGAACGAGTGAACGCTGGCAGTTTCTCAGTGTTTGGATGTACAAATGAAAACAGAAGTCTTTTTTCAGTTCCTTCT
Organism: Gobio gobio; assembly: GCF_949357685.1. Lineage (NCBI taxonomy): Eukaryota > Metazoa > Chordata > Actinopteri > Cypriniformes > Gobionidae > Gobio > Gobio gobio. Next base: position 42,028,891 of record NC_137097.1, read on the forward strand.
GATCTGTGATCAGTGATTTCTTATGTGTAGCTAATGATTTATTATTTGTGCACACACTGCGGCTTCTCTCTCTCCCGACAGAACGGTGTTTTCGTGTTTTCTATCTTGTGAGTCAGTGTTTTTGTACGTCCTCGTCGCGTCTATCTGTTCTTAAATGTGCATACAGTCGGGAGTTTCTGCTTAACATCGGCAGAGCCAAATCTTTAGAGATAAACCTCACGCACACCGAAGCTCGGCCTTCAACATCCCCGACCCCCAGTACTGCATCTGGCCCACAGCGGAGGCACCAAACGCGGCGTGAGATTAAGCAGAAGGGGGGTAAGCGTGAGGGTATCCGGCTAGGCTAGCCAGCTTTCCCCACAATAAACTGGATTACATTCGATTACTGCTGTTGTGTCTTTGTTTGCGCTGTGTAAGTTACTCAATGCACTTTCATATGATTGGAACATATCTAGAAATAATGCTTTAATCAAACTTACTAACTCGTTCATCTCGCTGTAATGGTACATTGCATGTGTTACAAAGTTGGTAGAATAATGATGAAGACGGACTCGGCGTGACTGGGACTCGTGTTTATTCAGAACTCTCAGATACAAACACAATAAACTCGCGCTGACTGACAGCGCTCTCACAACTCAGTAGTTACTATAAATAACTTTGTTAGCAATCGCTCTGTCTCCGTGATGTCCGGTTCGCGAACGAATCATTCTTTTGAATCGGTTCTTTTTAGTGAACCGGTCGAACCAGTTCACCAAATCGGACTGAATCGTTCTAAACGGTTTGCGTCTCGAGTCAGCGCTGATCCATAATTTACTAAAGTTACTAACTTTCTGACATGAGTGACAGCCCCTCCGACTAGAAATAAACGAATAACCTGAAGTATATTCTAGTAACTACAACAGTTCACCCTGAACTGAGACATGCTGAGAGAACTGATGAGAAGTGAACTCAGGTCCATCCGTCTCTCTGGCAGCAGCTCGTGCGTCGTAGACCTCGTTAAACCACGCCCCCTCCGCTCATTTCAAATGCAAAGATGTCAGCCAATCACAACAGTGGGCGTTTTTACTGAAGTCTCACAGCGGACACGCCTCTTGAAACAGGGCAGTCAGCCACAGGGCAAACAGCAGTATAGACAAAATGCCTTTTATTTCTAAATTATGACATTTTATGATGTAAAAACCATACCAAACCACGACGCATGCGCGAGAATATGACGCAGATCCGGCGTTCGGACACATGACCCAGAAGCGATTTGTTTACGAGCAGAGGAAGACGCGCGTGTCTAAGCTGTTGGATTCTACATTGATCGTGCATTAGGTCTCGGCGTAGTGCTCAAAATGGGGCTTAAGTGTGTATTTCATGGATTCCCGAATGCCGGCGCTACGTCATATTCTCGCGCATGCGTCGTGGAGGCACACACGGAAGTCGAGAACAAGTTGGATAAAGGTGTTATTTTGATTTTTTTTTTTGCGCACAAAAACTATTGTCGTTGCATCGTAAAATGATTGTAGAGTCACTGTGGTGAGATGGACTTTGTAACGACGTTTTAAGTGCCTTTCATGGATCTTGGAAGTGTGAATGTACTGAATGCCAATGGAGGCCTGTCTGAAGCCTTTCTCAGCCATCAGCTTTCAACTAAAATATCTTCATTTGTGTTCCGAATATGAACGGAGGTCTGACGGGTGTCCAACGACATGAGGGTGAGTAATTAATGACAGAATTTTCATTTTTGGGTGAACTAACCCTTTAAAGCCTTGATTTATGTGGTATAGAGTTTACTGTTTATGTATGGGTTTTTAAACACACACAAAAATCACTCCAAAAGCAATTCCTGTAAAGCACCTATCTTGAAGTGAAAGTAGTTTTTGGCCACAAAACCTTCCTACCTGTTCATGAGTCACCGTCTGGTTTTAGAGTAGAACAACCCAAAATAAACTATATGAAAACCAAACTAAAGATTAACAGTGGAAAAAGAGGTCCTGAAAAAATTAAAATGAGGAAGTTCTAACCTTTTTGTGGCTTTTTTAGTTCACACTGACACTTATCACCAGGAAGTTGGGTTCAGAAGTCTTGAGAACACAAAACTTCTAGAGAACTGTTTGAGAGAATCACACGCATGAATGAAAAGAGTTACTCGAAGGACAAAGTTTTATGGAGTGACCTTGGGAAAAAAAAGGGAATTAAAGGCCAATAAGAAACATTTATACTTAAGAGCATGTGACTTTTAAACAGTTTTTTCTGGAGTGAGTCACAGCTTCAAATGTCGTGTAGTGTCAGTAGCTAAATGACTAACAGTTGTTATAAAAAAAAAATCTGCACTTCAAGACCTTGTGATTTGAAAGACAATAACTTTCTTAATATACTGCGATGTTACTGAACTTGCTAAAAAGTACACTCAAAACATTTGCATCTTACACATGCTCGAAGAAGAAGAAGAAGTATACAGATATATTGAACATTTTATCTGTCAAAACACACACACACACACACACACAAGCAACGAAAGCATAAAGGTGTGAAATTCAACCAAGTCGAACTAATATCAAATTAGAAATAGGGGAATCCAGATATCAGTCATGCATGAATATGCAAACTTTCACACACACGATTCTGAGAAGATAAAACTACTCTGTAAATGAATACAATCCCCCCAAAAAGGAAAGGACTGAATAAAAAACCCAGATAGATGCACATGACCAGCCTCCTGTGGCTAATGCTAACATTAAGCTAATCTGCAGCTAACCATTCAAATCTTTGCCTTACGAAAACATAACCCAAACCCACAAACCCCAATCTTACTCTGAAGACACATACACAACAATTAGTCACAAAACAAAAAAGAGAAAAGAACAACTCCTTCATTACACATCGATGGCATCATATGTACCCTTATATTGCTCTATATTGGTCTATATTGCTGTACCCTTACAGTTTGTCAGATGCATATTACATACAAAAATATCAAGAGTGTTGTAATTTTCCAAACATTTTCCTGTTGTAATTTTCCATAAATTCTAGAGGGTCTGGGTGGTCAGGGCTTTTTTATGAGTCTAATGAACACAAAATGATGTTTAAAAGGCACCAAATTCATATCATGAGTGCTTTTCTGCACTTAAAGGCACAATATGTAAGATTTTTGGATTAAAATATCCAGAAACCACTAGAACAATGTTATATATTTTGTTGACTTTGTTGTACTTACATTATCCCAAATGTTTCCAAGAACATTTAAATCCAGAGAAATTAGCAATTTTAACCAGGACATGGACTGTGTCTATCAATTAAATCATACCAGCGTTACCCTCGATCTCCGGTTAAATTTTGTAGAAAACAGCAGATATACAACGCTTTAATATATTATGTGTTTTATTAGACAGGTGAGCAACTGTTTGGATACATTCATCAACAGAAAGTCTTATTGTTTAAATCTCGTTTTCTTGATTTACCACAAGTCCCATGTATCATGCCTAATATCGATCTAGCTTACTGCAGTGTGCAACAAGTGTCTCATAGTAGCTGCCAAATGAATGCACAGAGTAGCATTTTAACATAACTTTCAATACACTCAAATGTATCTAATATGATAAAACAGCGCTGTTGTACCCCACATATACATGAGCGCAAGAAGCAGAAGCGGCCGTCTGCGGCATAATAAAAGTTCAGCGAAATCAAGGCGTTATCAAGCTACTCCTTTGTTTTGAATAAGTGACCTCTAGTGGCGAAAAATTACATATTGTGGCTTTAAAAGCAAGTAAACAAAGGGTGCATGAGTAAAACTGTATATTTTTCTCTTAAAGGGGACCTATTATGCTAAATTAACTTTTATAAGGTGTTTGAACACAGATGTGTGTCCACAGTGTATGTAAACAACAAGCCTATAATGGTAATAACCCACCCAATACTTTTTTTATAATCCACATCAATCATTATCAATCTCTCATATTTCCCCCTAGCTTTGCTGTGAGAGTTTTTTTGTTTGAGTGACATACACAACTTTAAAGACTCATAACTCCAAAACTATAGCATTTTATTATGGACAATCTAATGCTGGGAAACTGCTGATAAAAGACTATATTATATTATTACGACATTATTTATATTATATATATATTATATAATAACACAAGGTATACATAGGTATAATTTAAAGAATCTCTTAGAATCTCAGCTTTCCAATGCATCTATCCATTTTGACTCTTAAAGGGGGGGTGAAACACTCAGTTTCAGTCAATCTCATGTCAATCTTGAGTACCTATAGAGTAGTACTGCATCCTTCATATCACCGAAAAGTCTTTAGTTTTATTTTATTTATAAAAGAAAGATACGCTGTACCGAGTCTTTCCGAATAAAGCCGAGCGACTGGAGGCGTATCGTGTGGGTAGAGCTAAAGAATCACGAGCGCGTAGCTATTGCGTTGAGAGTGTCTGAAAGCTGTGACACGACATCCTTAAACATGTAAAAAAACTTTATCCTAAATAAACCTATCAATCACATTCAGCCACACATATGCTCCAGAATCTGAAATTGAACAGGAGAAGCAGCAACGACGACTACAGCAGGACGTCTCTATGTGTGTAGGCTACTGTAACTGTATATATTTGCTTAGCGGCTTGTCATGCACAAGTTTTACAACATTTGTGAGGACACAATTTGGTTTATGTACTATTGTATGCGATTTAACGTTAGCAGTAGCAATCCAACGCACGACAGTGAACCTTAATCGCTGGGACTGCTCCATCTTTCAGCATTAGAAGACCTTCAAATCTGGAGTTGAACCGGGCCTTGTTTATAAACCATCGTCGTCGAAATGCAGGGAACAAACAAAAACACTTGCACAACTCCGTTGCTGCTTCGGAAAAACAAACTCCATCCACTGTCCCATTAACGCTGGGTTCTTTGGCAAGCTGTGCAGGGTTGTCTTGCCCTGACAACCAAAAACACACTTCTTTGGTGACATTGTTGAAGTCCATTTGCTCTCTCGCTCTGGCCGCATGCGCGCCCTTCCGAGAGAAGAGCCCGTATGGCCCGTACAAGGACATTCCGCCCTTGTTGACGTCACGCAGACCCATACTCGGAAAAAACTTTCAGAGACTTGTGACAAACCGGAAGGAGTATTTTTGGCACAGAAACACTCCCGTGTAAAAAGCTCAGTATGCATGAAACAGCATTTCACCCCCCCTTTAACGAACGCTGAGTTATTCCTCTAAACCGCGGGCGCCACCTAGCTGCTATGAAAATGAATTGCCATATTTTTCAAAACTGCATTGATCAACACAACATCCGTGAGGAATATCTCGTGATCGACGCATTTGTGATCGACTCATTTAAATCGGGAGCATCAACTGTAAGTACTGATGTGCCATTTTCAACGATCGGAGCATGTTTCATGAAGTTACAAGCGTAAACGAAACTTTAAAGCTACTGTTTATTTAGCTTATGTGCTCCTGTCAGGTTACATGTATATAACTCCATGAGCAATACTCTTTCGATCCGAGTGACTGATTATGGTGACCTTGGTTTCTTTTTAATTGTGAGAGTCTGCTGTAAATAAGGATGTGCCGTTTCCAACGATCGGAGCATGCTTCATTAAGTTACAAGCGTAAACGCGACTTTGGAGCTACAATTGTTTATTTAGCTTACATGCTCCTGTTAGGTTATAATGTGTTATAAATCTATGTGGGAATATTTTACGATCTGAGTGACTGATTATGATGACCTTGGTCTCTTTTTAATCGTGAGAGTCTGCTGAAAAAAAGGATGTGCCATTTTTAACGTTACCAGCAAAACCGCCAAGTCTAAGCAACTGTTATTTTTATACTCCCCTCATGTGCGTCTGTGCTGTTTTTTGTGTGTTATGATTCAACAAGGAATATCTTTAGTGCCATTTTTCACGTTTCATGAAGTTACGAGTGAAAAATGCCACGTGAATGCTGCATCAGTATATTATTTACATATGGGTCTTGCAGGACTTAACTTACAAAAAACTTGCTCAAGTTTAGTCAAAGCCAAAAAACAATTGTGTTCTAGTTGTGTTCTACTCCGTGAGACCTTTCAGATGACACATGACTATCTGAGCTGTATGGTGTGTTTGACACATTGAAGAACATAATAACAATTGTAATTGTAAACGAGCTAAAAGAGGGAGTAATGCTATTTAACATGGAAAGACCTTAGCCAATCACAGCAGTTGGTGTTTACACTGAAGTCTCACAGCAGACATGCCCCTAAAATGGAGCGTTCAGAGCAGAAGGCTAAAATCAGGGTAGGAAATATGCCTTTTATTTATAAATAATAAATAATAAATAATTTGTTACATTTTATATAGCATCTTTCTGGGCACTCAAAGCGCTTTACATAGAATGGGGGAATCTCCTCAACCACCACCAATGTGCAGCATCCACCTGGCATTATGACAATTTTTGATGTAAAAAGAATTCTAACATTATAAGTGCACCCCAGTAAACATCATAAAACTATTAAAAACTACTTTAACTATTCGGCAATCATTCAGAACAGAAATTCTGATCAATTTTCCAGTTCCATTTTTTTGTCTTTGCATAAAGCCAAGACAGACAATAATAGTGTCAATAGTGTGTGTGTGTGTGTGTGTGTGTGTGTGTGTGTGTGTGTGTGTGTGTGTGTGTGTGTGTGTGTGTGTGTGTGTGTGTGTGTGTGTGTGTGTGTGTGTGTGTGTGTGTGTGTGTGTGTATAAACCCCTAAGCATAGGTACAGTGTAGTAGTGTAGAATATCCTGGCCTACTGTTTTACTGCATACTTGTGTGCATACTGTACTCACATCCTCATCACCAGTGCAGCACATACTCTTCATACATAGAAGTATGCTGATCGAGATCCACCCAGAGATATTTTCTGCATATGAAATGGAAGACAACAAAAGAAACACAATTATTTTCTGATATTATTTAAATATCATAAGACATGTTTTCTCTTGTGACAACATTGTGAGCTCATCTGCATAAAAAAACAGTCCTTTCCGCTACAACATGTCATATCTTCACACAATCTCTCTTTGTTTTCTTCTTTCATTTTTTTCTTTTTAACATGTGGTCTGTCAGACTAGCTCTTGAGAAGTCCAAGTAAAGACAGACTATAATTTGTCAAGTAAACGGAAGTCTATCTATCTAAATGATTCTAGCTGTTTGCTCAATTTATTTAAATAAGTCAACAAATCTACACACGTTTAGTTTTTTACTTAATTGCCATTTTCACTCAATTTTATTACATTAAATGAAATTAAATTTGTAAAATGTTAAGTTAGCCTAAATCATTTGTGTTTGGACTACAAGAATCATTTATGTTGCACTGAGCAGTGTATTTCTAGTTCCCAGCATGCTTTGCATAAGGATGGATCAGGAGAGAAAAAGTTGAAAATAAGTGCTGTTTAATAGTTACCATTATGCTGAAGTGTAGTTGAAGTGTTAGGCTATGCTGTTCTCAATGAGCTGTAATGCCAGTGATGAGAAATTTTTTACTTGATCATTACTTGCAGGTTACAAATGTTACAAGTGTTGCGTTGACAAATTTTTATAGAAATTAAATATGGTCATCAGTTCTACCCCTCTTTATCCTACTTTATCTAGTAGGAATGACATGATTTTTTTTTAGTAGTCTTGACCATATGAATTTAAAGTTCATACAACAAGATTACAACAAATCATTTCAAACCAATTCGATTTTGCTGGAAAAACCTAATTCCATTTCGTGGAAAAGTTTTCCATAATTGAATTAAGTTAGTTCAACACGTAGTTTTTTCGAGTGTATAGGCTTGGAGACTGACAACGCACTTTGCCAAAGAACAATCTGATAAAACAAAAAAAATCCCCCAAAAATTCAAAAAGGCTTCTGTGAAAAGGCTCTATTAAAATGGCGTTTATGTAGATGCAAATTTCACAAAGGCTGCCAGTTGTCCTCCAACCTGAGCTCAAGCGTTCAAAACTATTTTTGTGGCAGAGAGATCAGTATCTAATTTATATCCTCTCCCCTGTGGTCAGGAAATATCGCAGTTTCACATCACTTTAATGCAAGTGAACTGATAATTCATAGATCGTGGCCAACAGGACACATTCAGACATCAAAAATGAAGAGAGAATAAAACCCAAAGCATTAGGCCATGAAATAAAAGCCTTCAGCTTTTTAATATGAATCCTAATAGCTTAAATTTCATTTGTATACTTGCATGATGGAACGGAAGTTTTAGCCATGTTATGCATCAAAGTATTTCTAGACAGTTTTGAAATGATTAAAATTACATTCTCTGTGGTCGTGGTTTGGTGGTTAATACATGCATTGATGGTGGTTAGTAATGAATTCCATCAGCAACAATTAAAAAATGCAAATGACTTATCCTTGATTTGAACCCCTATGATCACTATTAATTCAAATAGAAAAGTCGAGTATAATTCATACATGCACACACACACTACGCTTGCTGTGATAGTCGGTGTTACCGGTGGTCAGCCGCAACAACGGTTACATCACTTGCCCACTACGGCACTGCCCCCTAATGTCTTTTAGATTTTTATAGTAGTAAAAATCCTAGTTCAGTTAGAGAACAGACACTACAATTAAAAAGTGTCTGCTTAATAAAGCTTGAGGCGAACGAGAGTCGCAGCACAGACCAGCAGCAGATTTCATTCATCACTAGAGTGAGGAGCTGACTGACAAGATGATGGCAGAAGCGAATTGTAAAAGCGCCTATTTAAGCGAGTTTGTCATTGTACTGTTTTGTTGTTGTGTTTTACCTTTTTTTCCATTACCAAAATTCAACATATTGACAGAAAATGATAACTGAGAATCCACGTTTCGCTGCCGGGAGTCCAACTGTTTCTCTGAAATGCAGCGAAAAATATACTTCAGATTTCTTGTCAAATCTGTCCACATTATTCCTGACTAGCCTACTGCGTTTTGAATTATGGGTGGCACTTCCGGTTAGGGGAACTTCCATTCAAAAAGACTGAAACGAATCATTTCAAACCATCAGACTGAATGAGCTGTCAATTTTCCTTCAAGGTTCAATTTTCAGACATCATGACAATAATGTGGGGCGGATAAACGCATAGGCTAACCTAGGCTGCAGCCTAGGAGCCTACATGATCAGGTGGCCTCTGTTCAGTGTTTTTTACATACAGCCTATTTTCTTAATATTCTATTTCTACAGTACTAGTAATTACTAGTTTCAATTGACGAGCACAGTCAGCGCACAGCGCACATTTTTAGGGGCAGTTCTCCCCCTTTTCAAATATCGTCCCTGTGCAGTGGACATCCCTGTGCCTGCCCCCTGAGGGAGACAGACTTGATAATGGTGTGTAATTTCCCCACTCAAACCACTGCCGCTTGCTGCTTCTGCTACTGAAACGCTGCCATGACTGTTGGTCTAGGATCTGTTTTCTTCATAATAATATCATATTATTAGCGAAAAAGAGTTGGATCCAGTGCGTATCTGTATTTGTGCTTGTCAAATGATTCAATATCCAATGTGTTTTCGCTTCGGTGAGTAATGTAGCCAATCACAGACATGTTTGTTGATTTCTTGAATGCAAAGGCCAATCACAGGTGTTTACGTTACAATCCACTCCCCGCTCAAGTTTTTGTCCAGTTCTGAGTTCTGCACATGCACAAATCCTCTCTAACAAAGTGTAGACGTTATGTAAATAAGAGATTCATTGTGTAGTCAGCTTCACTGATTAATACAACGGAACTTTGTGAGTGACAGCTTTTAGCTCTTTGCACGCTGTCTAGGCGATATAAAAAAATAATGAATAGGCCTATAATCAGAATTTGAAAAAAACTTTTGTTTTCCATTCTTGACAAGCGGCCACATACACGCTTCAATACATAGGCCCATCAGCATACGTATAAATGCGGGATTTATTCTTGAAATTGTGATGACATTTATGTATTGAAATCAGGCAATATAAATGTCAGGAAAACACGATTCCTGGCTGCATGTCAAAATCCATGGATCACTGGATCTTTGGTAAGTTGTAAGGAATACTATATCGAGTCCAACCTTTAGTTTTAAAGCACTGTCAATATTCTGATTACTTTCGTGTGACTGATCAAGCTATTATATTTAGCTAGTATGAGTAACAAAATGCTTTCTCCGCGTCTAAATTTGACTGTAATAGTAATGTTAAAACTGACACTTCAAATTAACAAAAAATAAAACTAATAATACTAATAATACTAGGTGCAACGGTAATGCGTCTTGGCTGACCACTTGTGATCGGATCAAAAATATATATGGCAAGAGCTCAGTCGCTGCATTCTTTTCCTCATGATTTTTTTTTTTTTTTTTTTTTGTATTTCACTGTAATATGAAAAAGGACAACATATAGGCTACTGCACATTTGTGGTCTGTTCTCCCAATTTAATTTACAATATATCCCATTCACTGGAATGCACAAAGAATCACTTGTATTTCTCCTCAAATCCTCACGTCTCTTTCCAGGTTTGTTCTCACAGGTAAATACAATCTATCAAAATTGCACAAAACACTTTGACTATTGGATACATCTATACTGATGCTGTCTAACTCAGTCACTGACAATAGTACATGACTGTAGCTTTCAGCCAGGAGAAGATGTCGTCAGGTGGCATCCAACTTTCACAGGGTGTTTCGACCCTGAACCACAACACCCTCCAGTTGGCGGGTCGGCAGTGATGGCCAGTCACTGCCCACCTCCTCCTGGCCCCCAGCTCAACTCCTCCCTCCTACTTCAGAGCCAGCAAGACGCTCTTTCTGCTGCCTCACCCAACCTACGAACAGCTACCTTCCTCTCCCTACCTGCTAAACCCAGAGCTGTGAGTGTCTTCCACACAGACTGCACCGGGAAATCCCTACACCCGACCTCAACCGGGAATAGCCAGGTCTGCCATCCTTTGGCCCTACACTGATCAACGAGGTCCTGATACTTAGTGGCTTTCCGCTCATAGGCCTCCTCGCACCCATCTTCCCACGGGACCGTTAGTTCAATCAAGATTCTCTTCCTTGCCTCCTTAGACCATAAAACCATGTCTGGCCTCAGCTGTGTTTGCACAACCTGGGGGAAGACTAGTTTCCTTCCCAGGTCCACCCTCATCTCCCAGGATTGTGCTGCTTGCAAGAGGCTCTTCTTAGTCTTCTTGGGGGCTGATGGTTTCTCCCCTTCTCTGATGAACTGAATGGATGTTGCCGGCCTTGTACTGGTCTGGCACTTTTTCTGCCTCTCCCGCTCCAAGATGTCAGCCAGTGTACTGAGAACCTTGTCATGGCGCCATCTGTATCTTCCTTGGCTAAGAGCTGTTTTGCATCCTGCCAATATGTGCGCCATTGTTCCCCTCCCTCCGCATAGCCTACACAGTGGGTCCTCCCTCATTCCCCATCTGTGGAGGTTTGTTGGTGATGGAAAGGTATCATACACTGAACGGAGCAGGAAGGAGATACGAAAGGGCTCCAGTCTCCAGATCTCCGACCACGTGATCTTCCGCTTCGGCAGGTCCCACTTTGTCCAGGCTCCTTGTCCTCCGAGTTCGACAGCCCTAGACCTGTGCCTTTCTTCCTCCAGGTGTCGGACCTCGGCTTGAATCATGTCCCTCCTCTGCCTTGGGTCTGCTTTTCCCCATTGCTGGAAGTGGGTGGATCCGAGTCCTTGCCTCCCTACGCATGGGTTCCCGATGATGTCCTTAAGCTTCAATGCGCTTTCAGCTTGTGCCACTGATGTGTCAGCCGCCCATTTGCGTCCTGATCTCATAGTGACGCCTGCTCTTCTGACTTTTTCATCAGTGGAGTCTTGGTACATCATCACAACCCAGCACTTTGCCACCTTAAACTCTTCCACCACTGATGATAGGGGTAGTTGTACCTGGCCAGACCTGGTATATAGCCCTACTGACGTGAAGCTTGGTGGGATTCCGAGCCACTTGTGAAGGTGTTTGTTCACTCGCCTCTCGACTCCTTCCACTGTTGTCATAGGTACTTCATAGATTGTCAGTAGCCACATGAGTCGTGGTAGCAGACCGTGCTGGAAGAGCCAGGCCTTAAACTTTCCTGGCAGTCCTGACCCCTCGATCTTACTCAGCCATGCATATGCCTGTTTCTCTGTCCTGGAAACATTGCATCTGTCGGTCAGGGATGCGTCATACCATTTCCCTAGGCACTTAATTGGGTTTTCCTCAATTGATGGTATCGTCTCCCCCTGTACTCGCAACTGGAACTTGCTGATAACTTTCCCCCTTCTGATCACCATACTTCTTGATTTCCTTGGCTTGAACTTCATCCGAGCCCATGTTGCCACGTCATCAAGAACCTTCAGGATCCATCCTGCTTGCACATGGGTTGAAGTTGTTATGGTAAGGTCATCCATAAAGCCTCTTATTGGAGGTTGGCGGGTGCCAGACTGCATTGATGGCCCCCTGGATTCTTTTCCTGCAGCTGTTATGAGCAGGTTCATTCCCAAGACAAACAGGATGGGGGAGACGGTGCAACCTGTCACGATTCCCTTTTCAAGGTCCTGCCACTGAGTTGTAAAATGGGCAGTTTTGAACCGTAATTTGAATCCTCCAAAGTAGCTGGTAATTATACCCCTAGTATGGTGGGGGATATGGTAGTGTTCCATAGCCGTGTTGATGAGGCCATGCGGGATTGAACCGTATGCGTTAGCCAAGTCGAGCCAGACAACCGTTAGGTTTCCTTTGCTCTTCTTGGCCTCCCGGATCAGCTGGTTGAGGATGCCCGCATGTTCCAAGCACCCGGAGAAACCTGGAATGCCGCCCTTCTGGACTGATGTGTCGACATATTTGTTGTTCACCATGTAGGTAGTCATCCTTTTTGCCAGGACAGAAAAGAATACCTTGCATTCGACACTTAGGAGAGAAATGGTTCGGAACTGACTGATGTCGGAGGAGTCCATTTCCTTGGGTACAAAACACCCCTCTGCTCTTTTCCAGGATGCTGGAATGATACCTTTTGTCCATATCCTTCGCAACAGTTTCCATAACCTGCGGAGGAGCGTCGGGCATCTCTTGTATACTTTATAAGGTATACCACTTGGTCCTGGGGCAGATGCTGAACGAGCTTTCTGTACTATATAGTATTATACTGAAGTTAATGATATTTGTGATTATGGCAGTTGTCTTACATAATACAGATATAATACTACAGTGATATTTAACCTGTCCGTTATTGCTGAAGAATCACACTTTTGGGGTTATTCATGGTCTGTTGGAAGTACCTTGTTGATGCCTTTACACTTTTAAATGTCCTTTTAATGTTCGATGGTTGAAGGGTGAGTATAATGCCATCTCATTGTAGCCTACCCAGTTTTTTTTTTAAAAACGCATTATTGTGTTCACTGATTGTTTACAGTTTGATGGAAGTTACCCCCATAATTCACGCAAAGCATTATGGGGCGTAGGAATAAGGTGGATTTGTACAAGTCAATCTCAAACCTCTTTTCTATTTTAGCTGTTTTGTTTGTTTTTCATGTCATTCAGCTGAAACCATTGCTGCCTGTCAATCTTTTTGCCACTCAGTGGGTGTAACCACAGTCACTCCAGACGATGGTGACGTCACGTGCATACCCTCTATAGAGTGGAGCAGGTATGACGTGACTTTGTAGGCCAACCGGTGTTACGAGATTTTTGGTTTCTGAGATTTTTGGTTTCAGTAGGCGGAGCTTACATGAATATTCATGAGTTTACCGGACATGCGCGTCGAACTGAGAATTTTAGTCGACGCACCTTTGTTACTCTCAGCAGGTTTAATGGATTATCTCAAAGAAGGTAAATAGTTTCAGCGCGAGTTTATGCCTAAACTACAACTAGCCTATTGATCGTTTCAGAACAGTTTATATTGTTTTTATATTTTTTGTAAATTATTTGCACGTTTTGTGCAGTCGTCCCTGACTGAATGCAGTCATGTTAGGATAAAGCAAACTTCAACTAGTCATAGTCCTATACATTGATTTAATTTCGTTGTGCTTTTCCTTTGTACTTTGAGATGGTGTCTTTTATCAGTTGTTATCATTTGTTGAATGTCACTGCCCGTAACTACGGTGGCCCAGTAGTGCACAACACAACAAAATATAAAAAGCAAACATAAGTTCACAACACAACGAAAACAAGCCACAACACAACGAAAAAGCCACAACACAACGGAAATGCTCCCAACCACTCGGGGGCACTCGGAGCGCGGTAAAGTTGCCACTGTTCTATAGAGTCGGCAATCTTACAAATAAATCAATACCACAATAGTTTTAACAGTATGTAGGCTAACCATTGTTTATCGATATGAAATATTAATTTAAAATCACCTACATGCATTATAGCTGAATATTTATGCTAGAGAATGCTTTGACCCGATACCACGGCGCTAAGGGGACGTCTGCCAATTCCACCAATTGGTTGAAACGTATCATTTGTATGAATTAAAATTGCTTTTAACATTTAAAAACAGACATGTTAAAATTCCACAGCTTGATTGTATTGGTAAAACTGACTTAATAATGCACAACACAACATTGGAATTTGAAAATTAAAAAAAAGTTAATTTAATTCATACAAATTATGTTTCAACTTGGTGGCCGTAGCAGCGGGTAAAAGCATTCTCGAGTATAAATATGCAGCTATTATGCACGTAGGTGATTTTGAATTGATATTTCATGTCGATATAAAACTGCACACATAAAACTGATCGTAGTGTTTAAATATTTGTAAGATTGGCGAATCTATAGAACAATGCAAGGAAAACTAACTTTACCGCACTCTGAGAGTCCCCTAGTGGTCGGGAGCATTTCCGTTGTGTTGTGGATTTTTCATTGTGTTGTGGCTTGATTTCATTGTGTTATGGCTTTTTCGTTGTCTTGTGGCTTCCTTCCATTGTGTTGTGGATTTATTTAGTTGTGTTGTGAACTTATGTATGTTTTTTAAATTTCGTTGTGTTGTGCACTACTGGGCCACCGTACGTAACAACTGAAATAAATCTGTATTTAATTGTATCTGTGGACATAATATTTTTTTGTGACGTATACTGTGAAGATGTGTTAACTTTCCCTTTTCATGAGCCAAACTATTGAACATTCTCCATGTTCCCTGGCTGTCTGGCTGTAAAATTCAGTCTGAAAAATGTTGCTGAAATTTCAGGTTCTCTCAAGTTTCCAATAAAGACATTTTTTAATTGTTTTACAAACAAATATAAATTTACAAATTAAAATTATCACAATTTTTAAGGTTCCACTTACACCGTGAAACCAAAAATTCCAGAACACCTGAATTATTACACTGATTTCCAACAGAAGAGCAGATAAAGAATATTCCTATGTGAGCTCCGCCCACTGAAACCGAAAATCTCAGAAACCAAAAATCTCGTAACACCTGTAAACTCATGGATATTCATGTGAGCTCCGCACACTGAAACCAAAAATCTCGTAACACCGGCAGTTAGCATCGCACTGGTTCTCTTGAGAAATATTCAATAGGATTTTGGATTATCGCTTATCACAGATGAACACAACTTTTATTCATTTTGAAGCCTAAATGCAGCCGCCAGAAGTTAAAAGCTAAAGGTAGGCTACACACAGTTACACCACGGTCCCGCAAATTCAACATCTCTTTCAGTTTTTATCTAAAAACATTTTCCCAGAATGTTTGAGTTAGACTAGTTTATAAGAGCACAATTGACCTATCGGTAAGCCCCTCCCCTCGAACGCAGATGAGCCAATAGCAGTTGAGTATCAGTTGTGCTGGGACCGGAACTCGGACATCTTTAGGTGTCCGCGCCATAGAGATGCATTGGAAAATCCGAAGTTCTCATCGGTTTGATGGTGTTTATGCTACAAAAATGCTAAAATGTTGTGCCTGAGGTACTGCAACACTGATTCCAGGGATCCTGAGAGGATTTTCTGTTTGTCATACTCTCGTTAAGTTACGATTAAAGTCCCTGCTAACATACAAACCGTAATAACTAACTGTTCTCACGTCATATAACACTGTAGGTCAAAAACACGAAGGTCTACATTTCAGTGCCTCTCCATATTAAACTGGTTATATGTAAATTAATTTAATTTTAGATATGTTTAAGGTCTACATTATCTGTCCTACTAAGGAGGACTCCTATTTTGATGGGTATTATAGTCTACGGGTATAAGGGAGAGCTCGCACGCAGTTTATCAGAGTTGTTTTGCAGATACAAAGTTTACCAGTTATTAACTGCACCCTCGAAAAGGCACACGGTCTGTGTATGTTTGTTTACTGTTAGTTGTATGAGTGTTTTTGTGTAATTTGCGGTGTATGTTAATGGTAATGCAACGGAGAGAGATAGTTTGTGAATGAGACGTTAATGCGCACTTCTTATGCTTTGTTTGTTCAGCTCTTACGATGATTTTTGGGAGTGAATAACGATGCAATAAACTTGATAAACCATCAGTTAAGTTTGGCCATCATTCGGACGGGATATACGCTACAATCTGTGTCCAAAAACATCTTGGGATAAGGTTTTCACACTGACAGCTGTACATTGTAAGATATAGCAACTCCGTTTGTTTGTCCGAGTTAGCAACAGTAACTAAGGGGGGCGGGGCTTACCGATAGGTCAATTATGAGCATAATGAGGCTGTAAAAGTGATTACGTTTAATCTCCTCGACAGCCTCTGTGGTCCCATTTAGCCACTTGTTAGCAACTGCATTTTTCAAGATACATAACAGCTTCAAAAAAATCACGAGTGGGTAATACTGATGTATTTTATGTCGTAGAATAAAACCTGAAAGTGTATTGAGCTTGTTTACGACAGATGCATTTGCAAGCGAGGTGCAAAATAGGGAAAACTCCAACGTCACCCCTCCCGGTGATACCAGTATTTTTCATGTTGCAAAAAGGATTAATGGCCAATTGCACGCTGCAAAGTTTAGGAAGTGACATAGTGAAATAGTAACGCATTAAAGCAATGTAAAGGCAGACTAATAGATTAATAGAAAATTATTCATTGTAAAATATTTTTGATATTCTAAATAATCTTAAATGTCTCACTGTACACTCACTGCTGTGGAGGAGCCGTTGCTTAGCCTACATCTGCACTTTAAAGATGTTTTTATAAAGCACCTTTATAGAGCACCCTCTGTGATTTGATTATGATACCTGTAGGCATAATAGGCCTAAGATAAGATGGCCAAATAAAAAATTTTTTTATTATTATTTATTTTAAGTTAAGTTATATTGTGCTTGGTTTGTATGTTCAGCATTTGCTGGAATACTAAAAAATGTTCAGTGTTAAATAAATATTTTTAAATTGTAGTTTTGTCATTTATTTTTCTTTTTAAAAAAGCAAGACAAAATAGTAAAAAGCTAATTTTTACTATTTAATTTATACAATGGTGAAAAAAGTTGTTAAATAAATGAAAAACAACGCATTTGGTATTCGGCTTCGGCCTTTGGCCAAGTGTTTTATTATTATTCAGCTTCGGCCAAGAGTTTTCATTTCGGTGCATCCCTAAGAGGAAGAGGAAGAGAAAGAGTAAGAAATTTCTGACACTTTCAGGATATCCTGCCTTTTACTGGAAAGCTCTTATTGCTATCTGAGTCTGCATATGGGAGTTCATGGGTGTCTTAACATGTGTGTTAGCAATTGAATGTTGGAGTATGAGTGTATAAATTTGTGTTTGTGGGAGTCTTCTGTACGAAAGCTGTGACATTCATTCTCCATAATAAGGTGTTGTTCATGCTGTAAAGGTGAATACAGTCAATGTATTGATCAAGATCATTATTCAGTTATTTAGTTCTTGGTTCATATTCGGCAGCATGTTAACCCTGTTCCTGTTAAAAAAACTGTTTTTGATGACCAAACAACTATTGTTTTTACCCAACTGAGAAAAAAAAGGAACTTTTGGTTTTGAGCTATAGTTCAAGTAAATGATCTCATGTGTGCACTTCAGTAATGAGAACACAGCCTTCAAACACACACACTAGGAAAACGCACTCTTTAATCCAAGTACTGATACATGGAAGGTTTACTAGCCTGCTTTTGATGACACAAGAACAGGTAAGGATTTTTTAAACAAATATGTACTTTTAGAGGAGTATTAAATTGTGTAATACCGGTATGCTTTCAGCTATTGAAATTCACAGACATACCGGTATATGTAGTATTAAAATTCGCCAAATTTAAAAATCCCAAATGACAGAAGTGGAAGACAGATCTAGGATATTTATTTAAGATAATTTGAGTGAGTTCATGAAATAGAGCTCTAATGTTTGAAAAATATAAAATCTTTCCATTATATTGGACTGAAACAACATTGATAATACAAAGGGATAGGGGGGTGGGGGGGTGAATTTTCAAAAATCAACTTTGTTATGTGTCTCTGAAGACTTCCGAATCAAAAGAATGACTTTTATCCTGATCTTTATTTGGATTAAAGATCATCTCAATAATCAGTACCTAGATTATCAACAGACAATCAGAAACCAAAAAGACTAGAGATAATTATATTCAGAACACTTTTTTTATCCCTAAGATTCTCAGAGAAAATACAACATTTGACCTAAAAAAAAAAATTTAAACATGAAGATATATTCGGAAGATGTTTTGAGAAGAAAAACGAAAGCATATAACTAAATTCAGTGAGTTTTATGCTTAAAACAAGAAAAAAGACAAAAGAAATTTTATTCGATTTCTGAAAAGAAGTGACCTCTCTCGTTGCGGTGTTTTATTGCTTTGTTTTTTTTGGAGTAGGCTACATTCACAAGAACACCATTTCACGTCAGTGTAGGAACAAGGAGTGAAGAAAAGCATGTTTTTGTTTCTTTTGCCCTTTCAGTGAGTTCACTCACCTACGTTCGCTTTTGTAATTCACCGCATCTAAACATAGCAGCCCTACCGTACGCCCTGCAACCTCGAAATGAAAGCGTAAACTTAAAAACGGCAGAAAACCATAAGAAACTAAACTAACTTTTACAAACTACAAACATTATAAATTCAATTTCCGACAGAACGTGTTCATTTTGACCACATCTCTTTTCCCCTACGCCCCTCAGTCTTTTAAGCTCAGGGAAATCCCATTCTTTACAGTTTCCTGGCAGTTGCGAGAAGTGTGACAGAGTACTGCGTCTGTGTTTTTTCACACTTCATAGCTCCACTAGTGGGTTATGGGTAGATGGTCAGGTTCACTGCAGAAGCGTAGTTTTATGTACAGTTATTGTACAAAACGTGTGCCATGAAGATCTAGGGCATTTATCAAGATCTGCACTTGTTCCTTGAAGTGCTCAATTAATTAAAAGATGGGTTTTGAACTCTCAACTGAAAGATGGATTTGGAGGTCACCATGCTTTTGTCTCAAACAGTAAGCAATTTAAGATATGCAACTTTGTGATTTTAAAGAATTTTGTGCATCTTTAATTTTTAGATGCTTTGTTACGTTTTCAAAATAAAGTGAATTGTAATTTTCTATGTTAAAACACTTCTAACTCTAGACATAACCAATGGTATGCGTTATACACAGGACAATCTGTTTGTCGAACCAATGGCAGACGGGAGTAGTGTTTAGAAAACATGCTTGAATTATTTTTTGTTTCATTTGGTGACGCAAAAATAACTTCAAAAACACTTCTGCTTGAAAGTTTTCTGTGTGGATTCAGCATTTTTTGATGACAAAAAAATGTTGGGCTTAAAAGCAAAAAGAATTTCTCAGAAGAATGTATATGGTGTTTTTTCTGTGTGTTTTATAACAGCATAATGTCATTCATCTAAAATGAAAATTCTGCAATCATTAACTCACCCTCATGTTTTGTTCCAAACGGTATGATTTTTTTGGGACACAAAATAAGATATTTTGAAGAATCAGTTTTTTATGAAAGTCAGTGAGGTGCAATGTTGTTTGTACGCCAGAGTTCTTCAAGACGAACGACTGGAGGGTGAATAAACGATGACAGAATTTTCTTTTTTGGGTGAACTGTCCCTTTAAATTGAATGGTTCTAACCATCAACACTGGTCTGTAAATATTCAGATATCTTGGAAGTAACCAGAAGACTCGCCTGCTGTAAAAAAAGCGCCTGATCGTGCATCTCAGCTACAATGTTCTCCACATGGATTCTGCGTATGGTTTCATTCACTCTGCTGGTCAGAGTTAGTAAAACACAGTGTCCTCATCATGAAGTCAAGCCTGGGAAAGGTGAGAGAAAAAGATAACACCTTCAAACATTATTGCATTCAATTCTCTGTGTATAAAACCTGTGTCCACTAGATAGACCTTATCAGTGGTCTCTCTAATCTTATTGTGTCCTCCATCCAAGACATATACATTGTATAATCCCAACAAAAATAAACCCTTATCTTGGACCTAATTAGACAGTCAATAGAGATTTTCCTGCAGAAGTAACTGAGGACGTGGCCAGTGTAAAGCAGTTCTAAAGATCTGGTTTTAGAAATTCACTTTCAATCTTGAAGGCCTTGTCGAATCTAAGAATAGTTTATAAAAATTCCCTTTAAGTTTAGCAATCCAAAAAGGACATCACCCAGAGCTTTGTCAATCTAAGCCTGTCTGTGGTCACACGTCTGTGAGACAGCGATGCTCTTGGGAAAAGAAGCTTTGAAGAAAGGTTTTTTTTTTTTTTCAAACTGTAGGACAGATTATCATTGAACAGGCAATTTTACATGTAGAGGAATATGTTGTTATATGATATTTGCAGTGTTCATGCATTGCAATTTTAATGTGCAGTAGTTCACATGAAATACTTTTGGGGAGCATGTCTTGTAATGCCACATGTTAAAGGCACCAAGAACAGTAACTATAAAAGATATCTATTGCGTCCACACCAGCGGACAATGTCATTCTGTTTATTATAAGCACATGCTGCAGTTTTGTCATCTGCAGCTTTAAACGCTCAAACTCTTAAAACAGGATGGATTCTGATTGGCTGTCAATGTTTTTTTGTCTTTCATCAGCTATAAAAAAATAAAAAATAAGATTCCAACGATATTGTTTCTCGTTATAGTTGTGATGTGAACTCAGCTATTCTTTTATATTAAGAAAGATTTTTAGAGCTATAGTGCTGTCAAATGATTAATCACAATTAATCACATCCAAAATAAAAGTTTGAGTTTACATAAGATAGGTGTGTGTACGGTGTATAATTATTCTGTATATATAAATACCCATGCATCTATGTATATATTTAATTTTTGTTTTTAATATTTATATATAAAAATTTATATTTATATTCAATGTAAATTATTTCGATTTATAAACATTATATGCATGCAAATATTTATTAAATATACACATGTACGTATGTGTATTCAAATATACATAATAATACAAATATAATAACTTTATAGTTAACGTTATAACGTGAGAATGGACGGTGAGAACAGACCTTAGGCAAGAGGTAAAACAATTTTATGCTAATTCTGTAATTTTTTTACTTAATACTCATACTTTTATTAGTGTATTTATTTGTATTAATTAAAAAAAAATAAAGAAAAATAATTTTGTCACATTTCAAAGCCATTTAATATGGACGCTTGTTTCCACAACGAAATAAAAAAAATGTAAAAGATAATTGCAACTTTTTATCTCCCAATTGTGACTTATGTTCTAACAAATTCTGAGTTATGAAGACCAATTCTAGGGGGAAAATATATTTTTTTACTCAGAAATGCAAATTTATATCTCCCAATTCTGACTTTATAATTCACAATTGCATTTTATAAAGATTTGCGAGATATAAACTCACAGTTCTGACTTTTTTGCAGAGTTTATATCGCTCAATTCTGATTTAAAAAAAGGTCACAATTATCTTCTTTATTTTTTATTCAGTGGTGGAAAAAAGCTACTACTCTTGGCAAAAAGTGTAAAAGAATCTTAAAAACCGTTATAAAACCTAAAATATACATTTTATATTCATATAAACTGCAACTAAAAATCGCAAACTGAAGTTGAAATACATTGATGGAAATTGTATGGGTCTCTCACTGTAATCAAAATAAGCCTGTTTGAGGTATTATTTGTCTGAAAGCAAGAATGTGACCGTTGATCTCTTGTTTTAGAATCTCCATTGATGGATTCCTTGCAGTGCCACAATGACTACATGACCCATGTACAATGCAAGTGGGAGGTCGATCCAAATCTTCATCCACAAGCTACAGGAAACATATCCTTGTTTGAACTTTACTGCTGGCCAAAGCGAAAGTAGGTGAAAGAAAGAAAGAAAGAAAGAAAGAAAGAAAGAAAGAAAGAAAGAAAGAAAGAAAGAAAGAAAGAAAGAAAGAAAGAAAGAAAGAAAGAAAGAAAGAAAGAAAGAAAGAAAGACGCCTACAATGGGGAAAATTAACTCTCTCTCTCTCCTTCTCAGAAGAGAAATACATTGTGTCCAGCAAACACCCGGTGTGATTTTACCCAATGGGAAGATCTTGCACGAGTGTCGCTATAGCACTGGAAGGTTTACCGATACAACAGATCACATTCTTTACTTCAAAGTACCCTGTATATCCGAAGCCACAACTCTCAAAGTTGCTCAGCACGGTGAGTGTGTGTATTGTGCATGTATTTACCTCCTAAAGCATCTCTGGTGTGGAAAGGCATTTCACCGTTCTGTGTGTGTGATTTCAGGAAAAGTGAAGGCCCCGATTAACTTGACAGAGATGGCTGACGGCGCAGGTCATCTGCTGTCCTGGGCAAGCCCATATCCTGCATCCTCAAATATCACAAGAACTCTCATGTACCAGCTTCAGTATCACAGATACGGGCATGACTGGACTGTGAGTACACACATACAGTACATTGTCAGAAAAAAATTTGCAAATACTGTGTTCTATCTACACCTTAAGGGTAAATATTCATTTAGCTAAGGTACTAACATACAGAGATTCAATTAAACTTAAATCGACATTATAATGTTACAAAAGTTGTTTTCCACAAAAATGTTAAGCAGCTCAACAATTAAAATTGATAATCATAAGAAATGTTTCTTGAGCATAAAATCATCATATTAGAATGATTTCTTAATGATACTGTGACACTGAAGACTGGAGAAATGATGCTGAAAATTCAGCTTTGAATCACAGGAATACATTTCATTCGAAAAAATATTCAAATTATTTTCAACAGTAATAATATTTCACAATATTAACGTTTTATTGTATTTTTGATCGAATAAATAGCAACTAGACCCTTCTTTCAAAAGCATTCAAAATCGTACTAACTCAAAACTTATATGTAATGAAATAAATCGTCTTAAATAAATGAGGAAATTCATCAAAGTGAACACCAAACCCCAAACGGCATTAAACCGCTCACATAGGCCTACTCCAATATTATCTGATAGCAACATTTTCTAATAGGATACCTTGTGGATATCCTGTCTACCACAATATCTGTGTATCAGCAGCTTTGTTTCACTGTACTATCAAACAACACAATCTTAATTTGTAAAATTGTAAGGAAACGTCATTATAACCTCAAACTCAAGATTCCCAACTAAGATAAACCCTCCACATGAAAGAGTGATGCTCACGGTCTGAAACTGGAGATAGATCCACTGTCAAGATTTGGATATTTACATGGGTGAATGCTGAGTGTGTTTATATGAGTCTATGTATTCATGCGATAAGTTGGTGTGCCACTGCGCAATGTTTTCTTACCGATTAATGTTTGTTACTGCTGTAATCAGTATGCCTGTGGAAAAATAAGTGGTTGTGTGGTTTAATATGCTACTTGTAATATTTATGCAGTATACAGTATACTGATTAATTAATTAAAAACAACAGTGTAAATATGTATCACAAATTTTATGCGGCATGCAGTGACTAATAGTTTGCAGCTTATATGCACTCTTTTTTTTTCCACTCAGTAAAGCACATTCCACAAACAATGCAGTCCTACTGTATGTTTACTAGCGATATAACACCAAATATAGAACATTTATTCACAAGACCAACGTGCTTTGGACGGCGGGCACTGACATCACTGCCATTACATGATAGGCTGCGGTGCCTCACGTGATTCAAATTAGCCATTACGCTTTCTCCAATGGTAAGAGACGCTGGCTCACTACACATTGGGACACTGATGACTCTGGGTGCGTCTCAATCAGCTCCCTAGTTCAGTCATCAGGGCACTGATCAGGGAGTCAGCCCATTGACTTATGTCCTTATCAGTGCCCTGACTACTGAACAAGGGAGCTGATTGAGACCTATCTTTTTACAGTCTATGATTGAGACGCATGCTCTATTTCCTCTGCTCCTCATTGTACAACATCATTACTGGTATTTATTAACAACAGCAGAGCTGATATCTTCCTGACATCACTTGTAATGTTACTTAAAGTACATTATGTCAAATACTTTGCTTGTTACTGCAACATTTCCGACTTAAATAAATTATAAATGTTAGCTAGATTGTGTTTATTACCTGTCTAACGATGTATGTTTATCCTGAAATATAATAAAATAATGCTTTCTATTTTTAAAAACACACATCGCGTGACGTTATCGGTCGTTATGTGTAGTGAATTGGCTCACGTGATTTAAGTTTAGTGCTTCAGAACTTCCGTTAAGGGAACCTGGGGCACGTTCAAGTTCAAACCGGTGCGCAACGTTTTGCTACGGTTTCCGGATTGAACGACATGTTGGAAACAAGCACCGTTTCCATTTAAAAAAAAAAAAAAAACTTTTTGCTATGTTTTGTCGAGGCTGAACGCAGCCATAGTGAGTATCAATGCACCATGGGTTTTGCATTGTGGGACTTTTTAGGGAGCGAACGTTTCAGTGCACCGGAAGGATTCTGCGATTGAGACAGCCCTTAAAATGGCCATGTGCCCTAACTACTGAACAAGGGAGCTGATTGAGACGCACCCAATCTCTGCTCACACACACACTTGTTTCGATCGTGAATGAATCAGGGTTTTTGAGCGAATTGTTTCAGGTGAATCACATTACAAACTTTTATTTTAAGTAAAAGATTATTTGAAAATTGGGCAAAAAGAAAGGTAAACATGCACGTTTTAGTGTGAGAAAGAACTACATTCAAAAACTAAGGAGAAATACAAAACCATTTATCAATATTATCAATATATTTGACCTTTATTGCAAAATAATATGCATATATATGCACCATCCTTTTGGTGACCTTTTGTACAGCATTACATCATAGGTAATGTAGTTTTTCATCATGAATTCAACTGTTAAAGGCATTACACTTTAAATTAGTTTAAATAATGCAAATAGATGGCTTCAACAAGAATATACCGTCGATTAACAATCTCTGAACTCACAGTATAGGTCAGTCTTTAAATTATTTATAAATATCAGATTTTATCGGTTGCATGTTATTGAAATATAACCTTTTTTCATTCTGTTTTACTGGAACAGATTGTGGATAACATCAATGCATCCAAGTTTATGATTGACAAGAAGTCACTGTTGCCCGGCTACCATTATCAAGCCAGAGTGAGGGCGCGGGGTCCTGTTGGACTCTGGAGTGACTGGAGCCCCCTGGTGTCCTGGAAGACTCACAATGGTGTTATTCTTTTTTATTTTTGCTAATAATCAAAAAAAAAAAAATTCCTTATACTGCAGTTTTAACGAAGTTCATGTGCTCTTGCAGGCAATGGAGTCTTTAACCTGCAGTGTGTGATAGTGGGAGAAAAGACTGTGACATGTACCTGGCAAATGAAGACAGATCATTTTCAGTTTATGTCTTATCATCTCTGGTGCAGTGACACCAAGTGAGTTCTCCGTCCATCACAAACTCATGTGATGTAACTAATTGATCTGCAGTGTGATGTCACATCCTGTACATTGACAACCCTTTCTCTATCCCTCAGATCCTCTGCTTGTTGTGAACATCCTCAGCTGCTGTCCAGTGACGTTGAGCTATCTGAGTTTATGTGTTCTGTGAATGTCTCTGACCCTTACCAGTTAACAGTGGAGCTGAAACCAGTGCTATACACTAGGACGTACAAACCTGTTAAACACAGTGAGTGTTGTTTAGTGGAGTCTTGTGTGCCAGTGCTGCCCTCTGGAGTTTAGGAGGAACATTTACGTTTGTTCTTCTTCTCTTAAAGTTAAACTTTTACAACCTGACAAGATTCAGGTGATGGAAGAAGATGGCTTCTTCAAAATGAACTGGTCTGTACCAGCTGTTCCCGAATTGCATGAGTTTCAGTACTTGATCCAGCTAAATATCTCGTCCAACGAGGTGTGTTTTCTACCTTTCGGTATCTGTGTTGCATTGACTCAATGATTCATTGTAGCTGTGACTGATCACATGCATGTTTTTTCTTTTTTGTAGGAATCAAAGAACATTACCTTTCAACAGGGGGTCAACAATCATGAGATTTCCTTTGGGGATCTAAGCCCTTCAACTAATTACCAGGCCCAGATCAGATTACTGCCAGTTCCTTGGCTGTATGAAATTCAGCCATCAGATTGGTCACAGCCAGAAGTGTTCACCACTGAGCAAGGTAACACTTTTAGCCAGGTAACACTGAATTACTAATTTCTTGGTTGTAAATGCAACTAAATGTAAAGAGGAAACTACACACTAAATCGTTAATTAAGGTTTGAGAAAAGTAAATGATTAATATTGACAAATAAATAAAATTTGGGTAGATTGAGTGAATTTTGAGATTACTATTAAAAGTGCATATAAAATCACACTGCTGCATGTGTGTTTGTTTATGTATACATTTATGTTCATTTATTCGTTCAGATATACTTATTGAGTGTGTTAATATTTCAAGACTTAGAAACTACATGTTTCCTACTCTGTCTTCCAAGTGTGCTTTTGTGTTTTTTTTGCATTAAAAAAAAACTACTTTATACTTAATTCAAAGAGAGCTTCTTTTAAAATAACAAAGATGTAAAAAAAGGTCTGGGAATATCTTTGTAGAATTATTTAAAGGGATAGTTCACACAAAAATGAAAATTCTGTCATCATTTACTCACCCTCAAGTTGAGTAGGAAGGAAGATATTTGGAAGAATGTTTTTAACCAAGGAGATCTCGGCCCCCATTGACTTCCATAGTATTTTTTTTCCCCACTACTATGGTAGTTAGTAGACGCGTTTCCACTTGCGGGCCTAGAGCGTGCCAGGGACATTTCCACTGTCACTTCCGGTGCTTCCAACGAGATCTGCTTGGTTACAAACATTCTTCCAAATATCTTCCTTTGTGTACAGCAGAACAAAGAAATGTGTACAGGTTTGGAACAACTTGAGGACGAATAAATGATAGCAGAATTAACATTTTTGGGTGATCTATCCCTTTAAGCTTATAGGACAAAAGTAATGATGCCCACAGTAGTGCTGGGCGGTATACCGGTTCATACCTGTATTTATTTTTTTATTATATGAATTTTGATGATACCGCAATACAGGTATATGCCGCTTAAACAATGTTCGGAACGCGGCGCAGCGCGTCATTGTTTGAGAGGGGACCCATTTCATTGATGCACTGTAGTAAGAGCAGTCAGAGCACAGTTGCCTACAGCTGAATCCTATACCTTCTCTCATTCACTATTCCCTACGTTATCACTTTATTTGAAGGAGTGAATGGAAATGTGCTTGAAGTGTAACTTACATTGGCTGTACACTCGTTATTGCGGTGCAATGGGATAGAATGAGTGCACTCAATAACTTCCACTAGGGTTTCGGACACCACTACAAAGCGCTGTCCCCTCCAAATAATGCTCTATTTGAGGTTATGGGGGCAATTTCGGATTCAGCCCTTGATTACAGTGGAGAATTCAAACTACACGCGGCGCGCGCGAGAGAGAGCGGTTTCTGCGTGGAGCGCCGCGATGGGTTTAACAACGCTCACCACATGGATCATATAGCACTGATACAGATCGGAGCGAGCGCGTTTACATTTTTTATGGACATATTTCATATACTCTAGTGCTCTAGACATGAACCAGAAGCGTGTATGCGCGCACATTTCATCACGTCTTATTAAAATGAAATGTAGGGTAGACCGAGTACAGTTGGTAGTACAGGGGTACATTAGAGACACCTCAAATAACTTGCGTGCTCAACAAGTCTGATCTGTGATATTTACTTCGCACATGCGTACTAGCGCCCTCTTCGATCGTGGGAAATTTGAAGTACGTGCTTCTCCAGTCCGAAGATATCGGTGAAAGTTTTTTTTCTAAGGTACATTTTTCATTTCACCACCTCCCTTCCACATTGAATAGCTTCTCATCCTTACATGACTTTTAAAGTTAACTTACATTTTCGTAAACCTTAATCTGTGCTCTGAAAACTGGCAAATTGCATGACTGTGTGTCATGCAAGACCATTGTAAAATCTAGAGAAATGTGCTAGGAGGTCAGGGGGGTACAGTTGAGACGCAGTGTATCAATTGTACCCGCACTAGAATCCTATTGCGGCACATGCAGTTTAGTTGCACGATGTTTACTGTTATTATGTTTAATATGTTATTTTTGTGCATTTGATTGTTTGCAATTGTTCAATGTGCTTTACTGTCACTCAACCGAACTGTTAGCTATAGCCTACTATTAAAATGATAAACTGAAATTAAATATTGTATCTCTATTTACCATTACTGTTCAATGTTTTACTAATAAACTACTTTTACTAATAAACTAAACTACTTAACAAATAATCGAATAAAATACTGAATGGAAATAAAAACTGTTGAATTCTCATTTTAAAGGTATTTTACAAATTCAATGAATTGGTTAGGCAGCTTTACAGCCTTACGGATGGGTGTCTCAACTCGGGTACTGTTCCAACTGTACCCGACATGGGTACAGTTGGAACGAAACAGCTTCTTGTGTTTATAAGCTAATTGTGGTAAATATGACTATTTATGGATGGTAATAATTATTCATATTTTAGTAGACAAGTAAAGGAAATGTCATATGAAAAATCACTTGTTTTCAGTCCTCAGTTTTGGTGTGGTAACTGAAAAAGCAAAAAGTGTACCAACTGTACTCGGTCTGCACTGATTCAACCGTATGTCTGATCACGAACGCGCTGACACGATGGATTATTCTTCTATACAAAAGACAATGATGCAAGTTAATAAATAAACTGACAATTCAAAGAAGAATGGGCAAAAAAGTAACTGCTTTATTCTTTCTGTGTTAAACTGATGTGTGTCATTCGTTCAGAGAGTGCTCTTAAATGTATTGAAAATATCCGCGTTTCTCCTCGTTTTGGCAGTTTGTTGTTATATAAGGTTAGATTTTTTAAATGCATAAGGTGCCCTCAACTTTTAATATTCAGGTGTCTGTAAGTATGACTCTGAGTATGTTGCAGGTCTGTGTTTTATTGGTGGTTGTCTCTCCACAGCATCATTTTGTGGGGCTTTGTAAACCTGTATTAACTCTAGTGTGGAATTTTTCTACAATAGTCACTCATCATGACAGTAAAATAGGGCATTCTAGTGAATCTACTGCAGTATTTACTCTCTCAATCAGTAGAAAATGTGATTAACACCCTGTCATGCATAGGGGAAAAAAATACCGTCATATACCGTGAAACCGATATCATTTAGAAAAATACTGTGATATACATTTTTGGTCATACCGCCCAGCACTAGCCCACAGGACAGAACTTAATAAATTATGCTCTTTTTGTGTGTAGTTTTTTCGCCCAACAGCATTGTCATCTACGTTTTGGTTCCTGTGTTTGTGGCGGTGCTTTTTGTCATCTTGTACATCACCCTTCCTGCCTGTCACAGGTAAAACACACCACACTATGAAATTTATGCATCTCAACATTTGATCAATTCATGCATTACCTGGAAATCAAACACATTACACTGGTATTGCTGGCCAATGATGTTTGAGCTACAGGTACATTCATTATATATACTGTGGATGTTTTTGTTTGTGGGTTTAATTGTGTGTAATTCTATTAACAGAAGGATGAAGTTATGGAATGGATCGGTTCCATCGCCCATAAAGAGCAAAGTGCTGGAGGGGATGATCAAGGTGAGTCTTTACGGGCTGATCTTGGAACAGTACAATCGTTTAAGGTGAATCTGGATTTGGATGCACAATACACATTTTCAATTTGTTCGTTATCTCAAAACTTTTTCCCAAATTACTGCTTTAGTGTAAGTTCCGTAATAGTTTTCTTTTACTTTGTGCTAAAGGTGTAGTAGCTCAACGGTTCCCTAAAATGCACGAACAATGCAAGAATCTTTATAGCTGAAGCGAAGCAAAATAACGCTTAGTGAAAAGTAATGTGAAAAACGACAAGGAAGAACAAAAAATAAGAGTGGCTTGTTAGTCGCCAACAGCACAGCAGATCCAGATAAACACTGACACTCAAAACTGTCCTGTTACTAGAGCTAACATTACAACAACAGCATATCTTGGTTCTGTAAAACATAGCAAAACCAATGTTACTCACACATGAAGCAGAAACAACGCAACCCTGACAACTGTTTTCAGGACTTCCCGCTTAGGTCTCTTCAGCGCTGGAAAGCTTTTCTAATATTAACACAGGTCCTAAAGCTCTTGCTTGATCATAACCCTTCTTTTTCCAGTGATATTCCTCTACCTTTTCTCTTTTTTGTAACATCTCTCAGCCATCTCTCTGACTGCATCCGAAATCGCATACTTCCCTACTATATAGTAGGTGAAAAACAGTATTTTACGTCTAAATATGTCAGAATTCACAGTACTCATAAAAGAGTAGGCAAAAAGCATCCGGATGACCTACTACTTCCGGCAAAATTCTGAAGTGCGCATACGATGAGTTCTGGAAATGTCCATATAGGGCACAACAGCTAAAATGATGGCAAACATGGCTTTTTGTCTATCAGTCTTTATAGCCTACGTTTTATAACTCTTTTAAATTACACCTGGTTATGTTGTCACTGAATTACATATTTGCTTTTCTATCTCTCTCTCTTTCAGAAGCCTCCCGCCGGATGGCCGCTTATCACTGAGAAAGAGACGACCTCTATTTGTGTTCTGTTGGCTACAGACAATATCAGTGTCTGCAAAAGCAGGTAAGCTCAAACTCAAATGAAACAATAAAACTGTTTTAAAGTTGGCATGAAACGGTTCCTATTGTAATGTATATCTACGTATATTTGCATGATCATGGTCTTTTGTGTAGGAATTACAGTATGGTCTCTGAAGCAGTGCTATTTACTATTATCACATATATTACATTTTGAATTAGCAGTAACACTTTACAATAAGGTTCATTAGTTAACTACATGAGTTGACATGAACTAATAATGAACTACACTTCTACAGCATTTATTAATCTTTGTTAAAGGGATAGTTCACCCAAAAATGAAAATTAGCCCATAATTTACTCACCCTCAAGTCTTCCTAGGTGTATATGTAATTTTTCTTTCATAAGAATAAAATCGGAGTTATATTATAAAAGTCCAGGCTAATCCAAGCATTAGAATTGGATTCATAGTTGCTCTGTTTTTGAAGTCCATAAAAAGTGCATCTGCCCGTCAAATAACATGCTCCACGTGGCTCTGGGGTGTTAATAAAGGCCTTCTGAAGCGAAT
The DNA here is from genome assembly GCF_949357685.1 of Gobio gobio. Lineage (NCBI taxonomy): Eukaryota > Metazoa > Chordata > Actinopteri > Cypriniformes > Gobionidae > Gobio > Gobio gobio. The sequence goes on from NC_137097.1 coordinate 42,060,390, forward strand.
CGATGCACCCCAGAGCCGCGTGGAGCATGTTATTTGACGGACAGATGCACTTTTGTAATACAACTCCGATTTTATTCGTCTGAAAGAAGAATGTCATATACACCTCACTTGGGGGTGAGTAAATTATGGGCTAATTTTCATTTTTTGGTGAACTATCCCTTTACGGTTAATTTCAACATTTGCTAATACATTACTCAAATCAAAAGTTGTATTTGTTGACATTAATGCACTGCGAAGTAACATGAACAAACAATGAAAAGCTGGATTTGTATTAACTAATGTTAACAAAGATTAATAAATACTGTAACGAAGGTATTGCTTATTGTTAATTCCTGTTAATACATTAACTAATGTTAACAAATGAAACCTTATTGTAAAGTGTTACTGAATTAGCTCTCATTTTCATGTTTTGTTGTTGTTGTTTTTTTCGTCTTCAGTGCAAGTTTTTGTAAATGTTGTGCTTTTGCTATTTTTATTACTTTAGTTTTTTATATATATATTTTTATTTAGCTTTAATTTCACATTAGTTTTTGTTTGCCTAATTTTGGTAATTCAACAAATTTCAGTTATTTGTCAAGGCTGTTGCAAAGTTTTTCATGTAATATTTAGCTATTGTTTCTTTTATTTATTAACTAAAAAAATCACTAATTTAATAATTGATGATCTTTACAATGGACCTGAATCATCACTGAACTGACTTTAGCTGAACAATGACATTATATTCATTCAGAGCTGCTGTATAGCCGAAATTAACTATTTGCATCATTTAATCATTTTATTGCTTTGTTTCAATTACCAAAAAAAAAATGTAATAGCTTTTTTCTTTAATTTTTGTTTTAGATTGAGTTACAAATACCGTAGCGACACTGCTCTGAAATGACTTCCGGCTAATGCTACCAGTTCCTCTTTTCTTTGCAAACCCTAAAAAATATGTTGCTTTATGGTGTGGGTTGCATATTCGTAATTCATGTTGACTTTAAAGTCTAAACAACGTTGTGCATCTTAAATCTCTATGTCTGACAATGTTTTATTTTATCCATAATTGTGTTACAGTGTCTCCGGTGAGCCGCTATTGTTACACACTGAAGATGCGAGTTTAAATGCTGTTAAAATGGGACAGTCATGTGGATCGAACCACTTGCACACCTACGTGGGGGAAGGCATGTGCAAAGACAAATCAGGCATGAACTTCAGCGGGCCTTATATTCTGTGCTGTGAGGATTCCTGTACTCAGGACAAAGTACTGGACGGGTCTACAGACAGAGATCACACATCTGTGTTAGGAAAGTCTGAGAGTTTTGCTCCAATAAATGGAGGCTACGTTGTAACTCTGCCCACCGCCATGCCAGCCATTCAAAACCCCGCCCCCGTTGACAGTCCCACCAATAACCCATCAGATGAACCCCCTGCGTACACCCCCAGCCCAGATCAGGGTTGTATGGTCCTCCCTCATCCATCTGGCTACTTCATGATGCCATGTGTTGACCTGAAACAGTCAGAGCCAACATAATGATCAAGCTCAACTGTCTGGTTACCGACAATCTTTAAAAAATATTCTTTTGTGTGTTTTGTATATCAGAAACAAGTTTTGGAACAACTTGAGGGTGAGTCAGTAATGACAACATTTTCATTTTGGGGTGAACTATCCCTTTAAGAGCATTGTATATCTGCACAGACGAATGTTTCACATGTACAAAATGAAAGCTGGTGAAAAACCTGTTTAAGCTTCATTAGGACCTTGTGGCGTTAAAGCTGATGTGCTGTGACAGTCTCACCAACAGATGGCAGTAATGCTTTAAATGAATGTAAGAAAAGTCTTTTTTTTTTCTCTCTTTTCCACAGTGCACACTGTGGAAAGCAAACAACGCATTAGACGAAAATGAATGTTTTTGCCTGTGCCTAGCTCGCACAAGCTACTCACTGCATTGAATGTCTACCGTCATCAAATGTTTACACGTAGAAACCAGAAATTACAATTGTATCAATAATGAGTTTCAATACCTGGCCTTAGAAATAAGTCATACATAGGCTATTATTAGAAATGGAAAACCTAGGCCAAGCGAGTCTACAAAACTTTGAACAAAAAAATAATTTTGGTAACAATAAATTACAAAAATTATATTTCTGAGAGTTTCAATGTACTATAGGCACATATAAAACTGTTTGTCGTATTATAACTGCTTTTATTTTTTTTTAACTGGAGAATGATACTGTTACCTAGTGCTGGGCGGTATGACAAAAAATTTATATCACGGTATTTTTCAAAATGATATCGGTTTCGCGGTATATGACAGTATTTTATTTCCCCTATGCATGACCGGGTGTTAACCACATTTTCTACTAATTGAGAGAGTAAATACTGCAGTAGATTGACTAGAATGCCCTATTTTACTGTCATGATGAGTGAATATTGTTGAAAAACTCCACACTAGAGTTAATACAGGTTTGCAAAGCCCCATAAAATGATGCTGTGGGGAGACAACAACCAATAAAACACAGACCTGCAACACACTCATTACAGACACATGGATATTAGAATATAACCATGGAGATAGAAAAAAAAGAGTCATTGGCTGTGATGCGATCTCAGCTGTGAAACGGTACCCCTCTCAAACAGTGACGCAAAGTTCATATCAAAATTCATATCATAACAAAAATAAATACCGGTATTCGGTATGAACCGGTATACCGCCCAGCACTACCGTTACCAAAATCCTACTGCGCATGCTCTCGGATAAGAGTGTTGCAGAAGTGAACAGGTTGTACATAAAACAACGGAATTACGGAATCATTTGTGAATGACACTTTTTTTTGTAGTACTGTTTTATTAATGTTGGCTGCTTTCACTAAATAATATAACTTGTATAACTATTATAATATAACTTGATGATAAAAAAAACTGTGTTGTTTTCCTTAAAGCTGAGTTATTCCCACACCACTGACATCACCAAACCAAAGTGCAAAAATAATGAAGTTTCCCAAAATTCCCAGTTTCTTCCATTAGATGGCCAAACTCACATCATTGGCTGATCCCAGTCTATGGCTGATCCAAAGGCACACGGTGCGCCCTTAAATTGCATACTGTCTGAGTAGATGCATTTGAATTTGAACTTACTTCACGACCGTTTGAAAGGAATGTTCTATATTGTATGAAAATAGGCAGTTTGAATGTAATTCAGATGTACTAAATCCATCATGTTGTTACTGACATGTGACGTGACCTACCAGCATCAGTTGTGTCGCTTCACTGCCATTAATAAATACTCTCCCGAGGCCTCATGGGACAGTGAAGTGTCCATCAAATGCGCACTTTTTTTTCTACTCTTTTGGTGTGCTGTTTTTTGCATACTATATAGTAGGGAAGTACTCGATTTCGGACGCAGTGACAGTCTCAGGTTGGTCACGATGCTTCAGCAAAACATGATTTGATTTTTTTTGATAGAGCCACAGAGACAATCTTGTCTGTGAATGGCTTATAGTTATACTTATAGTACAACTTATAGTTGTCTCTGATTAAGGAGAAAGTATAAAAAGTGCTTATTTTCTTATGCTGGTGTGATCGCAAACTATCTGTAGTCAAGCACAATGTATTAAAGATTTTTCTAAATCTCAAGAGTGCCTCTTCTTTTATACATACTTAATTTAAGTGTCTGTTTATGTGTGTTTATCTCCGTCTTTCTTAGTGTTTCACATGTGTGTTTTTTGGCAGACTCAAGTTTATGGAGTATGTCTGTATCATCGGTTTCACACAGAGCAGATGTGATTTATCGCAGACTAATCTACTCCACTCTGCACCTCATATTGGCCTTGTATCTGTGTGAGAGAGTGTGTGTGACTATGTTTTAATTATACCAGCATAAGTCACAAAAAAAAAAGTTTCTAACACTTAATTTCACATTTCCTCCTCGCTAATATGGCACTGACCGTGACAACAGAATGCAAACACGTACACGCACAGTTATTGTTTTTCCACAGACATTCCAGATAAATTCTGATCTTGCTCCTGAAAGCAGATACATTCCACACAAAGACTTTAAGATCCATTGTTCAAGAATGAATGAGAGAGAGAGCAAAACCAAGAGAGACAGAGGGAGAGGTGAAACTTTTTTGGTAGACAACCTGTCCCTTTTGCTTTGTTGTAAATAAACAGGAAAGCCTTCAAGGAGTTTAAAATCTATGGCGATATGAGACCATTATGAAATCACAGAGCTCAAATACCTTCATTGATCTATAATATCGACCTGAAGAACAAAAGGCCTACCGGGAGCATATTTAAAGTAAAATAATAATTTAAAAAAACCCCAAACAGAACGATCACAATTTTGGACACAAGTTTTAAATATTAATAAAGTCATAAAAATATACTTTAGTGTACTTGATTTATACTGACAGAAAAGTCTAAGTAGGCCTATACTTGTACTTAATCTTTGTATACTTGGATTTTAGTTCGGTTTACTCTTTTGATTTGAGTACTTTTTTTACATTACAAAACGTCTTATAAACGTACTTGTTTTGGCATCCAATACAACAGACAATATTGATTTATAAAGAAAACAAATATGTTCCTTATTCTGAGTAGGCTATGTGAATGTGTGTGTAGTTCACTGGTAGTGTACAGGAACCTACTTAAAGGGTTAGTTGACCAAAAATGAAAATTCTGTCATTAATTACTCACCTTCATGTCGTTCGACACCCGTAAGTCCTCCGTTCATCTTCGGAACACAAATGAAGATATTTTTGTTGAACGCTGATGGCTGAGAAAGGCCTCAGATAGGCCTCCATTGGCATTCAGCACATTCACACTCACAAGGCCGACTAAAAACGTTGTTACAAAAGTCCATCTCACTACAGTGGCTCTACAATAATTTTACGAAGCGACGACAATAGTTTTTGTGCGCAAAATTTTTTTTAAATAAAGGCTTTATTCTACAAGTTCTTGGCTTCCGTGTAGGCCTCGGACATGAACATGAAGCACCACAATGAATGCACGAGAATATTACGCAGATCCGGCGTTCGGAGGCATGACCCAGAAGCGAGGAGGAGATTTGTTTACAAGCAGAGGAAGACGCGCGTATCTAAGCTGTTGAATTCTACATTGATCGTGCTTTAGGTCTCGACGTAGTGTTCAAAATGGGACTAAAGTGTGCATTTCATGGATTCCCGAACGCCGGTGCTACGTAATATTCTCGCATATGCGTCGTGGTGCTTCGTGAGCACGGCAGAGGCCAAAACGGAAAACAAGGACGTGTTGAATAAAGTCGTTATTTTGATTTTTTTTTTTGCGCACAAAAACTATTGTCGTCACTTCGTAAAATTATTGTAGAGCCACTGTAGTGAGATGGACTTTGTAACGACGTTTTTAGTGCCTTTTATGGGTCTTGTGAGTGTCAATGTACTGAATGCCAATGGAGGCCTATCTGAAGCCTTTCTCAACAATCAGATTTCAACTAAAATATCTTCATTTGTGTTCCAAAGATGAACGGAGGTCTTACGGGTGTCGAACGACATGAGGGTGAGTAATTAATGACAGAATTTTCATTTTTGGGTGAACTAACCCTTGAATCTACTTACCTCAAAACTCTTTCCACCCCTCATTGACAGAAATTTCCAGCAATCTTTTCGCTGTTATACGGCTGGCGGCGCTATTACATCTTCTGAAAGAGTAGTAGCAGAAACAAGTGATAGAAGATTGCTTACATCGTAATCTAAAGCGATCATCAGCATTAAACAGCATATAAATCAAAGCTGCCTGACGTTACCGAACTAAATGTCCACCCAGGACGAGGAATATGACTCCGTGAAGCTTTGGGGGTGTTGATGGACGATCGTTCTGAATCCGAACCAAGTGTGCCCGTGCCGCACAACTCATGAAAACAAAGTGACGCCAAAACGTTTCGATCGCCCCCAAGTGGCTGGATGCAGTATAGCTCATAAACCAACTGAGTTTTGTGAAATTGATCAAAAATACTGGCCTGTCTGGCAACATGTTACTCTCATATAGAATAAATACCTAACTATTAGAAACGTAATAGTAGGCTATACTTAGGGGTAGCCTAACGGGGTTAGTTGAAACACACATGGTTTAAAACTTTACACACATGCCAGGATGACTAAACTTAGTGTATACTAGCTGCCATATCAATAGATAAATAATTGCGCCAAAATTAAAAATTAAACATTTTAAAAATCTTTGGATGATATCACTGAACATTTATTTTACCATAGAAAAAGTAAATTTCTTAAGTTAATTTTTCATCACTGACAAATCTGATATTATTTTAATCTTATATCTGTTATTAAACAGTTGAGATCTAACCAGCAAAAGACAGAAATTATTAATTAGTATTATGTTTTGAACTATGCTGTAAGCCTATGCTTGTTGTAAAACTCAAAAATTTGTTTATTTTTTATTATAAAATAATATAAAAAACATATTTTATTTGAAAAAAAATTATTGTATTTTATTGAATAGTATTTTAGTTTGTCTTGTATATTTTTGATTGTATCAGGTAACATTTTAAGTTGCCATAAGGTCATGTTACATTGTGCCCCTCGCATGTTACAGAAGGGGCATGTTGACACATTTAATTTCCATTCGTTCGTGGTAAATCAAGAAAAAAGTATACACTGTATTAATGAAACAACATAATTGTAGGCTACTAGACATGTGGGAAAAAATAAATACTCTGAACCCCAAGTGGATTTACACAAACTGAGAAAGTCAAAAAGTTGCAAAGTCGCTCTCCCCTACCTCTGGTTTCACAGACAATGCTTAAACCTAGTCCCAAACTAAAATGCATGTTTGAGCTTGTAACAAAGTTCGTTGTTATGGGAAGAAGGAGGCGGAACCGGCGAACGTTTAAACACTTTAATAAATAAATAAACACAAAATTAAATAACGCAGGCAGCCCCTCACGGACGGCTACCGCACACACATAATAAAACATAAACAAAACACAGCGTAAACTCCAGGCCTGGTCCTCTCTCTTGTCCTTCACTGTCGTCGCTCCTCCTTTTCTGCATCTGAGCTCCTCCGTGACAGATACGAGAGCAGAACTACTAAACTAGAAGTTTGCTGAGAGTATACTTCAAAGTATAATACACTAAAAAAATATGCTTCCGTTTTAAGGATTGTTTGTTCATTCATTAAATGAAAAAAGTCGAAGTTTTAGTAATCTAATAATAAGCGATTATCTGTTTACATATCTCAGTCAAGAAAATTAATAATAAAGTAACTAAACCCTAAACAACTTTTTTTAGTTAATGATCTGTAATACTGGGGCTTTATTAATGCTGTTCATTGATTCGAGTAAATGTTTTGACATTTGAGTATAAAGTGTTTTAATACTATAAAATATGGTGTAAAACCGCCAAAGTGCTGCCCTCTTAAGGTTGAACGCTGGCTACTGCAGTTGAATTTTCAAAATTGCCAGTGGGTGAAGTTAAGCTCTGAGCAGGGGTTTAGTTACCCTTTAACAAAAGGTTAAACTAGCAACACAAGAATTCTTATTACTGTATATATTCTTGTATCACACTTACCATGACATGGGGAAGATATCTTGTAAATTAAAAATACATTAACAGTTGTGTCATTTGGTTTTACAAAGACCTCAACAATTAATACACAAGCCTAAATGGTGGTAGTCAACACATACAATATCACCACACAGCACTTGACCTACTGTAATGACAAAACCACCTGAAACAACAGTATTTATGCTATGCTATATATATATATATATTTATGCTATATTTATATATCCAGGTTAGGGGTAAGTTGATCCGAGTCAGTGGGTAAATTGCACCATCTGGGTGTAAACGTATGGAATTGTTTGCATTTCTGAAACAATATGTTTAACATCAAAGTTGTAACCTCCCTAAAAACAGACTAAACAGAGTTTGCTGAGTAAAATTAAATAAAAAATAATTAAATTAAAAACTGAATTAGAATGAATGAATGAAATATCATTTAAACCAATAAATATTTTAGTCAAAAGGTTCTTGGCATGGTAGGCTAGTTTTTCTGCAATGTTGAACATGTTAGGCCATTAGGGACTACAGGTGGAAAGATATACGATTGAGCATCATCTGGGTCTTGTCTTATCTTATCGTAGGATTTGATGTACTTGTACATCGTTCCTATCAAATAAACTCAAACTTCTTCTTTTTAAAGAAAATTATAAACTAAATCAGTTGTGTAACATTAGATTGAAATGATACCAGTTTATACTTCAGAGATTTAACTTAAAGGGGCTATATGCGTTTTTCTGAAATTTAAACTCGCGACTGACACCTGTGGCCAAAAAACAGAACTGCTGTTATTTTCTGCTCGCTCTCGCAGCGGTGGTGACGTCACATCCGCAGACAGCGTGGGAAAAAAACAACCCACCAGAAAATAGGAAAAATAGGATACAGGCTTATAGGTGCACCCACTGTGAGCGGACAAGGTGTCAGTATGCTCATCAGGAGATGTTTGAGTCATAAATGGTCAAATAAAAAGCTATTATTACGTTTATTTTGGGGAAAAGTTGCATATAGCCCCTTTAACAGTACCTTATGGTGGGGTAAGTTAAAACGCTGGCTCAATTTACCCCACAACATTTGGCTCACTTTGCCCCATTGCTGCCATTTTGGATAAAACTAGCTAGCTTACCAATTCAGGCTAATATTTAGCTAAATGATTTGCATCTGTTGTGCTAAAATTTTACTTTGACAAGCCAAGTTTTTAAAGTAAATGGGTACCTTCACTCTTCCCATGTGCTTCTCATTTTCACAGTCTGGCAGAAATGATGGGTGGTTCCAAAATATATGGTCACATCATGACAATAAAAGTGTACAGTTGCCAAGATAAAGGGGGTGGGTCAACTTACCCCCTGGCTCATCTTACTCCACTCTCCCCCATGGAGTTTACCCAGAGAAAAAAATAGCCTGCGTATTGACCGAAATTCCAGAATTGTCAGCAAAATGATTATAGATTGCGTGGTGAATGTTTATATTGTTGTCAATGAATGTGTGATGGTAAATATAATCATGACTTAAGAAGTGGGAAGAAATTTCCGATAGCAAGTGAAGGCAGCTTAAGTCATCAAATGGAAAACAATAATCATAACAGAAACCACATCATTTATCCATGCTGCAATACAATGCATGCTGGGATCCCACAAACCAGTAACATATGAAATTGTTTCGCTTTTCTTAGAATGCGCTACTCAAATGTCTCATATACATAAAATATTGAATTTTGATTTAAAAAAAATTGTTTCCCCTTCTCTATCAAACTCTTTAATTAAATTTTTTTAAGTATTTATAAAAATTCTCCTATCTCACTATAAACATAGTTTAGGCTGTCCAAACAGCCAAACAGTCCAAACGCTCTTTGAGAAGTGACGAGGTCAAAGGTCATAAAGAAGTTAAACTTTTCTGGTAAGAATTTAGTTAAAGGGCCTAAAGAAAGACACATTTACCATTTAAAAAGCATTATAAAAAAATGTGTAATGCACGCTCATTCATAGTCAATATAGGCCAATTGTCCAATATAGCTTTCTATAAAAATAAATAATTCTAGCTAATCTTTTTAGCTCAGTAATCCTGCCCCCTGAACTGACCTCTGACCTTTAGTGAAGCGTTCATGGAAGACTGATTCTCGAGCAGTACTGATGTGAATAGTGAGTCAGAACAAAACTCACCCACCCAAAAGAAGTTCCTGAATTCTGACGTAAATGTACAGTCAAAAAACGTAACACATATTGATCTTCTAGTGATCTGTGAGATGAAACATTATTTTTAACAACAATAAAAAAAATGTAACTTGCTGAGAATTCAACAAACATTCAACATTTGGATACCTTAAAAAAAATACTAACAAATGAACACTCGGTATTGTATTCAATAGAAGCGTATTTATTAAACTGACCAACAAGCTCTTAGCTAGCACATCTAATGTGTAAAAATGTATTGTTTTAGTTGTAAAAAGTTTGTGATAATGTAATATGAATATGATATACAGTATGTCAGCATGTGGTTTTGGCATATTTTATATTATTGCAGAAATGTCCTGATATCATAGCACAACTTCATATGTTTTATGATATATTTTATTTCATTTTTTTAATATTAGTTTAACTACACTTTAATGTTATTTTCAAATTATTCCTTACTTATAGAAGGTTTAAAACTTTTGTTTTTATCATAAAATATATTACATAGTTTAAGACTACTTTAATAAAGCCAGGTCTTTTCACAACTAGATCATTTTATTTATTTAGTTATATAAATTTAATACATATTTTTAGTTCAATTTATGTTTATTTGTGCACTTTTCCCAATACATATTGCTTCAACAGAAATGCATGTTTCAAGTTTTACAATCAAAAAGCCAGAAGTGACTAAAACATATTACGATATAATATTACAGCTAAAATATAGGCTAAGATTTGCGAGTTTACAAATATATAACATTTGTTTTAAAACTTTACAGTGCAATATACACTACTTGCAACTAAAATTTAACGATGAGAGAACGTTTTCACTTGCAGATCGTGTAAAACCTGAATGATGTAAGTGATTGACAGCAGAATGTCAGTTGAGATGCACATCGGGGTAACAGCTGTACAGTGTGTGACTGTATACGAGACAAATACAGTCTCAGAAGGTCTGGGGAAGAAGGTTATTTGAGGCTCAGTGTCACACAAATATGCACAGAGATAAACATACACACGCTCACAAACATCTGCGGAAGAGCGCACATATTCACACACCCAAACCATACACAAGCTCACACACAATAGATCAGATCTTTATCTGTACCGGCAGCACACACCGTCTTCCTGTTATCTTTTTTAAGGCCCTGTGGCTTGTGCTTGTGCGCTTGTGAGTGAGATTTTGTACATGCTTGATTAAACAGCTTGAGCTGTGTTTGACTGGGTGTCTTTCAACCACATCTCAGAAACTAGTGTAAACAACATGATTTTTGTCACCATTAAATCAATATTTTTTTAATGTAACATTGCAGTTTATTCAAAATAACTTCCAGCAATAGCAAACCACAACCAATTCCCTATGGATAAAATCCAGTTCCGTTCTACATTGTTGTTGTTTGTGAAGCTGTTTCACTCACATATACGTAACAATTTAGGGCAGAAAAGACTAACACAACCAGGGGCGCCGCTAGCAATTTTGGGCCCTATGAAAGAATTTGATGTTGGGCCCTCTACCACACCAACCTAGCTATCCAAAATCTGTGTCTGAAATTTAATAATACTGACCAATTAAGCTCCGCTCGCTCAAACCAGAATGCCCCAATTGGCTGATGAAACATTGATTAAAATTAAGATACAATTTATACAAAACAAAACTTAATGAAGTGGTCACAATCATGTCTGATCAACTCCATTCATCTTATGATGTGTCCTATCTCATGCTGTTCACTTTTCATAATCGACATAGATTGACAGATTGACAACATAGACATAAAAAACAACATTATAATATTTAAACATAAATATAAAAATAAATACCTTAATGGCTGCAACAATTATAGCACAGAGAAATTTCATGTCGGAGTGGGATATGAATGAACGTAGTTTTTACTGGTTAGCGTGAGCAGTTCATGAGTGAAGCGTTTTGCTGGATTTTGTCGGAAATGCGGCATCTTTTTTTTATATTTGTAACTCTTTGGTAGATTATACATTTATAATACATTACTACTAGTACTGTTACTACTAATAAAACCGATCTCTGGGGGCCCCAAAAGTGTTTGGGCCCTTAGAATTGTCCTAACTTTCCCCCCCTTAGCTGCGCCCCTGATCACAACTTCTGTTTCATGCCGACTTTAGATCTCTAAAGTATCTTTTTTGCTTTTTTTCACTTTCAAACATTAAGGATGACAGAGTTTGTCTACATTGAGAAACAGCATGTTGCCTGATATTTGTTCCAGTTCCTCTAATTTAGTGTCTAATTTATGTTTTGAATCTTAAAAATCTTTGTCATCCTCCTACAAAAAGCACCATATGACAAAGGAAGCCATATGATTGATTCCTTGAACAGACCAAAAGTTGCAATTTGCTATATTTTTTATCATTTAAATATAAAACACAATTTATAAAATACATAAATATAATTTGCTCTAACAGCAAAGTTTATGGTAAGTATGTAAATTGTGAGTTTGGATGATTTTTGGTACAAGTTTTGCATCATGGACTTCTGATGGAAATCTTTACTTAGCTGTTAGCATGATTTTCTTCAGTTCTATTCATCAATTCATTGAATCCCACACTCGTTCCTAACATCAACAGGCTTGGACTGAGCATGACAACATCCAGACGTTATCTTACTGCCATTGAAAAGTGCTGTGGGTTTGTGGACTGTTTATAAGTGTGTTATGCTAGTTGGCTATGGAGGCTAAATCATGCAGAGGGAGGGTGCAAACTCTTCTCTCTGTTAGCATACGTGAGATTTATCTGCTTTTAGTGCTTTAACTCTTGCAAACATGAACGTTGAGTGCCTGTACATCATGCTTTAGCAGCAATAATAATAACAAACTTTATAGCACCTTGCTTAAGTGTGCTTAAAGGGAAATAAGTGCACTAGCAGAGAGGAATATACCTTCTCATCCTCTCTGTCTTAAGAGTATCTTTTAGTATATGACCTTTTATGGTTGCCAAGTATTTAAATGATTTTATTTGTGAATATCTTTGCTTTGGCTTCAGTAATAATTTCTGAAGCACATGATATTTCAGTGATTGTTTTGTTCTGTTGGAAAAAATATATCTTCCTTTCGGAGTAATAAAAATGCATGAATGAAATCGTAGGAATCAAGAGAGTAAATGGATTAAATAATTTATCATTTATATTTGCTTAGAAACAGTAAACTACAATTGAATTTAGTTCAGTTAGACGCCATGTGCTGTTTAAAAAAACTGTAGAAAAATAGGGTTTTTTTTCTGATAAAAGTCATTATCCTTAAGTTTGCAGACATAACCTTTAACTCTTAAACACAACAAAACACACAAAAACTGCCAAGAAAACACAGCAAAAACATCTTTCCACAGTTTTTCAGCATTGCTATTGTAAACAAAAACTAATTGAAATAAAACTAATAATATATAAAATATAAATATTACACTCTAAAAAATGCTGGGTTAAAAATAACCCAAGTTGGGTTAAAAATGGACTAACTCAGCAATTGGGTTGTTTTAACCCAGCGGTTGGGTTAAATGTTTGCTTAAAACAACCCAATTGCTGGGTTAGTCCATTTTCAACCCAACTTGGGTTATTTTTAACCCAGCATTTTTTAGTGTTGATGAAATAAGTACTAAAATGACTAAAACTAAAACAAAATATATATATAAAAACTAGCCTAATAAAAATGAAAAAAGTGAAATAATATTTCTAAAACTTAAACTAAATTAAAATGAGATATAAAAGTAAAGGCTAATTCAAATATTGAAATACTATGATAGTATAAAAAAAACACTAAGGTAATTTTGATCTTCTTCTGGACATACTTCCGACGCCAATATGTAAATTCATGTTAAATTTTAAAATGCATGTAAATTGCACTATTAGTTGGTGTAATTCAGGTAAAGAACACAAACATTTAAAATATTGAATGATGTACTTAACATAACAGTATAACTGTGTTTAACTTCCACTGAGAGGGAAGTTTATTCCAGGATTGAGTTGAATCTTACACCAAAATGTCAAGCTCATCTAAGGTCATGACGTACAGTACAATGCCAACACTGAGCTGATCCGCTTTACTGGCTCTCACTGTCTCTCTCCTCCCACAGGAATGCAGGGACGCATAATTAATTGCATTAATTCAGCACATAAATTCCAGTTATCAAGGGAGCGAGTCAGATATGAAGTGAGGGAGTGCATCCATCTGTTCGGGTGGGCCGCCCGCAGCAGAGCAGGGCACCCTCACAACCATTCACACACAGACCAAACAAAAACAAACTGCATGATAGGGCCTTTTTTCATTGCATAAATGATGGTCAAGCGCACTATACTGCTACAAACATTAATGGATTATTTATCATAGTTAGAGGTCAGGAGTCTGAAAAAAATACAGTCTTGTTGTTTTTAAAACAGACCTTCAGAGATCCATCGTTTGGTTCCAGAAAAGTTAGCCGAAGACTGTAGATCTGTCAGTGCCCTTGAGAAAGAGCCTCTTGGACACTTTATGCTCAGCGAAGAGGGGAATTTTAATCAGGATCCTTTAGTCCAGGAACATATTTGTCACCTTCCCAAAAACAAATACAAACAACACGACTCCCTTGAGTAACAACGCAATAAACTTTCCTCCCATTTCAGGAACACCAAAGACCTCCAACTGCCAGTGGAACTTCATGCGGTGATAGGGAATAAATGGACTTCTGGGACGTCCCACTTTAGCATTTACAGGGCCGTGGGACTGCATCTGGCTGGCCTGAGTTTCGTGATATAGTTTATTGAACACTACAGTTCAAAGTTTGGGGCTGGTTTTTGAAAGAAGTCTTTCTAGGGTCACCAAGGATGCATTTATTTGGTCAAAAATACAGTAAAAACAGTAATATTGTGAAATATTATTACAATATTACTGTTATCACAAAAAAATTGTGAGTTATGCAAGCATGACTAGGAACATCTCATGTTAATCTTGAGTACCTATAGAGTAGTATTGCATCCTTCATATCTCTGAAGAGTCAGAGACAGATACGCTGTACCGATTCTGTCCGAAAACAGCCGAGCTCGTGGAGGTTTGCAATGTTGATTTCGTGGTTTAAAAACAAAATGACAGCACTGCAGACGGCTTCCGTAACCCGAACGAATCACGTTGATGGGCACGCTCTTGCTTTCACTCTGGTTGATGTGCGCACACATTCAGCCGGGAGAAGTGTCCATTCAAGGATTTCCAGAACTTATACAAATCCTGAAGGAGTGTATTTGGAATAGAAATACTTCGTCATACATCCAACTCATTTTTTTAAAACGTTGGCCTTGTTTAGCATGAGAATCCAACAGTGTAAATAAGTCAGAATGCATGAAATAGCATTATACATCCTCTTTAAAGACATTTTTTGGATTTTTTTAATACAAAAATCCAATACAATCACTAGTAATATGATTGAATTGCTTAGTGACTGTTACTAAGTTAATATGTATGGTCGGTGTGAGTTGACAATGACATAAAAAAAGTTTGGTGTCAATATGCCAAAGCACTACAGCCTTAAAGGGATGGTTCACCCAAAAAGGAAAATTCTGTCATCATTTACTCAACCTCAAGTTGTTCCAAACCTGTCTGAGTTTCTTTGTTCTGCTGAACGCAAAAGAAGATATTTAGAAGAATATTGGGAACAAAGCTGATAGTGCAACCATTGAATACCATAGTATTTTTTTCCCTACTATGGTAGTCAATGGTTGCTCTCTCTTCTTGGTTACAAACATTCTTTAAATATCTTCTTTTGTGTTCAGCAGAACAAAGAAACTCAGACAGGTTTGGAACAACTTGAGGGTGAGTAAATGATGACAGAATTTTCATTTTTGGGTGAACTATCCCTTTAAAATCAGTTCAAAATCAAAAGTTTGTTGATGCATTATTTGAGAATGGTTTGGTCTATTAAAAAGCTTTTAATAACCTTTTGCTGGCATGGTCTGAAGATGATATCAGCCAATTTTGGTGAAAATCAGACAAGGTCGAAAAAGTAGTTTTTCAAAGAAATTCAAAATTGCAGACAGCAGATTCGACCGTCTATGGCAGGGATCTCCAAACTCGGTCCTGGAGGGCCACTGTCCTGCAGAGTTGAGCTCCAACCCCTTGGAGACCCCTGGTCTATGGCATAATTGGTATCATTGTTTCTCGGTCCGACACCCAAAATGGTCGATATGGGAAAACCGGTATTTGACTGGTATGCTGCACTGTCAAAAAATACCAGTTTTATGATTTTTGGCCAAACCTTTCAGAAGTTATAAGCAAAAAAAATCAATTTTTCATATCTCCTGAACAGTAGGTGGCACCATGCAGAAATGCTGCACATAGCCTCAGGTCATGGTTGTGATGACATGTATCAAGATTCGTCTATATCTCTGCAATACATTAAAGCTACACTGTGTAACTTTTTTTGTCTATTCTTAGCTAAAAAAACTTAGTTCTTTCAAAAATATATGTGCTCATTAATGTATATTTACTTCTTTCAAGCAATAAAGTAATCTCGTAAGTTTATAATATGCCATTGAAAATACATAAGGTAATGGGATCTAACGGTGGTCGCCATGTTGCCCCTCCATCTTGAAAGTACATTAGCCAAAGAGGGACATACCCGTAAATTCAAGCTTCGCCTTTCGCGTTCAAAATTCCCTCCCTCGCGCATGTGCGCGTCAACTTGTTCAGACTTGTCTGGTGCATGCGCAGAGAGTTTTCATCTCAGCAGCGTCCAGTAACAGAGTTATACGGAGTTTTCCTGGCTTGTTTATTCCTCAAAAGTCTGTTTTTTCCTTGTGTGTTATTTCTGTGCGTTAATAACTCCGTAAGTAATAATATTTATTGTCATTGTAGATGTGTTTCAGAGTGTGTCATCGCGTAATTCAGTTGATGTCACCTCAGAAGTATTTTTGTGTCAACATACAATAGCGTAATGCTCACCTATTTGAATAATCATTCAGTTATTTTGTTATCAACAATGTTTATTAGTTTATAGAAAATATTTGCTTGTAATGTATGTTGATGGAAATATTTATCAGGTCTGATCGGCATATTAACAATTGTTATACAGAGCGCACTGCAGTGCTAAAGCTGCACACACTTTGATAACCCGACACCGCTTGTTAGCAGCAGCAGCGGCAGCTCCGCTCCTTTTAATGCAGCTGCATTTAGCGCCTATATACGGTCCAATAAGCTCTGGTTTACGGTTACATTATACAAATGTAACTTATAAGTATAATTATACAGTTCTTAACTGTGTATCTTCTGTCATGTCATTATCATGTATATTTACCATCCTTATTTGTTATCTCACAGAAACCACATTTATGTACATATCCACGCAAACCTGTTTATGCCTGAATAAACATTACTATCATCAAAGTTCACTCTGGATTAGCTGCAGTTCTTTCTAGCCGAATAATTAGGCCAGTTGAGTTCCAACCATCCCACTGCGCACAGAATATCCCACAGGCACCGTTTCGAATGTGGACGAGGTCGAACTGGAAGCCATGTTAATCTTGGACTAAATCTGCCACCGTAGGAGTTGAAACGAAATCGGAATTGAGAGGAACAGAAACTAAAAGTCACTGGATGGTCATATACCTTTTCACCACTAGATGGGGGAAAATATCACACAGTGTAGCTTTAAAGCGTTGCAGAGATGTTGCCTCACATCCATTTTTTAATTTGTACATTATTCGAGAACGGTTTATATTATCAAAAAACGTTTGATAACTTTCTGCCAGCATGGTCGTAAGATGATGTATGACAATTTTGGTGAAATCAGACAAACTGTCTAGGACAAGTAAAAAAAAGTAGGTTTTTCGGAAAGTTCAAAATGGCTGGAAAATGATGATCGTCTTGAGCCAAGGAATCAGAGGAAAAAAGAAATCTGGGCAGTTGGTAACGCTTGAGTTAGAGACTACAAAATTGCTGTGGTTAATATTCAGATTGTCCTCTATCTGTGTATCAAATTTAATAATTTTCCCTCAAAAGAAGAAGAAGAAAACTAATAGACATAATAGGTGCCTTCGCATCTTCTGTGCTTGGCCCCTTAAAAAAAAAAAAAAGTTTTCTGTTTTCATATATTTCTGTGATGGCAAAGCTGAATATTTAGGATCATTACTCCAGTTTTCAGTCTCACATTCTAATATGATGATTTCTGCTCAAGAAACATTTCTAATTATTATTATCAATGTTGAAGCAACAGTTAAGTGCTGCTTAATATTGTTTGTGGAAAGCATGATACTTTTTTTGATTGATAGAAAGTTGAGAAGAATATTTATTTGAAATAGATATTTTGTAAATGTCTTTGTCACTTTTCATCAATTTGATTGGTCCTTGCTAAATATAATAATAATAACTTACAGACCCCAAATTTTTAGTGTGTGTAAGCCAAATCCAATCATAAACATGCCAAAATAAAACTGAAATGCTGTTGGCAGATACTGTAAGAACAGAAGTGAAGTTTTCTGGGCAAATAGGGTGGGAATAAGCCCGTTTTTAGCAGGACAACAGAGGAAAAATACACCATTATTAATGCAATGTGTTGAAAACAAGTATTTATGTAGCTCAACTGCTATGCATGGTGCTAGCAACCCCGCGTTCATGGCTTCGATTCCCAAGAAACACACAGTAAGACTCTTTGAACAAAAGTGTCTGCCAATTGAGTTAAAGTCTGTGCGCGACATATGACGCACATGTGAGGATCTAAATAGGTTTGTATTTGATTTTTAACTAAAGATAGACAATTACACAACCAATTAAAAAAAATCTTAATGAGACCATGTATTACACCTTAATGGTTAGTGTTTAAATTTTATTCTTAATATAAAAAGAGTGCAAATTCTGCACAATCTGCAAGGTTTAGTAAAGATCCAAAACAGACCCACTGTACATGAACATCCTGAAAACAATCCACATTTTGGTCTTCTGGTGTTGTAAGACTATGATGAAACACTGGGCCTGCTGTAAACAGAACAGATTTACAAAAGAATAAATAATATTAATGAATAAAACTCTTGCTGCTTTGTGTTATAATGTAGCACCTTTACACTCTTAGAGGTATGAGGAATTAATCGAGACAGAAATGCATTCCCTTGCTTTATCCTGTGTGAATTTCCAGTGTTAAGAATCGCTCAAATAATAACAAATGATACTGCAAACAACTTGACTGGCAATATATTAAAACGCAAAGTTGTTTGAGCGCTCTGTCTCTGTATGTTTTAGGTAAAAGCACATAGTTTGAAATATGGCATAACATAGCATGTTTTGATTGCATCTCTGGAGATAATGTGCTTTTTTGAAAGTTTTTTCTTGTATTTTTTTAAATACTGGACCAGTGGGAAAAACTATGATTCGTTAATCAGATTATAAATTCAAGCCTCAGCACTGATTTCACAACATAACTGAACATGGCAACCGCTTTTTGGGTGATTCAAAAAGAAAGGTGAGATGTAGCACAGATGCAAGTCTCTTAAGGTAAGTGATCATGGGAAATATAGTCTTTTCAGGTCATGCTCTTCCACCTTTTACTAGTTCTACTGCATACTGACCCAGTATCATACTATTAATCAGTTTCTGACAAGTGTTCGAAAGATGTTTCATCCTTCTGATGTTCTGAACTTCCTGATTTACAGGGTTCTCAAGTCCCACTTATAGTATTTTTGGAGCTAGAAGGCTGAATGTCCATTTAAAGAGCCAACTGGAGCACGGGAAATCTTCAGCAGGTGCAAGAGAACCTGCAACAATCCTCCATGCAAGCAACTTCTGTGTCAGGATTGTCCTTTTCCTCATGACTTTGAGCAGAGAAGGAGAACTGCAGGTTGTGAGAGGTGAGCTGGAGATTGTTTTTTGAAAAGTGATTAGTGCCGCAACTCTTAATGTCCCCTGACACACTGGTTACATAAATAAGAATTCATATGGATGAAATTGCATCCATTTGAACATATATCTGCGAGAGAGCGAACAAAAAAGACAGTCAGGATACTGCATTAAATGCTGTTACCATTATAAATATTTGTACTATCTAAAGAGATATTATTTTAGGATTTTGCTAATCTGTGCATTTTACCTGTGTTTGCTTGTGTTACATGAGGAGGACTCTCATGGCAGATTTGCTGATACGATTACGTTGTTTTCTCCTCCTTTTCGGGGGATGAGGAGGTGGTCTGTGAGGTTTGTGTGGAGGGAGATGTTGCAGAGGAGATGTAGTTCCTGTTTACAAAAAAAAAAAAAAAGAAAGAAAAAGAAATGTTTAATCCAGCTATATTCTATTCTGATTTTGCAGTGTTGTGCGCAGTGGCGGCTGGTCAATAGAGGGCGCTGGGGGGCCGCCCCCATCAAAATTCCAGAAATATACATGTATACAAAAATGATATAAAAGTGAAATAAAAATAAAATAGTTTACTCATACGACGTGCCGGCTGTTAGTAAGAGCCTCAGCATTTAATAAAAACTGGCTTTGATAGGTTAACTATTTTATATGTTCTTCAATATGTTTCATGCGGTTTCATGCGTGAGGGACGGCGGACAAATGGATGTCTATCTGAGTCTAAAAATATACGGGCAGCATGTGACCTGAAGCTGGTCTCTAATTGGTTCTTAAAGATCCTCCTCCGGACGCAGGTTGTTGCGTCCCTGGCGAATCAGAATTGGATGCGTGTTATTTTATCCAATCTGATTGGTTCTCGTCACCTGACATTCAACTTTACACTCTTGGCCACTATAAAGTGCGCGGTTGACATCGTCACTCCGACTCCGCCAAAACCTTATTAGGATGATCACTTTGGTAGAGATGGCAGCAGTTAAACCAAATTCTTTCACAAGGCGTTCGTTGGAAGAAAAAAAATGATAAAGGATACCGAACCGGACCAAAGCGATTTTCAAATCCAGCAGCAGGCCAGTGACAGAGGATGAAGCTGCACTCGGAGCTTCACGCGCTTGTTATGAGAAACGTAGGTGGCTGGCTGGATGTGTTGTTAGCAATGCCCTTTATTGCTTTTACCTGTCTTTTATTTCAAAGTGTCGGTTCTGAAGTTTTGTGGACAACAACGGGGGTAAGAGACCTCAAATATCTAACTGAACAATGCAAATGTCATGACACTACTGAGATGACTGACTTTAATCAGAGAGTCATTGAGAAATTTGCCGGCCAGAAAGAAAGGAGAGGAGTATGGAGAATGTTCAAGTAGTCAACATACTTTTTTATTCTTTTGTTTTTCCTTTCCTCATTCAATTATATGTGGGAAATTAATGTGTAAAAAGATAAAAGTGAAGACACTGTTTTCTCTTTAATGCTTGAATTTAGTCAACATGCATCTTGATACTTTTACGTTTACAACATGTATAATGCCAAAACAGCCCTGACCCGTCAAGGCATGGACTCCACTAGACCCCTGAAGGTGTGCTGTGGTATATGGCACTATGATGTTAGCAGCAGATCCTTTAACTTTTTACACCCCACAAGAGCTGCAGTTTTGGAGATGCTTGACCCAGGCGTCTAGCCATCACAATTTGGCCCTTGTCAAACTCGCTCAAATCCTTACATTTGCCCATTTTTCCTGCTTCTAACACATCAACTATGAGGACAAAATGTTCACTTGCTGCCTAATATATCCCACCCACTAACAGGTGCCGTGATGAAGAGATAATCAGTTATTCACTTCACCTGTCAGCGGTGTATGCTATCCATACTGAACTGAATATGTTTATGAGGAAGTATGCAAGTGTTACTTTCTATTCCTGGTGTGTAGGTGTCTGGTAGAATATATATATTCAAAGTCAACTGAAATATTCATAGGCATTGATTGACAGCAGAAACAAACTGAACATAGTTCTATCTATCTATCTATCTATCTATCTATCTATCTATCTATCTATCTATCTATCTATCTATCTATCTATCTATCTATCTATCTATCTATCTATATCTATCTATCTATCTATCTATCTATCTATCTATCTATCTATCTATCTATCTATCTATCTATCTATCTATCTATCTATCTATCTATCTATCTATCTATCTATCAAATGTGCTACTTCAACAACACTGTATTGTTCAGCTGACTATGACTAATTTCTACCAGACAATGATAAAGCATGGATGAATAGAAAAACCTCATTATCTGTTTGTTTGTGTGTTTTGGTATTTTACCTGTCCGTTGTGTGGTTGTATAAGTGTGTTGTTGTTTATGATGGAGCTGCTGTAGTTTCTCGTCCGGCTGTATATTCGTCTGTTGTACTTTGAGATGATGTTTGTGTTTCTGCTCATCTAGGAGTTTGTGCTGTAGCAAATCTTCGCCCTCCTTGGCCTTTCTGTCCATTTGTCTCTGCTCTCGCTCCTCCTCCTTCGCCTCTACGTCTGCGGTCTCACCTCTCACTTTCTGACCGTTCTCCTCTACATCTCCCGGATTGTGACTGGCTGTTCCTGTGGCATTGATAGCAAGTTGGTCTGTCTGATTGGTTGTTTGCAATTGTTCAATTTCTTGCGTGAGATTTGACTGGTGCTTAAAAGTCTGATTGGTTAATTCCAATGGCCCCATATTATATTCAGATGTGTGATTGGTTGTATTTTGGTTGGCATTACTCTGTGATTCGAATTGCGTAGTGTTGTGCAGTGACGAATCAGTTTCTTCCTGCTCGGTATGATTCGGCAGTGGAGCCGTCGTTCCCTGTGTTGACGTGCCATTCGTGTTGCCGGGTCTCCTTCCGTCCGCAGGGTGACGGTGATGACCTTTGCCTCCTCCCTCCTGCGTCCCGTTCCGATCCCAGCCGTCACGGTTGAAATGGAAAGTGTCTGGTGCTCCCGATTCAGAGAACCTCTCTTTGGGCAGCCAGCTGTGGCTGAGCAGGTCCTCCAGGCTTAACCTCTGGTTGTGTTTGAGTTCATCCCTGCGATGGAGCTCATCTTTGGGTCGAGTTTTCCCCGAACGATCCCGTGCGTCCTGTTTTTGGCCGGATGATTTCCGGCGCTGGGAGGGCCGAGGAGCCGGCTGACAGCGACACTCTACGTGGTCGAGGACGGAGACGACGGCCTTATCGTAGAGTGGCCGCTTGTTCACGTACTGTATCTTCATTACCTAAGGATGAAGAGAAGAGGAAAGTGAAAATAGTGCATATGTACTCACATAAAAAAAAGTACAAAAGCTGTCACTGGGGTATTGGCCTTTTAAAACGTGCACCTTTGTACCTGGTTTACCCCTTAAAGGTGCATATTAGCACCTAATGTGTATTAGTACCTTTTGAAAGGGTACCGCCCTAGTGACAGCTTTTGTACTTTTTTTTCTGAGTGTATGGTACAGTAATAGGGGTGTAACAATATATTGTGTTAACATTATATCGCAATAGAGAAATGCAACAGTGTGTTATTTGGATAGCGACGATTGTTAAATGAGTAATGCACTCAAGCCCCCTAGTAAGTACACACTTAAAAGGTGTGCGTGTGTACCTGTAGGTATCGTGTGTGGGTAAGTACAGGAACACACTGCAGGCTCTTGGTGTTACAGCAGCCCGAGCACCTCTGCACCTCCACGCATGGGGGCCACAACAGGAAATTTGCATTGCTACGGTCCAACATGGAGCGTGTGACCTCGATGACCTCGGTCCTGACCTTACAGATGGCTTGCTGAGCGGGCTGAGCATCTGCAGACACGCACAGAAACACATAGACACAAATGAACAACATGGAAAACGTATAGTAATAAGACTCGTAAAACGTATAGTAATAAGGACTCAAAAACCAGTCTTTTACGAGAAATGCCATGGGATTTTTAATGACCACAGAGAGACAGGACCTTGGGTCTCATCCAAAGGACAGTGATTGTTACAGTATAGACACCTCTTCCAGCAGCAACCTAGTTTTCCCAGGAGGTCTCCCATCCAGGTACTGACCAGGCTCAACCCTGCTTAACTTCAGTGGGCAACCAGTCTTGGACTGCAGGGTGATATGGCTGTGGCTTTCAATGAGCTTTCAGACTTTTAAGGGGATTCATTCCCAATTTTGTTAGGCTTTTAATTCTTGGGGATTTCAACGTACATGTGTACTGTGCGGCTAATTCTTTAGCCAAATAATTTTTGAGCCCTATTTACTTTTTTGACCTGCTACAGCTAGTGAATCTTTATCAGACAATTTTAGACCCAACAGTTTTGACACATTTTAGGTCAGTCTCCAACCCTTCTTTTATGTCCAAAATCTTGGAGAAAAGTTTTAGAAAACACAACTCCACAGAAACAGCACTGGTAAAAGTTCTAAACAATATACTAATTAGGGATGCACCGATACCATTTTTTAAGGACAGAGTACGAGTACCAATAGTTTTTTTTTCTGGTACTCGCCGATACCTATACATTTATTCATTTATTCATTTCTTTCTTTTTTATTATTTTTTTTGGTGATGTGGCAGTTTTCCAAGCACACAGTGAGACTAATGAATGACAGCTTCTTTATTATTACTTGAATGAAAAAAGTATTATTGACAGTGGTTGATCATCAAGAATAATGAATCGGGTAAGCACCTCTGTTATTTTTAAAGCTCTTGAGTTATCTCTTGACATTTTCTCTCGTCTTACAAGGGTTTGCTGCAGCATTTGTTGCCGAATGCTCCTACTGCTAGCATCAAATTCTCCGTGCTCATTTTTGTGTTTTCATTTCAGATGTTTTATCAGGTTACTTGTATTATATGTTCTGGGTTTCGTACTTCCTCTTGTCATTAATGCAGAACAAAGCATGCAGTTCGCAATGTTAGGGTTGTTGTCATTCATTTGGAAGTATTTCCACACCCCTGAGGCTGACATTGTGTCTGCTGCTGCCATCCGTGTCTCTGTGCACGGAAAATTCTGTCAGTTACGTCAGTTACGTAGATTTGAGTGCAGCGTTTGACACAATTGACCACGCTGTTCTCATCTCACGTTTGGAGCACTGTGTGGGCATTCATGGAAATGCTCTTGAATGATTTCAATCTTATTTTCAATAATAGAAGCTTTTCTGTTAGTATTAGTGAATTCACTTCGGTTGCAGCTTCTCTTACTTGTGGTGTTTCCCAAGGCTCAATTCTTGCTCCGATTTTATTCTCCTTGTATGTTTCCTTTGGGGTCGATTTTTAAGAAATGCGGTATCTCTTTTCAATGTTATGCTGACAATACCCAAATCCATCTGCCCCTGGGATCTAACAAGAAGGGTTTAGATGCTCTGTTGGCTTGTCTAGCTGACGTAAAGGCCTCGATGTCCTTACATTTTTTTCACCTCAATGAAGGCAAAACTGAGATTATAATTCTTGAATCTTCAGAAGCTGTTAGAGTACCTTGTTTAAACTTTGGCCATTTGTCTCCATGTGTTAAACCATTAGTGAAGTGAATTTGGGTGTGTTCTTTGATAGTGCTCTTAAATTCGACAAACAGATTTTTTTCACCTCGCTAGCTAACGTAAAATAATTTCTTTCTTCTATAGACTTTGAAAGGGTGATCTATGCTTTTATTTTGACAAGGCTTGATTATTGTAATTCTATATATAGCCTCTAATATAGGCTGCTAACTGGTCCGCGGAAACAAGATCACATTACTCCGGTTTGGCTTTCAATCCGCTACAGAATTGATTGTTGTTACTGTTTTTTTTAAATATATTTTAATGGATTAGTACCTGCATAAATTTCTGATTTACTGTCTGTACACAATCCAGTAATGTCTATAAAGTCATCCAACCAGAGACTGCTAAACATTCCTCAGGCTAGGTTGAAATTGAGAGGTGATTGTGCTGTTTTTCTTTTGCTGTTGCTGCACCGAAATTTTGGAACGTACCTGTTTTTATTAGAATTGCCCCATGCACTACATGATTTTTGGAAGTAAAACTCAAAACATATCTATTTTTTGTGGCTTTTAATCATAGCTGATGTAGATTTCTTACCTGTGTTTGTAAACTGTTATACTTTTAATATATTGTACAGTACCTTGGTCAACAATCATTGTTTTTAATGGTGCCATATAAATAAAGTAGACATTAAAATTATGAAGCCTCTGCATTTATAAAACCCTGCATAAGGCTCTGTCTGGTAATAATGAGTGAATTTGCTGATTTTGGAAGGTTATTGTGGTGAGCATTATTTAATGCTTCATGCTAAAGCTTTATTTATGTCATATACTGACACACAATATAATAGTTCATAAGAAAAAAGGCAATAAAATAAAATAAATATAGGTTTAGAATATGAGAAAATAACTGATGATAATGCTGTAATTTCTGTGCCCTTAGTTGCCCCTTTTGATAAATCCACATACTTTTAGGGGGAATTAACTTACAAATGTTATATTTGTAGTAGTTTCTGCATATTAAGATAGGATAGAAAAGGTATTTTAACACTGAAAGAAATACACATTTAACAAATAACAACAACATAAAGGAGAATAAAACAGATAATACAGCAACATGCAAAAAAGAGAAGAAGAATTAACCTAAAAGACTCCGTGGAAGACGGTTGCTGGTGTCGTTTTCATGATGACTGTCTGGCTCAAGCTCTGGGGAACAAAATAACAGAAACTTTGAAACATGATCGGGTAGCAAAATAGCGGTGAATATGCATGAAATCATTTAATGTCAGACCCTTGTAAGAAATTGCAACTTGTTTCTATTGTCTATAGCGACAAAAGCATCAGTAAAAGAGGACTGGCACATCGCACCATGCATAGGTTACGTTTTTTTCTTCTTACCAAGCATTTTCTTATGGTTTTGGATGGGCTCTTTGCACAGTACATGATACTTTGTCACATGAAGCTAGAGCACTTAAGTAACTCTTGATAAGAGCGTCTACGTAATGCCTTACATTTAAATGAGGACAACATACAGTTCAAAGTCAAAGACAAAAAGTTGCTTTGTAATAAGTATTCAAGAGGCATTCTATATTAAGTGTGTCAAATTTGCGTTAGCCCGGAGTCATAATTAACATTTTTATTAAAGGGAAATAATTGCCTCGAGGAATGACATTTTGAAGCTTTATCAAAAAACACTTCAAATTAGCTCCATATTCAACAGCATGCACCTCTAAAATACCAAATACAGCACAGGTCACTACAGTGTCTAGAGAGTCACTAAACCCATAAATTGGGCCTAGAAAAGATAGGTAAGATAATATCAAACAGAGGAACTTGTCTGTCTGTGCCATCTTTCTGTGCTGAAGAAGAATGACTCATGCATGGGACGTGCGTCTCTGTGAGATTTCCAGTACGTGAGTGATTCAAAGATGGAAGACTTGCCTATGGATTCAGAGAACAGTAGAAACTGCAGGTCCTGAATAGAGGACACAGATCCACCCTTCACCAACTCAACCACAGCGGCCGGGAGAGGATCGGCCTAGAAGAGAGAGGAAAAGGAACTGAAGCGTTAGAAATAAATATTCTGTTTTTAATAACAAAAACATTAAGTACAACTGTTTACAACTTTGATAATAATGAGAAATGTTTCTTGAGCATCAAATCATCATATTAGGATGATTTTTGAAGGATCATGTGAAAATGAAGACTGGAGTAATGATGCTGAAAATACAGCTTTGCATCACAGGAATAAATTGCATTTTAAAATAGATTTAAATAAAAAAACTGTAATTTTACATTGTAATAATATTTCATAATATAATTGCTTTTGCTGTAGTTTTGATCAAATAAATACAGCCTTGGTGAGCATAAGAGATTTGTTTCAAACACATTATGGGCCCTATTTTAACGTTCTAAGCGCATGGCGCAGGTGCACTTAGGACGTGTCCGAATCCACTTTTGCTAGTTTAACGACGGAAAAAATGGTCAGCGCACCAGACGCATGGTCCAAAAGGGTTGTACCTCTTAATAATGAGTCATGGGTGTGTTTTGGGCGTAACATGCAATAAACCAATCAGTGTCTCATCTCCCATTCCCTTTAAAAGCCATTTGCACTTGAACCAAGGCGGATTCACTTTACAGGGCGGAATTTGCGGGAACACTTCTCCAGAGAGGAATCCTTTTATTGTTAATATTTAAAAAGGTTTGTGTGCCCTGTGTGTGTAATAAGCAGAGTGTACACACATTGTGCACCCGCCTATAGACACATATTACTAACACGCCCTTTAAATAACACAAAAAATACTGCGCTGTTGAGTTTAGACCAGGTTTTTGTTGGTCAATGGCACAGTTGTTTTCAGTTGCCTCCAAATAGCAATGCGCCAACAATGCGCCTGAACACACCTCGTTTTCAGACCAGCACGCCCATGGGCAAACAGATGGTCATGAGTGCATTTGCTATTTAAACAAAATGGCGCTGGACATGAAAATGATAACTGCGTCGGGCCAAAACTATCGGTCGCATTGTGCCGGGTGTATGATAGGGTGTATGATAAATTATACAGTTTAACAACATTTGAGCACAGAATTTTGAATGACCAATCAGAATCAAGCGCATAAATGAACGTGAATGCGGTGTGTGTTTGAGTGTGTGACAGTGAGACAGAGCGTTATGGACGCTGGTTTGTCTCAGGGTGTCAATGCAGGTCTTGGGGACACAATAGCCCTGTTCATACAGCATGTCCAGACAGGGGCCACTGACCCTCGTCTCCTCCGTCTCATCTGGCAGCATTTAATCAGGACACAGGAAAGAGGGCAGAGAGGAAGTGGGGGAAGGAGAGATGGAGAAAAGGTGAGTTTGCGGAGGAGAAAGAGAGAGATGGATGAGGGAGGCTACCAGAAGGATGGAGTATTTCAGTAATCGGCATGATAAGGGAAATCAGTCACATTACTGGCTGGTGATTCCGACCGCTTTGCATGGGCAGAACAAATGCAGGAATACAAGCATGCCAAAAGTTAAGAAACATCCTAAATTCGCCGCACCTCTTGCGGTATGCACTTATAATTCAACAGAAATAGATGCATGGTGAATCACTGGTGTATTTTACACTCTTGGGAGCTTTGTGATCCTGTTTTGTCC